>NC_041229.1:37372101-37380566 GCF_002837175.3 Physeter macrocephalus
TTGTCTTTTGGTCTTGTTTAGGGTTTCCTTTGCTGTGCAACAGCTTTTAAGTTTCATTAGGTCCCATTTGTTTATTTTTGTTTTTATTTCTATTTCCATTTCTCTAGGAGGTGGGTCAGAAAGGATCTTGCTGTGATTTATGTCATAGAGTGTTCTGCCTCTGTTTTCCTCTAAGAGTTTGATAGTGTCTGGCCTTACATTTAGGTCTTTAATCCATTTTGAGTTTATTTTCATGTATGGTGTTAGGGAGTGTTCTAATTTCATACTTTTACGTGTAGCTGTCCAGGTTTCCCAGCGCCACTTATTGAAGAGGCTGTCTTTTCTCCACTGTATATTCTTGCCTCCTTTATCAAAGATAAGGTGACCATATGTGCGTGGGTTTATGGCTGGGTTTTCTATCCTGTTCCATTTATCTATATTTCTGTTTTTGTGCCAGTAGCATACTGTCTCGATGACTGTAGCTTTGTAGTATAGTCTGAAGTCAGGGAGCCTGATTCCCCCACCTCCATTTTTCGTTCTCAAGATTGCTTTGGCTATTCGGGGTCTTTTGTGTTTCCATACAAATTGTGAAATTTTTTGTTCTAGTTCCTTGAAAAATGCCAGTGGTAGTTTGATAGGGATTGCATTAAATCTGTAGATTGCTTTGGGTCCTCTTTATTCTGACAGAGTTGAAGGTGGAGGACGCAGGCAAAGGCCTTCCACAGAGGCCCCCTACCCTTAAAGACGCACAACTTCCTTGTTACCTCCCTCGTTTCCTGATTTTTATATAACTCCCATCCCTTGGCATCTGCCATTCATTATTTGGTTTCTACCATCACCCTGTCTCCAGCTCTGATTTGACTCTTTTTACCAGGCTTTGGGGCACTATTTTGTGTCTCACTGGAATTTAACTTTGGACAGTCCTTATTTTTGGCTTTATTAATCTCATGTCTTCAGTGACAATCAGAAGAAACACTGTCCTTTATGTGGCATTTATTTACATCTTTTGTTAGTAATTCATTTTGAAAAGGATTTGTTGAACACCCATCACGTGCAGGCATTTTACTGAGGCCCTGAGCACAAGGTTACTCTCATGGATTGCAGAATAGAGTGAGAGGGTCAGAAAAATGCACCAGTAATTAAATACAATCTCTTGGGGACACAGAAAAGGAGCACCTACCCTGACTGGGTAGAGTCTTGAGGCATAAGGGGAAATTAGGCAGAGAAGCACGATCTGGGTCAAGATGAAGATATAAACACCTATGTGATAAGGCCATGTATCACCATCAGACAGATAAAAAATAACAGCGAATATTGTGTCATTCTCCTCAGATCACACACAATCTGAGGTCCACTTCACTTTTCCCTCCAGTGGGTTGTACCTCCTTCTCCTCTCTGGTCCCACCATCAATGACCTTGAGGACATAGGAAGGAGGAAGAGAAGAGACAGGTGAGAAAGATGGTAGACAGGTGGAAACAGAGAGCTGAAGGAATCTGCACCCACTCAGAATTAGAGGTAGAAACTGCACACAGAAGCCAACCTCCTCTCTCATCCTTTCTCCCCACAGCTTTCAGCCAGGTGCTTTAGCCAAGAAATCCTTCTGTTATTCAGCACCTGGTAATCTGTGCATCCGCCCTCGAACCTCTCACTGTAAGGAGAGGTAGCCTCTGCTCACCTTTCTGTCAAAATGCAGGGTTCCAGGCATCCTGGAGTTTCCGGAACTAGCTTCAGTGTTCTAAAAAGCTTCATCAGAAAGCAAACTGTATCTGTGATAAGACTGAATAAACTCACTGAGAGGTCAATTTTCTGTGCTTTTCGCTGGAACAATAAAAAGGATTCCACTGGCACTTCAGAGAAGATGAGAAGCATTGATTAGCCATTATCTATGTCTCTGATTTTTAAATGGGAAAACATTAATTGTTACTTAATTAATGCAATTGGGGAGAAAAATGTTTCACCACGTGATATGGGCAGAGAAGGGAGAAATAATGAAAGGCTAGGATTCCTTTGTTTGTTAACAGCTTGGAAAACACTAGCCAAGGAGACATCGGCTGCACAGCTTTGGCACAAGGGTAGAGAGTTGCACCCCACCCACCTGCTGTGCTATGACCCCGGAGAAAGGGACTGTGTGATGCTGAGGTGCATATACATTTTCTCAAATTGGGTCCTCCTGAAACACATATCTGGAAGGTACTTTCATTGTGGACCATACTTTGTATAATGTACAGCAAAATAGCTCAAGACTAGAGGCCCTGTTACATGTTAGATGACATGGGAATAATAAAGTTTTTCTTTATTTCCCAATCCTTTTTCTTCCATCATTGATGGCTACAATTCTGACACCAGTTCCAATGGGGGTGGTTCCCACAACAGTAAGCAATTCTCCAGCATTGTCTGGGTGTCCTATAATTCTGACACTATACCTGGTGATGACGTCAGATCCCACAGGTTAAGGGCTCAGTCCTACAAGACTGCCCCTCTCAATTTTAGACCCTGGTTAGCTGTGCTTCTGAGTGGCTATAGATCAGAGGTTCCAAAGACCCCCCTCCTTGGATTTGATTGATTTGCTGGAGTGGCTCATAAAACTCAGAGAAACATTTTACTTAGTAGATCATCAGTTTAATATAAAAGAATATAACTCAGGAACAGCCACATGGAAGAGATGCCTGGGACAGAGTATGGGGAGAGGGCACAAAGCTTCCATGCCCTCTTCAGGAACTCCACTGTTCCCAAATTTCCATGTATTCATCAACCTGGAAGCTCCCCAAACCCTGACCTTTTGGTTTTTTCAGAGGCTTCATTACAAAGGCACGATTGATTAAATCATTGGCTGTAGGTGATGGGACTCAATCTTCAACCCCTCTCCCCTCCCAGGGTATTTGGGGGTGAGACTTAAAGTTCCGATCTTCTAATCACAGGTTTAGCTCCATGGGCAACCATCCCCCATCCTTAGGTGTGGTCCAAAAGTTGTCTCATTAATATAACAAAAGGCACTTTTATTGCTCTTTTCAGTTAGGAAATTCCAAGAGTTTTAGGAGCTCTGTGCCAGAAACAGGAATAAAGACCAAATATATATTTCTTATTATAAATCACAATGCTACAATGGCATAACAGAAATAAAGGCAGGAATGGGAGTTGGATTTCCAGAAAAACAGGCATGGACTCACTATTGCTAGTGCATTTAGATTGCTCCCAAGGGTGTGACCAGATGACTTCCTACAGGTGGCCTCAGCAAGATCTTCAAGGAGCTCAAGTACCTGCCTCCTGTGGTGGCCATCTCCAGGGCCTGAGGATAGGAGAGTGAGGCCTTTGGAGAAAGTGCTGGATGGAGCAGGTTTGCCACCAGCTGGGCAGGAGGGAAGAGAATGGCTCTTTGTTTCAGATGTGCTTTTTTGTTCCTGTTTCAGCTAAGTGCTGGCGCAGACTGCCCAGTGGAACTGGCACTCTCTCTGCATCTTTAAAAATCCAGGTGTGTTGCTATTGATTGACATTTGGAAACTGCTTCTGTGGTTAATACCGAGAAAACTGCTCTCTCTTAGGAGAGCCGTGAATTCTTTCAGGCCTTAGGTAGGTGGTTTGCAATTCCCAGCCTAGGAATCAGTGAATAACAGGACTGAAGGACTCTTAGAGAAACTTTAACCCAAATCACTTTTCACAGAAAGAAGAGGCCCAGAAAGGCAGAGTGACCTGCCAAATGTCACATCAGTAATTTATGGCAGATTAATAATCATAAATTAACTCAACATGAAACTGATGATAAAGCTCAACCCTGAATAGCAAAACCTACGTACCCTAAATACCATCACTCTGTTGCCGATTCTTAGAAAATAACCCAAGTGGGATGACTAGAAAATGTTTTCATCCACCCTCACAGTCAGCCCTGCTTTATGACGCAGATGTCCTTGTAGCAGGTCTCTACAGAGTGCATTTTATGGACTTCATTTCCCTCCCTGACTGTCTTCCACAGAGGGGATCCTGTGCAATCACATGGTACTGTGTCACCTGGATCCACAGGACCCCTCCAGTCCCTTTGTTCACGTGAGACAGTGTGTGGTTCTGGGACCCCCAGCAGGGGAAAGAGTCTAATATACCAGCCAGGGCTAGTATTTCTCAAAGTGTGGTCCAAGGACCATCTATCTGCACAGTGCTCATTACAAATGCAGATTCTGACATCAACTCCAAAATTACTAAATCAGAAAGGGGACAGAAATACGAATTTTAATAAGTTCCTTAGGAGATTTTTAAAGCACGCTAAAGCTTGAGAATCACTGCCCTAGGCTGTGTGGGTTACATCTGGCCTGACCATTCTCATACCTGTGATTAAGGTGATATGGTCTTTGAGTAAGATTAGATAGGTAGATAGATGGTAGATAAATAGATAGATAGACAGATAGATCAATCTTATTATACTTAAATAATATCCATCCACTCATTAAGTTAGCTTTTATGGAGGGCTTTCTATTTCTAGCACCATAGTGGAATTAATAAAAATGGAGCACCTACCATATTCTATAGTAATTGTTTTCATGTATTAACTCCTTTAACCCTTACAACCTTATGGGTTACTATTATTATGTTCATTCAACAGAAGAACAAACCAAAACACAGAGAGATTTTAAAAACTGTCTAAAGTTACAGAGCTTTTAAATGGTAGAGGCAGAATTTGAACCCAGGTAGTTGTCTAAGAACTCATGATCTTAACCACTATGTTGAATAGCCTCCTCAAATATAAAGGCGAGTAAGACTCAATCATCGATGCATCCCTTCCACCCCTAACCCCAGGAGCTCAGAGTCTAGTCAGGAATCCAGACTTAATTACATTATGGTTTATGAACTGCTATCGTAGTGGTATGAACAGAATGCTATGAGGGTAAGGAGGAAATTATTAACTGCCAAAAGTGTCAAGAAAGTCTTCAAGAAAAATTTCATAGCTCCACGAGAACAGGGATCCTATCTGTTTGGCTTCCCTTTGCACAATTTTTTTCTCTTTTTTTTTTGCAGTTAATAGATGCTAAAAATAATTATGTTGAATGAGTGAATGAATTAATGAATGAGGTGATTCATTTCAGCTGGCATTGAAGGATAAGGAGGAAATTTTGTGACAAATAAGAGGAAGAAGAATGCACACAACCTGGAGGGGTAAAAGGCTAAAAATAGCTTGTTCTGGGAACAGAGATTCCGTGTGACTGGAGCAGAGCCTGCCGGGGGAGCTGGTGGTGGAGGGAAGTGAGGAGGGAAGAAGAGGCTGGTAGTGGAAAGTCTTAGGTGCCATGCCAAAGAATTTAGGTTAGTTAGTCCTCTGGGCAACCATCTTCAGGCAGGGGAGTGACATGATCAGATTTCTTTAATGGGAATACGCCTCTGGAGGCCATTTTGAAAGCACAGAGTGGTTTGGAGTGAAGAAAGTAAACTAGGAGGAAGGCCAGCTAGCAGGGGTGAAGTAGTGAGGGCCAGAGATTAGGAAGGTCTGAGCTAATGCACAAGGGCAGGGGGAGGGCCAGAGATTAGGAAGGTCTGAGCTAATGCACAAGGGCAGGGGGGAGACAGGGAGGGTCCGATAGGAGATGCATGCTTGAGGCAGGATTCAGGGACCAAGTGAATATAGAATATCCAGATAAGGCTTATGATTTTAACATAAGTGGGGATGCCATTAACTGAAATGAGGAAAATAAGAAGGAAAGTTTGAGGTGGAGAGAGTTAAAGAGTTCCATTTAAACACGTTGGGTTTGCATCTTCTGTTGGCCTTCCCAGTCTTTCCAGTGAAGATAAATTCCCAGAGGGCATTCATCAACGTAGTGGAGGAACACATTTGCCAGTGGAGATGTGGTGTTTGGTGCCATCAGTCTCAGGGTGGAGCTGAAGCCGTAGGAGCAGAGAACATCCCTCAGGAAGAATGTATTAAGGGGTAAGAGAAGAGAAATTTAAAAGTGTTCCTAACACATGGGTTTTAAGAGGTGAGCAGTCAGTAGGGCAGACCACGCAGGAAAAGATAATTTCAAATCATGCTGGTCTAATGGAAGAGTCACCTTGTATTTATTCAGAAGAATTTTAGGAAAAGGAAACTCTTCTCAAAGACTCTATAGACAAGCTGAAACCTAGAACACAGTGCCTTTGTATTGGATGCTTTCTTTGGGCACCGACTCTCCTTCACCTGTGAAAATATATATGATATTTTTTCCCCCAGTGAATGCCAAAGAGCCCAAGAATGGAGAATTCTCCACCAAAGCTCTAGCTATTGGTATTCGACCTTAAGGCTTCCTTGGTGGCAAGTTAGGAAAGTTTTCAAAGATCAGCGGTTACAGCTCTCTCCGCAGGCCTTCTTCCTTCCAGCTTTTACTGGGCGAGGGAGCCACCTGCTAGGCTGAGTCCATGAACCCCCAGAGCAGAGCAGAAAACAAGATGAAAAACCTATTAGGTAAAATAACCACTTTCTTTTAAAATTAACTCTATAAACATTGTAACACTTATCCTTTACCTCAATTCAATTGACTGCAGTAGAACTGACTCACCAGATTCTGTTGGGGGTTTTTAAACTAGTGTGTTTTTGCTGCCTTAGTGCAAGTTTCCTTGGGACTTCGCCTTAGTGGAGGTTTTCCTGGGACTACCCATAGCCTGGGGGTCCTTCACAATTTGGGGTAGGGTTGTGTGTCTGTATGTGTGTGTGTGTGTGTGTGTGTGTGTGAGAGAGAGAGAGAGAGAGAGAGAGAGAGAGAGAGCGAGAGCGAGAGATGGATGCTGGTGTTCAATGAGAATTATAGGGAAATAACATTTTACATAGGATTTTCCCTGTGTCGATTTATCAGTCATTAAGATGGCCAATGTCCTCGTGGTCTGTGCTATGCAGGATACCTACACAAATATCCTGCCTAAGGCAGAGAATTCACAAAATCATAAATACTCATACCAAATAAATATCTGAGGGAAAATATTCAACCTCAGTTGATGTCAAAGAAATATAAATAAAAGCAACAATACAATACTATTTTTTCCTTTCAAATTTGTAAAGGTGTTTTAAAAATTATACTATTCTGGGTTGCCCAAGGAAATCAGAAAATGACGTGCATACTCTGCTGTGTGAATCTAATTATGTACAACCTCAGAAGACAATTTGTCAATGTATATCAAAATATATAATCTTTGGGCTTCCCTGGTGGCACAGTGGTTGCACGTCCGCCTGCCGATGCAGGGGAACCGGGTTCGCGCCCCGGTCTGGGAGGATCCCACGTGCCGCGGAGCGGCTGGGCCCGTGAGCCATGGCCGCTGAGCCTGCGTGTCCGGAGCCTGTGCTCCGCAACGGGAGGGGCCACAGCAGAGAAAGGCTCGCATACCACAAAAAAAAAAAAAAAAAAAAAAAAAAAAAAATATATATATATATATATAATCTTTGACTCAGCAATTCTTCTTTTTAAAATTTATCTTAAAGAAACAAAGAATTGTATACTTAAAATAGGTGAATTTGATCGTATGTGAATTTTACCTCAATAAAGCTATTTTTTAAAAAAGATATGCAAAATATATATTTATTACATTATTATTTATAACAGTGAAAACTGGAAAAAGTCAAAATGCCTATCATATACCACACTCAATAAAATACTCTACAGCCACTTTTTTACAAAAAGTTATGTTGTAGTACTACCATAGCTCTCCAAGTGTATTCCCAGACTAGCAGCATCAGTATCTCCTGGAAACTTGTTAGAAATGCAAATTATGAATCTCAACCCTAGAGGTACTAAATTAGAAACTGGGATTGGGACTCAGCACTCTGTCTTAACAAGCCTTCCAGGTGATTCTGATGTTCAGTAAAGTTTGATAACTACTTGGAAAAAAAAAGTTCCTGGTAAGTTGTAATGTGAAAACAAGCAGAAACAGGCTACAAAGCAATATATAATGATGTGAGGCCAATTTATTTGAAAAATATCTATGTATATGCATGCCTAAATAAAATACTGATAAGAGATATTTTCAAAAGTAACAGTATTTATTTACGGATGATAAATATATAGATCTGTTTGGTTTTCTTGATGACTTTCTGTATTTTGCAAATTTTCTATAATAATTATGTATAGTTTTTCTAATAAAAAATGTTATTTTGCAAAGTTCTTGTCCTTGGAAGTTCTGGGCACCAGACATTTAGGGAACTATATTGCACAAGTTCAGTGAAGAGGAAAATAGAAAGGATGGGTAGGTTTCTCCCCTAATCACTTCTGCAAGGAGTCTTACTGTTTTTAAAGTAGAACTTGACATTTTTTGTACTTGCTTCAGTTATGAAAGTGCCACACCAACTGTCTTAAGCATCATGCATCAAAGGGTATGTGATGAATGGTGAATATCAGATCTCAGACTCGACTTCTTTTGAGACCATGATGCAGTGGTTTTCTTTTCTTTTTTCGGTGTTGTGGGATGGTTTTCTTCTCCTTCTCCCCCTCCTCCCCCTCCCCCTCCCCCTCCCCTCCCCCTCCCCCTCCCCTCCCCCTCCCCCCCT
>NC_041229.1:37380744-37456902 GCF_002837175.3 Physeter macrocephalus
CCTCCCCTTCATCCTCCCCCCACCTCCTCCTCCTCCTCCTCCTCCTCCTCCTCCTTCTTCTTTTTTCTGTGTTGTGTCCAAGAATTTGTTGCACATTAGCATGTGCTGCTCTCCTGCATTGGAAGAGGTCACTTTGGGGCTTTGTCACAATCCGTATCACCCTAAAAAAATCAAAAGCATCTTCTCTGTTCTTGTTGGCACAACCACTGAATATATCAGGTGGCCTAGGGCTTTTGTTACAGGACAATGTGACAGAGGGAGAAAGGACAGACAGTTTCCTTGTAACTAGTTCTGTAGCCTGGGGCGAGTCTCTCGTATTCTCTGGGTCTCACTTTCTTCACCTTTAAACTGAAGGAGTTGACAAGATGATCTCTGAAGTCCCTCCCAGCTCTGAATTTCTGTGCTTTTATGACTAGATTCACAGAGATAGAGTGACCCATAACCAGAAGGCAATGTAATGCTCTTTGATCTGTTTCATGCAGTTTGGCTTTGCGAAAGCCCGGTGGTATTTTCAGAAGCTGGAACTTCCTTTCATGGGCGTCTTCCTGCTCTGGTGCTGAAAATCTATTTTGAGATATTTACCTAAGCAATATTACCAATGAGAAATGGTGTTTGACATTCAAGATCTTTTCCATTGCAGCACTGAGGAGTTGGACAGCCTACAGATAAAAAATGACCCTTTCTATAAATGTAGAGGGAGAAGGTGGCCATATAGCACAGGTCACTGGAATCTGAACTATTTATTAGAGAAGACACAGTAGTTCTTTCGATCAGTCAGGAGACTTGGATTCTAATCCTTGCTGTGACCTTGTCTAAGCATGTTATCTCTCCCTCTCTCTCTCTCTCTCCCAGCTGCAGTTTCCTCATTTGAAATATTTCTAATTCATCTTTAGTATTATTGCATTTATGAAAAAAATGTGAGTTTATGATTGAAAAAATGACATTGTGGGGATAAAGACAGTTTTCCTATCTGAGGAAGTCCCCAGGAAGTAGCTATTCTAGAAAAACAAAGTTGTAGAGTTGGATGGAAGAACCCCATCAATCCCACTGAGGGTCTGAATCATTTCTACAATATCCAGCTTTTCCTTGACAGGCAACAGGAGATGAACACATATGTTGTCGGGGGCTGGCACTTGCCAACTTTTGCTTGGGGTGAGAGAAGTGTATACTTAAACTGCCGAGACAGCCCCAGGTTTGGGGAGGCGCTTTCTGCTCATCCTTTTAACTACAGAACGTTTACAGTGTGCACTCCTCTGTTAAGGAAGCACGGGAAGCTTGCTTGGCATAGAAGTAATGTGAGTAATGAAGTTTTGGCTCTAGCCAGCATTCTAAAGCTGGGGTTTTGCAAAGGTTGCAAATCCCCAAAGGAAATGCTGGAGCACAGAAGGCCTGCATATCATGGATTACACTAATCCAGGCAGGAAGTGATAATGACATAGTTACACAAGCAGTGTTTTTCATGGCTAATTGGGAAGGATGGTCATTTAATTAAACTATGCCAGACCCTGGGTTTTTTGTGTCCAGGACAGCAAAAGGGCCCTTCCTAGACCCTCTTGCTCAGGTCACTTAAGCTCAGCTGTAAATTCCAAGAGGGTAAGGTCTTTATTTTTTATTAACTCCTAATACCGAATACCTAGTATAGTTCCTGAAACATAGGTGCTAGACCTGGATGAGAAGACTTCTGAGTATCTTATCAGCCATTTGAAATGCTTTGTTTTAAACCAAGTAGAGATGCCAACACTTGATTCAATAAGCCTCTTATGGATGCAAAAACAATTCTGACCTGATTCTGCATGGATGTGCTGATCACACACACAAAAATAAAATAAAATAAATAAATAATTAAAAGTTAGATTGATAAAATAAAGAGAATGCCCCCATGAAGTTATGTACGTATCATTTAACTTTATTTTTCTTCTCTGTAAGCAGACAGAAAGCTGGGGGTTCTGGGATATGTTGTCAGGATTAAAGTGCTTCTTTAATTTAAAAAAAAAAAAAAAGCCTTTTAAAAGCTTAAAATGAACCTGATGGCTGCATAATATACTAGAAGGGAGTAATGTATTGAGATTCAGAAAAACTGGGTTTCAGCCCTCTGGTGCTGACACCAACCTGTAGTAAGATCCAACTTTCCTCATTTGCAAAATGAAGGGCATATATTGCAATGGTTATATTTCCCAAACCAAAAATTACCCCATTTTTCATGATGTGGGGGACAGGAGGCAAATTGGGTGATATAATTTGGAAGCTAAACTGTGGGAAGTTCCTGGACACAACGATGTCATTCGAACAGTGGAATAAAATATGAACACTGTGCTTGTTGAATAAAATTCAGGACATATGGATGCTGAACGTGAGACAACACAATCTTAAGTAAGTTATAGTGTAGATCTTCTAATTATGTTTTCATTGCCTAGAATTCTTCCTTCAGCACGGAAGTAGAAAATTCCAGTAACTTGAAGATATTTGGAGGGTCAGCTTCCCATCATCCCTTCTCAGTCTGAAGTGACCCTCTTGTTGGTCCTGTAACCTGCTCCCATCCCCATCTGGGGGATTCCGAGACTCCTTTGTCTGTCTTACAGAGTCCAAAAATGAGCCCATTAAGAGGCTGTATAAGATCCGGGCTATTCCGCTCAAGGAATCGTAGTAGGAGGGAATGAGATTTGTGAGATGAGGTAATAGAAATACATTCTAAAGGAACCTTTTCCTCAAATGCCTGTTTCCTTTGTGATTGATTTGTGTGGAGGAGGCAAAGGAGATTGAATTCCCCTGCCTTCCCCACCACATTCCTACTGTTTCAGCTTCTAAATGTTCCCCATCACAGGACACAGGCATCTTCTCAGAGACTGGTCCTCAGGGACACTCCCCACTCTCAGCTCTGCTGTTTGCACATGCTTCTTTCAGTGACATTTCTGCTTTCCATTGACGCTTGAGAAATTTTATTAAAATGGAAGAAGATTTATCCCCCCAGCAGAAATTGGGGTCACTGTACTCACGGAAAGGTGCAGTGGCTCGCAGGTTATCCTGCAGCCGTTTGTCAAACCTCGTGGAGTAATTTATAGGCAAGTGCGCACCAAGGGTCACTCCTAGAGGGTGCAGAGCAAACTACACTGTGCGTTCTCCCCCAGATTTGTGTTTGTGATAAATAATAGATGAGTGAATCCCTACTGGGTGGCAGGCACAGAGCTACAACAGATTCTATGCATTATTCTATTTAATCCTCGAGACAAATCTGTAAATTAAGGATTATTAGACCTTCTCTCAGAAATGGGCAAGCTGAGGCTTAAGTCAGTCAACTTACCAAAGGCCATGGGGTTTATAAGTATTACAGTTGGGTTCCTATAAAAAAGAATGAAATAATGCTATTTGCAGCAACATGGATTGACCTAGAGATTATCATACTAAGTGAAGTAAGTCAGACAGAGGAAGACAAATATCATATGATATCACTTATACATGGAATCTAAAAACATGCTACAAATGAACTTATTTACAAAACAGACTCACAGACATAGAAAACAAAATGATGGTTACCAAAGGGGAAAGGTGAGGGGGAGGCATAAATTAGGAGTTTGGGATTAACAGATACACAGTACTTTATATAAAATAGATAACCGACAAGGACATCCTGTAGAGCACAGGAAACTCTACTCAATATTCTGTAATAACCTATATGGAAAAGAATCTGGAAGAGAATGGATATATGTATAAGTATAACTGAATCACTTTGCTGTACACCTAAAACTAACACGACATTGTAAATCAGCTACACTCCAATATAAATAAAAATTAAATTAAAAAAACAACAACAACAGGGCTTTCTGACTCTTTACCGTCAGTCAGGCTCAAATGACAAGAATACCTTTAAAGGGAAAGAAGAGATGGAAGGCCACCTGAAGGGTACATGGAAGCAGAAAGAGCCAGGGGCTCCTCCCCTTGATGTAAATGGCTCTGTGGGATCCTGTAATCATAAACATCTCAGTGTTTTCTGTAGGCTCAGAAGACAGTCATTTCTGTCTGGTTTCCCCCTGATTTAACAAGAGCTTATTGATCTCTTTCTATAGTGCAAAAGCACTGTGGTAGGACAGAGAGACACAAAGCTTATGAGAACATATACTGTTTCCTAATTCAAAACTATAAACACTATAGTGCAGGACATGTGACTAACTATAATAAATTCAGAATGTGATATTATTTTACATAGAGTGGAACGGACATACTGAGTAGAGGCAGTGGGGCAGTGGCTTTTTAAAAAATGTGGTCCCTGGACCAGCGGTGTCAGGTCACCATCACCTGGGAATTTATTAGCAATGCAGATTCTCAGGTAGCTCCCTAGGGATAGGGCCCAGCAATCTGTTTTGTTCACTGAAGTTTGAGAAACACTAGTTTAGAGGCTTAGGGGCTTGGCTGGTAATTGAATTTGGCTTGCTAGGAGATGGGGTAAGGGACTGACAGCAAATTATTCTGGATAGGTAATTTCGGGCTGCTGATTTAAAGGCGTTTAACTTCTCGCTACTGAGACTTCAGCAAGTGGATGAAGTGTGGATGGCAAGCCTTTGGATGAAGTTTACATTTTAGAATGATCACTGCCTGGCAGTAGATTCAAGGGACCATACAGTAAAACTGACCACAGATTTCTCCTCTTTTTCCTGCCTTGGCTGCTCTGCCCACTCAAGTTTCTATGACAACAGTTCTGACACAACTTGTATTTATGAAAATCACATAAATTTCATTAGAGCCTTAGGGATTCTGACAAATCAATATTTTTCACATCTGTGGGTCATAAGGAAGAGCAGCCGCCCTTTGCCCGCTAGTCAACAGGAAACAGAAGGAGAGCTGTGCTCTCGTGTTGATTAGGAAGGCTCAAAGGCACAACTTTGGGAATTTTCACATTTTTCCTCTACCATTTGCTCTTTCCCGCAAAGAAGACTTTATTCTTCTAACACAGCAAATTTTATTTCCTTTCCCAAAATGTAAGGCTGAGAAAAGTATGCCTTACCCACATCCCCTTACCAAATTCTATCTTTACCTGGGCATCTGAATGATACTTGTTCTAAATGAGAATTTTAATAAGAGCTGGAGGATCACTGAAGAGCAATGCCCCTGGCTAATTCTCTACGGGGTAGTCTCGCCCCTGATCATTCTACCTCGAACCTGGTGACAGCTCCTCTGTGAAATTAAAAAATAGACTTCATACATAAATTAGGACTTGCCAGTTACAGCCTCTGCCCAGCCAAAAGAAATCTGCTCTGATTTCAAGACTACTCTTGTCGACCTATCGTCAGACTTCTCAGAAGCATTAGGAGTGGAGATTACTGCCAGCTCTGGGCTCTCTCCTGAGCAGATCCTCATGTGCTGACTTTTGAGAGCATTCACGATTTCTCTGGACTTCCCCTGTGTCACACAGAAAAACCTAGACAGATGGTCAACCTGAGCAGCATCTTGCTTTCAGAGCCTGTCTCTGTGTGTGGGCCTGGTCACCCTAGGACCAACAAAACAAAGCTAGAGAAGGACAACTGGGTGGTCTACCATGTTAGGGAAACCAACACATGTCAACAGACTATGAAAATTAGGACTCTTTCCTCTGTAAATAAACTATAAGTGTTCACCAAACTTTGGAGTGTATGGGACTCTGTAGCACCTCTTTTCCATATAATTCATTTTAGCAGTAATCATATCCTCTCAGACAAACATGTTTTGTGTTTAGCCTTGCCTTCCCCACAGGACTTGAAATACCTTGAGAACAGGAAATGTGATTTATATTCCTTTTGAATACTAAAACCACAGCCCTGGAAACACAACAGATAATTCTTCTTGAACTGAATTAAAACGGAATGGAATACAAGAATTAGGGACCACCTCTTGAAGTTTGAAATAGGTAATTTGGGGGTTAAAAATAAAAGGAAAGGAAAGAAAAAACAAAATGCAATCTTAAATTATCAGGCAGTAAGTTTACAGAAGTTATTACCCACAGAGGTGATATAAGCAAATACATAGGTCCTAAGATTTTTATTTGGATTCTTTGAAATATTTGTTTGTGAACCACATATGCTAGCTTTATCTCTATTTCTCTCTCATTCTACATTAATATTAAATAGATGTGTTAGCGTAAAGATAGATCATAGGTATAGGTAAGTAAAATAGTTGGTTACTTTTAAGAGTCAAGGTTCGCATAGCAAGAGATAACTTAAAAGGTAGTTATCTCTAATGATTTTCATGCCTCCTGCATAAGCATGTCACTCTTGTCAGTCGACTGACCAGTGGTGATGGGAGAGCTAACATTTAGCTCAACAGAAAGCTGAGGAGATTTTGCCAAAGTCCCATGAAGGTACATGAGTAAAATTATTTTCCTACCGCAGTACCTGCCATTCTTCCACAGACCACTAGTGGTTAGACACAGATGGATAAACAATGCTTTCTGTACCTTAAGTGATTTCGTGGACAAAGCTCCATGATGTTTGTGTCAAGATGTTTGGGGGAAAGTCCTTCACTTTGGACATTGAAATGTCAAGTGGGGTGAAATATCAAGTGGGACAGCCCCTCTCTCAACCAGGGACCACTCCCTGTCAGAAATGAAGCTTGTGCAGTATAGGTCTGACCCCTTCCTACATGCATCTTTGCTTCTGGAGTTTTGAAATTTCACCGCATTCTCCAAATGCCAGCTTTAAGAGACATACAAAGCACAGAATGTTTATCAGTCTCTTCTTGTAGTGTCTGGCTTTCTGGCACTTTCTTCCTCTGCTGAATCATGACAATGCTGCCAGGGAAGCCATTGGAACCCTCTCCCCCAATGACTGCCATTGCTAATACAGTGCCGAGTCTTCCCTGCCTGCCCGATTGAGACATGGCTGGGGACTTCACAACCACTGTAATTACAGAGTCCACCCACCACTGCAAGCGAGACACAGAGCCAAGAGAACATCAAGTTTAGGATTCCATTGTGCTTTGTTTTTTATTGCCTCATAATACTAAAGTTCCAGCTTGGAGATGAAACATTATATAAAGAGACCTAGGTTTGTTTTCAATGATAATTTGTTTTTCAGCCCAAACAAAGTAGGTAGAGTTGTTGTTGTAGTTGTTATTTAATCTCAGTGCTTCTGGATGAACAGTGACCATTCTTTACCTCCTCTGGTCAAACTCTTTAGGTGGTTTTCAGAAATTGGTTAATATGTCCTCAGATCACCCCTGTGAGGAAGTTAAGTATCCTTGTTTTTCTAGTTGGAAAACATGAAGCATAAAAAGCTGCTTAGGCAATTGCCTTAGCCTGTCAGGGATGGAAGCCTGAGCTGTCACTGGGGAACTCTTGGTGTCTTGGAGGGAGGGCACTCTTGTCTTCTCATTGGAGGGAGATAGCATGTGTGCACTGTCCAGGGGCAGCAACATGGAGGTGAGAGCAAGCCTCCCACTCAAGGAGACCGTGCCTCTGAAACTTCCCCCAGTGGTGCCTCTCTCCTGGCTGACAGTTACAGCAAGTGACCTTCAGCTCTATGGAAAGTCCAAGTGACTAATTTAATGAACCTTTGTTGGGGGGGTGGGGAGGCAGAGTGGGAAGAGGCTTCCTGGGCCCAGGGCCAGTGTGAGCCATCTTCAATCCACGCAGGGGGTTGAGGGAGAGATGAGAGTAGAAGAAAACAGGCTTCTCTACGTAGTCAGGGAAGAGAGTCTGACCATGTGGACAGATGGAGGCCCTGGGTTACGGAGGCAGAGCATGTCAGCAAACCGGGAGCACTTCCTGTCTGCAGGCAGGCAGAGGGCCAGCTCTTCGATGAGCTGGAAATAGGAAGCAGTGGGTGGTGGTCAGCAGAACCCTTTTGCTCTGTGGCTTTTACCTAGTGAAGTGAAAGAGCTTGTTATGTCAGTGATCCGGGGAGCTTGTTTATGTGCCGTGTTTTCTTTTATGTTTCCTCTTGTAATACTTGATGGTACTGCATCCACAGAGGCCACACTGCAGTTACGTCTCAGACGTACATCAGCCAAGAGCCATTGTTCAGGCTGCAGTCGTTTTGCCCAGCCGCGTGGCTGGCTATGTTTAGATCATGATTTAGTTCACTTGCCTCTGCTTTCTCGAAAGCAGGAGGGGGCAGGGCAAGGAAGATTCCTTCTGTCGCCCTTTCTCTAAAGAATTGACGGCGCCTTCCAGGCATTCTTACAGCTCAAAGCCCTGTTCTAAGTGACATGGAGGTAATGACTGAACATGGGACCAGGTCACTCTGGTGAGCCAGAGATTTTCCTCCCAGATTTTCTTAGTGAATTGTTGCAACCCTGTCAGGTGGGTGGTATTGTTTGGAGGAAAATGAGGCTCAAAAGAAATGCACGAGGTCTCCTAATAGACAGCCTGACCCTACCCTAAAGGACCTTTTGAAGGACCATAACCAGCAAGAAGGCAGGTGGAACTCAGATTGCTCTGAGCCGTGTCAGCATTCCCAGGCCCACTGCCTTCACAGGAATCCAGTCTGACTACCTTCTATTCACCCTTTCTGATGCAACTTGGCTACTAGTCTCCGCTGGAGTTTCTGAGGGAGCCCAAGATATGGCATCCCTCTTTCCCACCTGAGTCCAAACAAAGTGAGAAACATCACCATTCTTTTTTAAATTCACTTTTTATTTTATATTATAGTCGATTTACAATGTTGTGTTAGTTTCAGGTGTACAGCAAAGTGATTCAGTTATACATATACATGTATCCATTTTTGTCAGATTCTTTTCCCATATAGGTTATTATAGAATATTGAGTAAAGTTCCCTGTGCTATACAGAAGAAACAGCACCATTATTAATTTAAAAAAGGACTGCAGGGCTTCCCTGGTGGCGCAGTGGTTGGGAGTCCGCCTGCCGATGCAGGGGACGCGGGTTCGTGCCCCGGTCCAGGAAGATCCCACGTGCCGCGGAGCGGCTGGGCCCGTGAGTCATGGCCGCTGAGCCTGCGCGTCCGGAGCCTGTGCTCCGCAACAGGAGAGGCCACAAGAGTGAGAGGCCCGCGTACAGCAAAAAAAAAAAAAAAAAAAAGGACTGCAGTGGGAGACTCAGTCCACTGACTGGACTCCAGAGTTAGGCAGACATCTCTCCCCAGGCTTGGGCACCAAGGAGAGCCTGCTGGGTGAGACTTACCTTGTGGAGGAGCAGAGAACTGCCCTTTTGGGGGCACGGCTGCACCAAAGAGAAAGCAGAGAATCAGGATCTGCACACCTCTGGCAGAGTGAATTGAAGGCCAGGAGGCCAGTGTTACAGGTCCTGGGGCTTCACAGACACCTGGCAGTAGCCCTCAGGAAGTGAAGAGTCACTTCTCCTGACGCTTCCTCCAGGATGTCTTAGGTGGAGCCTGTAGAATATGCTAAGGCGCCCTCTCTGCTCCCCACAGCCCTCCCTGCATCTTGCTGTCTTGTCACATATAATCCTGAATTATGACTTCCTGTTTGCATGCCTCTCTCCTCCTGAGGACTGTGCATTCTAATGAATGTCCTGGGTCCTTTCATCTTTTTGTCCACAGTGCCTGGCACATAGCAGGTATTGGTGAGAGCTGGCTGAATGGCACTGAACCGGGGTACTGAATCTCTTTACCAACCAATACTGGCAAGACTTTGTTGTTGAGTGGTCTCAGAAACTTCTGAGATGTTTTTCTAAGCGTTCATTTACAAAGTCAGGATAAGCACTGATGAGACGTAGCTCTAGAAGTTCTAAAGGAAAACCAAAACTATAATGCGTAGATAAAAGCTGCAGAGGCTGTTGGCAGCCAATTCTATTTATCAACATGAACCTGTGCAGAGGATGTTTGTGTGAGTGGCCCTGTTTAGAGTAAGTGTGTGCACTGGTGATTAATTACAAACACGTTGCTGGTGAGGGATCAATCCAAGTTTTCATAGGGAGCCTCCAGTTACATTCATTCCCTGTAGCGAAGTACAGTTGACCCTTGAACAGCATGGGTTTGAATTGCGTGGGTCCACTTATACACAGATTTTTTTTTTCAAGAGTAAAGACTACGCTGCTATACCACTGGAGGTTGGCTGGATACACAGATGCAGAACCAGGGATATGAAGGAACCGCGTATACGAAGGAGCCAAGCATACGAAGGGCTGACTATAAATTATACTCGGATTTTCGACTAAACAGAGGCTTGGCACCCCTAACCTCCATGGTGTTCAAACTCAAAGTTTGATGCCCAGAACAACAGCAGCACCTGGGAGCTTGTTAGAAATGCAAATTCTCAGACCCCGTGTCCCCCCCGCCCCGAATAATCAGGATTTCTGTGAACAGTGTCCAGGAATCTGTGTTTTAACAAGCCCTCCAGGTGATTCTCAGGTTGCTGAAGTTCGAGAAGCATTGTTGCAATGCGCTTCCTCTAGCGTGGGAAGAACAGAGTTGCAGCGTCAAAGAAAATAATAGTAAGAGTTCACATAATTCGCAAGGTGATGTTCTAAACACTGTAGGTGTATTATCTCCATTATTCCTTTCATCAGTCCAGTGAAATGGTTACTGTTTTTCACTTGGTTTTATAGATGAGCAAACTGAGACTCAAAAGCCAGGACTAGGGAGAGGCAAGGGAGGCACTCTCCTCCTCGTGAGAGAAATTTAAGCGGGTGCCCCAAACCCAGTAATCAAGGTTAATAATATTTTAAAATATCAAAATTAATGCTAATAAATTAATGATGATCAGAATATCATAGAAAGATCCAACAGGCAGAATGGTTACAATTACTTGTCAGGTGATACGGTTAGTAAGAAACAGAGTAAAGACTTGAACCCAGGCTGGTTGACTCCAGACACTGCATACTCAATAGAGATGCCGTGGACCTCCTGTCAACGAATACTGCCCTGTTCTGATAGGGAAGGAAAGGTCCAAGCCTAGGAGCAAGCAGCGTTTGGGTCACAGGGATGCCTCATGGTTCTGAACTCACTGGGACCTAAAAAAAACAAAACAAAAAACTATCTAAAAATGGAAGCAGAAGATTCAGATGGGGGCCTAAATTTCACAGCTTGGCGGTCTATAAGAAAGAAAGACGACTTCTTCTAAGTATGAGAAAGGAAGACAATTTCCAAAGCTTCCTCCCAGTTTTTCTTCTGGCGGGCTCCTGCTGGGAAAATCAGTGGGTGGAACTACCCTGCATTCTGGCTGTAGGAATGTGATCATTAGAATCACTTCATATACCTGCAGTGGCCTCCTTGTTCCATCCACCTTTGGCGAGAGAGACTGAGTATTTCCCTTGCTTCCGATCTGTGAGATTCTGGCAGACAGGCAAGCTGCTTGTCTTGAGGGCTTGTCATTGAGAGCTGGTCACCTAGAATGCCCCAACATGTTTGCGCTGCATTGTTAAACTCCATTGGTATTCTCCCAGCAAAGCTCCTCTCCTTCTTTCACCAAATCAGCATTCTGTGAACAGGATATCTCCTAACCTGATAACATTGCATGTTTCTGCTGCACCCGCCATGATTCTTCCCTGCTTTATATACATTGATTCAAAGGAATATTTCTGGTAAATGTGTTCACGTGTCAGGAGACACATAGCTAATTACATAGCTAATACAAATTTTACATGATAAAGAAGCTCAAAGGGCTTACGGCTAGCTCACACTTTCTCTCTCTTTAGTGGGGACAGAGGAGAGGATGTTATAAACCTAGAATTCTTACTGGTCATGTACCCTGTGATATTTAAGGTAAGTGGGAGGTACAAAGTTTAAAACTGAGACATTTGGACAGAACTTCTAACTGGCCACATAGTGGTCAGTTTTTCTGTCCACTATGTATTTTGGTAGCTGTAGTATTTGGGGATAAGTTGTTTCTCAGATTTGTAATTTCAGCCCAATGGAGGTTATTTCCTGGAGGCTACAAAGTGAGTGCTGGATGAGTTTACATTTCTTTTGCTATTGATAGCAATTTGTGTTTACTCTTTTTCACCTTTTGAGTACAAATAGTTTCTTTCAATAATGTATCCTAGAAATATGTATAGAGCACCTATTCACTAAAATCATGAGAGACAATTATATGGGGAAGCTGTAGTCTCTGCTTTTCAGGAATTTATAGACAACTAACAGTCAGGAAGTGTAACTGATAACTCTACTGCAAGATAGGACAGACTAAGAAGAAATAGCGTACATACTTTGGACATTCAGCAATGAGAGAGACACACCTGGGAAGGATCTAGGAGGAGGCAGCTCAGCACAGTGGATCAAAAGGGTTTGATAAGTGAAAGAGGGCTCCAAGTGAAGAGAGCAGGAACAAAGGCAAGGGGATGAAGAGGGATGGATGAAGCATGTTCTAGAAAAGGAAAGTGTCCTGTTGGGCTGGAAAGAAGTAGAAATTGGATGAGGGGTTTTGAACTATATTCATTAGGCACGAGGGAGCCAGTGAAGATTATGTTTTTCAGCAGTGTTAGAATATAAGTAGAGCTATGCTTTTGAGCAGTGCTTTTCAGACTTTAGTATGCATTCACATCACCAAGGGATTTTGTTAAAATGCAGATTCAGATTCAGAAGGTCTAGGCAGGGCCTTGAGAGCCTGCTTTTCTAAGAAACTCCCAGGTGATGCCCTTGCTGCTGGACTACAAAGCATGCTTTTAGTAAGGAGTCTTCAAAAATATGTTGTAATGGGAGATCAGATAAATTGGAGTGGAGGAAGGATGGAGACTGAAACAGGGCTTATTACACTGGCCCAACAGGAAGTAAAGCAGGTCTGAACTAGAGCAGAGGAGTACCTGGTGGAAGTGAAATATGTAAGGCTTGACAGCTACCTTACATAGAGTGAGGGAGAATAGGATCCATCACATATGACCCTAAGACCCCCCCAGACTGTGGACACGGGTGCTGTGAGCATGCCCCTCCCCTAACACTTTGTGCTCTAGTCATCCAGAACTACTTACAGTTCTTTGGAGTTGCCAGACTATCTGTCTAGGCTTGTGCCACATTGCTGATTCTGAAAGAAATGCTAGTGTATCTCTCCAACCCCTCATCAGACTAACTCCTACAGAACCCATGTGACTCAAGTCAGGTGTTACCTCTTCCTGGATGTCTTCCTGGTACCCTCAACTACCCCCTTCCCCTAGGCTGGATTAGGTATCGCTCCTTTGTGCTCCCGTGACATCTTGTGAGGTCTCAGATCAAAGCACTGTGTAGTCAGATGACATACGTGACTAGGTATGACCCCGTGCTTATGGAGTATAGGAATTCTCTTTCTCAGTTTTGTGACCTCAGCGTCCTAACAAGGTGGAGACTCAACAGTGTTTGATGAATGACTAGATAAGTCATGAGGAAGAGCAGAGTTTTACTCGCCTAGTGTCAATGGCTTTTGTTTTTGTCATTTCTGGTGAGAAAGGAAGTTGTTTAGATGTTGAACTGAATCTAGTTTGGTACATGGTAATTTTGGGGTGCAGAAGATCCTGGTGAAGATGTCCAGCAAGTAGTTAGACATTTCAGAATACAGCGTAGAAGACATTCAGATCTGAGTACAATGACTTAGGTGTCATAGGTATGGAGTTGACTGTTAAGAATACAGAAGGGGATCAAATAAAGACAGAGAGGGAAAGACAAAGGGAGAGAGGCAACCAGCAGAGGAACAGAGTCACAAAGAGAGTGAGACAGAGAGTAGGCAGGGACAGATGGAGGTAGATGGAAGACAACAGCTTTATACTTCACTTTTGAAGCCCTTCCTTCGGTGACACCCAATGTGAGGGACATGATTGGGTCACAGGTCACCGTGTAAGGGTGATGTTAGTCCTGGAGGACTCCGGGACGCGGCAGGAGGGAGATCCTGCAGGAAATTAGGCCTAGATGTGAGGTCAGGATCCAAAAACCGACTTGAAATCCGGGTTATACAGGCCTGTTTCATGCCTTTCTACCTTCCAACCTGGAAAGAATTTCATTCATCAAAAAGTAGGTGAGGGCTTCCCTGGTGGCGCAGTGGTTGCGCGTCCGCCTGCCGTTGCAGGGGAACCGGGTTCGCACCCCGGTCTGGGAGGATCCCGCGTGCCGCGGAGCGGCTGGGCCCGTGAGCCATGGCCGCTGGGCCTGCGCGTCCGGAGCCTGTGCTCCGCAAAGGGAGAGGCCGCAGCGGAGACACACACACACACACGTACATTACTATGTTCTTCTTTCTATCAGGTAGCCTTGTGTGCATTTAAGAATAAGCCTTTTCAGGATAGAAGGCCATTTTCTCCAAGTAAGAGCCCCCAAATTTTATCCAGAGCAGTACACTCCACAGAAAGAAATATCCGAATGCAGGCTGGTGGGCACCCCTCAAATCATCCTATGTGTCGGCATCTACAAGGCCTTCAGAAAGAATGATCACATCCAGCCTTTTTTTTCTTGTTGCCCAAAGCAGCATTTTAACAGACTTCTATTGTGTTTTCTCCATTCAGTTCACTTAGAGGGTGACATTTTGCCCTCAAATTCATATGCATAGTTGCTCTTAGAGACTTCCAGAGCTACATTCCTGACAAAATCAGACCCTCTGTTTTATCTGAAACAACCCCCCAAAGAAAATCATCGGATCTGAATGAACAGAATAATTCTTTATGTCCACGGGAGACAGACAGACAAAACCCAATAAAACTGAAGAAAGAAAGAGACATGGCCATGATTTGTTTTTCATAATTACTTATTCAGAGTAGAAAGGAACAGGGAAAGAAGGTTCCTTTTAACATGTCTTGACGTGACGGATGAGGTGTGCTCGTCATGTGTATGCAGGAGAGATGAATGCAGGGCAGTCTTATTAAAGGCGATGTTTCACGTTGGGCGGAGATATATTTCTATCTGCAGCGCTGGAGATAAACACCCGGCGTTTTATTCCTCATTTTCATTGTGCTTAAAGCCCCTCGCTGTTCTCTCAGAGTGGCAGGTGCTGTGACTAGCTTGCATCAGACCTTTCTTTTCTATGTCCCATCACAAAAACAATCCCCCTTTCAAGACATGAAATAGAAATACCCTAAATGCATGTTTTTCTCCTAACAATACCCCCAAACGTGTCTGCGATAGATCTGGAAATCATACTGGAGGGCAAAAAACCTACATCATCTCTGAGTTTATTTTCCCTTCCTTGAACTCAGTCACACAGTTTTCTTTGGTGCAAACCTCGTCCCAGCCAGAAATCAAGGGAGAGAAAGGAAAAAGGAAAGTTTTATCTAAATTGGCTTTGTTTCTTCAGTTATGTGCAAAGCGTAAACAAAATTCTTCTACCTAAAAACACACAGCCTTTACTCATGAAAGAGTTGAATCCAGAAGATTCTGACTTGAGCTGTAGAAGCAATAAGTTGGATCTGTGATTTAAAAGGAAAGAAATTAACGATACAATTGTTCACATTTCTGATTAGGGGAGG
This sequence comes from Physeter macrocephalus, assembly GCF_002837175.3. Taxonomy (NCBI): domain Eukaryota; kingdom Metazoa; phylum Chordata; class Mammalia; order Artiodactyla; family Physeteridae; genus Physeter; species Physeter macrocephalus. The sequence continues at coordinate 37,396,044 of NC_041229.1, forward strand.
GTGTTAGTGCATCCTTGAATCATTTTCTAAGGCTATGATGAATTCTAGGATAAAAAGTTTAAAAATAGTAAGTTCAGGAAGTGTCAAAATAAGGTTTATGCCATAAATATTTATGCCTCCATGGTACAGTCATGTGAGGACCTAACTTGTATCCTAAGCCATGTAAATACATAAATAAATAATCTGGGATTTGAGGATGCCTAGGAGATTATAGTACACATCACTCATGTTATAGGAAAGGAAGCATTGGCCAAGAAATTAGCTATATAGCATAAATATTATTCTTTAGTCGTGAATGCAATTATTTACTTATTATAATCTTTAAATTTTTAAAAAATTTCTTTAGTTTTATTTTCTTCTTTCATTTTGCACCTGCAGTGAGGGAGTTTGACACTAACTCATAGGTGTGCTCCTTCTATAAACAGTTTTTGAATAAATAAAGAAAGGATGGGACATGATCCCTACCCGGAAGTAACTCAGTGGTTGAACTCAAGTCTCGTGGTCCCCAAGAGACTGCAGGGCCTTTTGTTTTGAGCAAAGAGTGTGCCAAGCTCTTTTCTTAGAGCTTCTACATTAAAAAGGGCTGCTAACTGCATCTTTTAACCTGTAAAGACTCAGGAAAAATAAGTTACCAAAAGCATTTCAAATGTTGAATTATTTCTTACAACCCGAAAAGAACGACTGGTGATGGTGAGTTACCTTCACCTTTGGATGAGTGATCCTGCGTCACTGCAGTATTTGAGAAGTCCCTGTGGTACAACAGGGTGTGTGTGAGATCTGGTTGTTGTCATTTACTGAGAACCTACCTCATGGCACATACTAGTTTGAAGTGCTTTGTACATGCATCTCATCTCACCCTCAAAATAGCTCTGTGCTATGGTGCTGTGCCCATCACACAGTTGAAGACCCTGAGGGTCAGAAAGGTTAAGTGATAGAATCACAGAGCTAACAGTGATAACAACTTAGATTTGGACTCGGCCCTGCCTGACTCCAAATTCCTTGCTTTGGCCCCTATTCTGCCTCCCAGATTAACTGCTAATAGCAATATGGTGTCCAATTCTTCCAAGTAATTTTAACTAAGTGCCAGTAGTGAGCACATACAGCCAGACTGGTCTGGAGCATAGTTTCCCATTTTCTCTCATAGAAACCTACTGGATCCTATAAACTTAGGGTCCCAAAGAGCTAGAATTCCCTATGAGATCCCTGTCTGGCTTCCTTCAAATCGTGACGCTTCTGCTACCAATAACTTAAAAAGTTATATCCTGACGGCTCCTGTGTAAGACAGGACTGTAACACAGTCATCTGAACATGTAAACCTTTTCCTTCACCTTGGGGTGATGGAAGGAGATGGAAGAATCATCCATCTTTTATGTGATAGTACTGCATGTCACCGTGTTTGTGTGTGACAAACTGCTCTGGTTGCAATCCTTCACATTTATATATGTGTACAATTTTTTAAAGCCCTTACACATCATGATTTTATCAGGACAGTCCCTTTTATAGACTAGGAGACTGAGTCCTAGCACGTTTAAAGTGACAGGTTATGCAGCTAATTCACAGAGGAGACAGAACCAGAACTCACGTCTCTTAACGCCTGGACCAGCGTTCCTTCTCCTGTGCCAGGTTGTTGAAAATTCTGAGCCTTATCACGTGCTTCTCATCTTTTCCCTGAAAAATCACAAGACAGCACGATGTTATCTGGCCTATCACTGTAAATATTTTAGCATTTAAATGAGGAGGAGGAGTAAAGGGAGAAAAATGTTTTTGTAGAGATTTCTTGCAGAGATAGGAGGGTTCTTGGTGTCCATCCAGAGATCATGAGCATTTAATGAGACTATTGTCCACAAGTTGGTGCAGGGTCTAGCAATGAGGTGGTAGCTGTTTAATGCTTCTCCGTCTCCCTCAAGGTCTCCAGAGGGAAAACAGGAAGCAGGATTAGTACTGACAGAAGCTGCCTCTGGTCCCGGCCTTGAGGAAAGCAGGTCACCTCTCTGAGCCTCAGTTTTACCTTGTTTAAAATGAGGGTAATAGTTCCTGTTTTTCCCAGCTCACAGAGTTGTTTTTGAGAATCCAGTAAGGTAACGCATTGAAAATTCCTGGAAAACCATTCACATTACATGCCTTACAAATGTAAGGGATGCTTCTGAATATTATTAATGGATCGCAGAGATTCCACAGCACTGAGAAAACAATGGAATTAAAAGAATGCAATACACTTCACTCTAAGTTACATTTTTTTCCCTCTTGAATCAAAAATGGGGAAAATAATATTTATTCCACAGGGCTTGTATAAGAATAAAAGGAAATGTCTGTAAAGGACTCAGAGTAGTACTTGGTATACATCTGGCACCTCTTCCAAAACTTCCAGTGGTGAAACCTACCTCATCAGAGGGGCTGACAGATGATCCCGAGTAAGACAGTGAGTATTCTTATTGTTTGTTACTATTCTGTCATTCTCAGTTTACTCCACTTCCTCTAATTCCACAATAAAAATAGAGCTATTCATCAGATAGCAAGCCCAGGGTCCCTGTCTTCTAAGGTCAGCGCCATGGGGAGGGTGCCACACAAATATTTGGGGGATTATTTAGTGATTGAATCTGGGGAACTGAGCCGATGAATTCCTCCACATTTCCACATACTGTTGAACTGAATCCACTGCCACTACATACTTTTCTGGTCCCAATCTACTTCTCCACCTCTCTCCTCTCCCAGATCCCTCCTCCTGGACTTTCTGGAAGATTTGCCCATGACTTAGCATGTCAGCTAGCCCTGGAGTTTAGACACTGATTCTCTTTTTTTCTCAATAAGCATTCTTCCTGACTGTATTATGAGAATTCTCTAGATGTATATATTTGGTTTGTGTCCCTCGAGGCCCTGATTAATGTTACTCAGCATCCACCCAGCAGTGTGCTTTCAGTTACTAATTGCTTTACCTGGTTAGTAAAAAGCCTAATCAATTAGGTAGCAGAATTTGGAAGAGATATCCAAGCTCTGAAGGAAAAGCTCATTCCTTTACACATCAGCCTTCCTGCCATGAAATTATTAGACCCTCATAAGCCCATCATTTCAACTGCTGTCCTCTTCGTTTATTCTCTCCAGCCCTCACCAGAGAGAACTCCAGAATGATATTTAGTACAATTGGGCTAACATCTTCAGACACTGCAGTTAGGTGTTTGAAATAAAATGTGTAATTATGGTAGTGGAAAGCTGCGTCTGATTCCAAGCAAACCTCGTGTTCCCCTGGCTATAATTAGAGAGCAAGGTTTGCAGCACGCATTTTCCCAGCAAAACCAGTTCAAGTGAGGCTTCTGTTCTTTCAGAGGGGCTCCTGGAAGTATAGAGCCTGGTGATGAAATGATTGGACATTTGTCCCCCTTCTCCATTCTAAACGGATTGTCCATCATCATTCATAGAGCCTAAAGGTACAAGGTATGTGTAAGGAATTAACGTTTGGAGTTTTGGATAATACTCTTCAAATGTATTTGTCTCTGAACAGGAACAAATTAGAACAAGGAAGGAATGTTTCAGACACCCACAGACATCCATGGACCAACATGTTCAGAAGTAAAAACTGTCTCTTAAATGCCTCCAGAGCCTACCTTAAAATCCATAATATTAGGAGCAGGGGCAAAGTGGCCAAGGGCTCAGAGGTTTTCCTGTTTCCTATGTGAGGACTGTCCGTGTGAATCTTCTCAAAACTGTGGATTTCCCCACTGTCCTTGGAGGGTTTATGTAATTAGGCATATTTAGCTGTACCATGTTATAATGCTACAGGAAGAATCCCATTTGTCAGCAGTTTTAAACTTTGCCAAATAAAGGCTTATTGGCAAACAGCAGTGAACACTCTGATAATGACCCAACTTTAGAAAACACACACCCTGCTGTGTTGTATTCAAGCCACAGTTCTACTGAAATAAAAAAGAGAGACAATGCCTGCTTTCAGACACTACAGATCCTTTGTATTCCAATAAAAGTCTAAATTAATGTTTTAAAAGGTTATTGCTATTTTTTCCCATTTAGCTGGCATCATTTATAACTCTTATTTAAACAAGGTCCTACGTTATTTTACGATTTCTTTTTGCACAAAAACTAGTGTTTGATTGCATTAGATCATCAGCTTCTGGTTTTCATTAGACAAACCTGAAATACCCTATTATTAAGATTAAACAAAAAAATAGTTGTTTTCTTATTCTGAAACCTATTATTTTGAGGCTACTCTGACCAGAGGAAAAGAAATCAGCTTTGCAAAACCTGACAGAGAGATCCTTCAAGAGGAGTAAGATAACCTCATCAATGCTGCGTTTGGGTTGCTTTTGTATATGGGTCCCTTCCTAGAACTGACAGTGGGAAAGAGGGATAAGTTAATTCCTTGACTTTTGCAGTACCATCTTTATTAAGAAAGGACTTCCAAAGTGCAACATATATGGCAAAATATACTGTTTGCCTATGTAATGCCTGCATTCCTGTGAGGCGCTCCTGAAAATCTACAATAAAATAGCACTTGGACCTAAGGGTTGTCAGGGTCTTCTATCTCCATGTCATTTACACTTATTCTAGTGTTAATTCAACATAAATACTAGGCCGAGCTATTAGCAAGGGAGGGGCAGTCACAGCAGCCTAACAGGAAAATGAGGTCAAGATAACATGCACAAATCAGGACTTCCCTAACTCTCCCACCCACTCAAATGAGAACTCTAGCCCGCTCTCTTATGGTCTCTTCTTCCTGACTTATTCCTGCTGGTCGATTGGACCTCAATTAGAAGCCATCTCTCTAGGACGCCTACCTCAGCCAGCCAAAGAGGAGTTAGGTGCCCTCCCATGAGCTTGCAAACTATTATAGCTCTAATCATACCATACTGTGATAATTTCAGACTTGTTGGTTTCCCACATTGGACTAATGTGAGGGACCATATCTTTTCAACATTGTATTTGCTGCATCTAGCCTACTGCACTCCACATACGAGGTGTTTAATAAAGGTTGGTTAAATTAATGTCCCCCCAGACTAGCGTTCTTGATTGTCCCCTCACCTTCGCCAGTTTCTTCTGGTTTTGCCGCAGATTCCTGTGATGATGGCTGGCCCCACTGGTGATGTCGGCCAGAGCGCCAGCACTGCCGCTGGGGTGCCCGCTGACAGCAGCATCCAGGCTGCCTCTGCTTCATTGTGTTCCCCCTGCTGATACACAGATCCTGATTCAGATGCTGCATTGTTTTGTTTGCCTATTTTATACTTCCTGTGTCTTTGCACCACCACCCTTATTTTTAGGACATTCTAGGCATGGCCCTTAGAAGGTGGTAAGGAAAGCAGTCTAAGGGCCAGAGGTCTGCTGTGCTCAGAATCACCCCTTTTTCTCTGTGATAGTGGTTCAAACTCATGTACCTTGGTTTTCATCTCTGAGAATGAGTTTTTTCTCAGGATGCTCTCTGGCTCCTCATCTAAATGACACTTAGTGGGATTTCCCTTCCGTATGTCCATTTGATATACCCAAATACGTCCGATTCTGAGGGTAAGCAATGGAGGCTCTAGCTGGAGCCCTTCCTGCTCTGAAGAACTGTCTGAGCATCAGCAAACTTTTGCTCCCTTGCATTTCAGGAGAGGTGTCAAGGGTCCTGGTAGGGTAAAATACAGGGCACTCAGTTAAAATTGAGTATCTGATTAACAATGAATACATTTTTTAAGTATATGTCCCAAATATTGCATGGGACATACTTATACTAAAGAAGTACTGCACTTCAGCCCCAAACTAAACACCTCACCAGAAGTGATAATGGTATTATCACATCATCCTTTATCCCCACTTACCTGAGCTTACTGTAAGCCTTTGAGTATTGAATAACTAACAAGAAAAATATAAATGGTCATCAGTGTGGTGAAATCAGGCAGGATGTTGTATGAGACGTACTAAAAATACGACTTGATGTTTAAATGAAATTCACATTGTGTCCTGTGTTTTTTGTGTGTGGTTTTTTTTTGCGGTAAGCGGGCCTCTCACTGTTGTGGCCTCTCCCGTTGCGGAGCACAGGCTCCGGACGCGCAGGCTCAGCGGCCATGGCTCACGGGCCCAGCCGCTCCGCGGCATGTGGGATCTTCCCTGACCGGGGCACGAACCCGTGTCCCCTGCATCAGCAGGCGGACTCTCAAACACTGCACCACCAGGGAAGCCCTGTCCTGTGTTTTTATTTGCTACATCCGGCAACCCTGCATCAGAAGCATCATACAGCCGTTTGAAGGACAGGGACAGTAATGTTCCCAGTATGTCCCTATAATGACAGCCCTTGGGGCGGCCCTTGATGGAACAGATGGAACTGTCAACTGTCTCTGACCTCCTGACCCACATGCTCACCCCAATCCAGATGGCCTTCCGTGTTCTAAAGGGAGGACACATCACCTAATCAGCAAGTTCTAGACTCTGGATGTCTTATTTGTGTATCTTGAGTGGTGAAAGGTCTTTGGGGAAGAGAGAGAGGGAAGTCTAGAGGCTACCTCTGGCAGCACTGCATCAGGCTGCATCTTACTGGAGTTGAGAAGTGCTGCACCAAAGAGTTCTGGTTTAAAGTCATGAAAGTTTAGGGAGTAGCTTCTGAGACTTTGCTCAGAGAAAATCCAAGCTCCACATGTCATACAGAACTTCTGCTAGCCATTCTGCCCTGGGGATTGGCTTGGATTCATCTCAGCCTGTTCATGTTGGGCAGAAGGGCTGTGCTTCAGCCCCGAAAGCTAAGTAGCTCAGAAGAGGTGATAACAGCATTTTCATGTCTTCCTTTATTCCTCTTCTACCTGGTCTTACTTTAAGGCTCTGAGTGTTGAATAACTAACAAGAAAAATATAAATTGTCAACAGTATGATGAAATCAGGCCAAGGCAAGAATGTGAAAATGAATTAACATGAACAGGGCAGACTCTTAATTTTCTTCCCTCAGTCCTGGCTTCTGTGCTTGCCACAAGTCTAATGGAGGCCTCGATGAACTATGCCAATGCCCGGGCACTTGTAACAAAACAAGGGGAGGTAAAGAGAGATGAAATCATCCGTGGAAGCAGGAAGCAATTAACCACATAAAGAAAGTGAAACATCATCAATGATAAGCCTCGCCAGCAATTTACTCAGGTTTGGGAACTTTTTGTTCAGAGGGTCTTCAGTAAGTTTTCCTAGCTTTCTGCAGCTTCCTTAATTCAATAGCTTTTTTTTTTCAAAACGACAAAATTATGCAGTCATTAGTGCCCACATACCCAGGTCTTTATTGTATCGTAGAGATTAGATGTGGGTGGAAAGAGTGGAAATAGGCAACACAGATGGAAATTTCAAAGGTCCTTAATGTTTGCCTTTGCTTGAGTATTTTGTATTACAGATCTTCCTCGATTTAAGATGGGGTTACCTCCTGATAAACCTATCACAAGTCAAAAATATCTTAAGTTGAAAAGGCATTCAATACACCTAACCTACTGAGCATCGTAGCTTAGTCTAGCCTACCTTAAACGTGGTCAGAACACTTACATTAGCCTACAGTTGGGCTAACTCATCTAATGCAAAGCGTATTTCATAATAAAGTATTGAATATCTCATGTACTTTATTGGATTCTGTACTGAAAGTGAAAAACAGAATGGTTGTGTAGGTCCAGCATGGTTGTAAGTATATCGGTCGTTTACCCTCGTGATCGGGTGGCTCCCTGGGAGCTGTGGCTGCCACCGCTACCCAGCCTCACCAGCAAGCATCTGACCCGGGAAAAGGTCAGAATTCACAATTCCAAGTAGGGTTTCTATTGAATGCATATCATTTTTCACACCATCGTAAAGTTGAAAAATCTTAAGCTGAGCCATCGTGAGTCTGGAACCCTCTGTATTTTGGTCTTTGCCATCATCTGGTACTGTCCTGAGAGACGGAGCTTCTGTACTATTGTTCTGAAAAACAACAGTCACTGCTGATCAAAACGATTATGAGTAGGTAAAGAGGGGAGATGGAGTCCCCAGTCTGATTTCCTGCTGTCTAATTACCTTTCTCTAAGGATCTTGTGATTCTTGACAAAGAATTTAACATGGTTGGCGATTTATTATTCTCTCTTACAGATCAAGAAAAGGGAATTGTTATGTAGTCAATATTTGGGATATTTGTAATTGTTGCTACCACTGTCTTTTTTAAAATTGATGTATAGTTGACATACAGTAATATTGTATAAGTTACAGGTGTATAATATAGTGATTCACAATTTTTAAAGGTTATACACCATTTATAGTTATTATAAAATATTGGCTATATTCCCCATGTTGTACAGTATATCTTTGTAGCTTATTTTATACCTCATAGTTGGTACCTCTTATTCTCCTATCCCTACATTGCCCCTCCCCCCTTCCCTCTCTCCACTGGTAACCACTAGTTTGTTCTCTGTATCTGTGAGTCTGCTTCTTTTTTGCTGTATTCACTAGTTTACTGTATTTTTGAGATTCCACATGTAAGTGATATCCTGCAGTATTTGTCTTTCTCTGTCTGACTTATTTTCTTAGCATAATGCCCTCCAAATCCATCCATGTTGCTGCAAATGGCAAAGTTTCATTCTTTTTTTATGGCTGAGTAGTATTCCAGTGTGTGTGTGTGTATACCACTTCTTTATCTATCCATCTGTTGATGGACACTTAGGTTGCTTCCATACCTTGGCAATTGTAAATAATGCTGCTATGAACATTGGGGGGGGATGCATCTCTTTGAATTCGTGTTTTGGGGTTTGTTTGTTTGTATTTCGAATGTATACCCAGGAGTGGAATTGCTGGGTCATATGGTAGTTCTATTTTTAGTTTTTTGAGAAACCTCCATACTATTTTCCACAGTGTCCGTACCAATTTACATTCCCACCAACAATACCACTGTCTTTCAACACAGGTGGTAGGTGATGGGCCTAATATATCTGATTTGTGTACAGATTTGTGTTAGTAGAGCTAATTTGGTCCATGGTACATTACAAATAGATATGGAAAAAAGTTTTATTAGAACATGTTTCTGGAATATTTCCCTTTTAAGGAACTGTAAGCATCAAATGACTTATCCTGGGCAACAAAAGTTGCAGGATAATTAAGTAACTACTTTCAAGAGTGCTGGAAGTTACTGTAGGAAAAAGTGTAACCAGCTACTTTTTACCTTCTTGGAAGACAAAACAATTTAAATTTCAGAATGGGTGGTGAAATCTTTCTCATCATCATTTTACTGTAGAGGACGGGGAATCTTCCCCAAGTGTTTGAGAAAGGTAGGGAGGGGACCCAGTAACGTAGAACAATGTAAAGTTTTCCGGAGGATTCACAAGTTCGGGGAGGTCATAGAAACCCACTGGTCTCTAACTAAGAAACTTCTTGGGTCCTTCCTGTGCTGTGGTTCACAGGTTCTTCCACCTCAGGCATTCCCAAGTGTGGATGCATTATCAAACCCAGTCCCTGGTGGTTCATTCACCCAAGCAACATTATTCACCCCCATCTTTCTCACCCTCTCCTAAATGCTGGCCGACCACTTGGGGGTAAGGAAAACAGGAAGACTGAAATAAGATCTCCCATTAGCAGCCATTAGGAGCTCAACATTCATAGCTCAGCAGCCACTGAAATAGATTTTTCATAAATTTCCTGAGTAGCCTTGTGGAACCCAAGATAAAGAGCAGTTATTTGCTCCCTCTTTTACAGATGGCATAAATAACTTCCTTTGGCCACAAAGCTTTAGAGCTAGGAATGAAACAAAGAACTCCTAGTCCAGGGGCAGTAACATGAGCTCAGGTGGCTGCCTGGAAATTAGCACTTGAAGAGGGTGACTAAGGAGGAGGCTTTTAATGTGGGTATCAGCACAGAATACAGTAAAGTATATTTTTCTTCATTTTTTTCAAATTCCATTTTGCTTCACTTCAGCATTTTTTGATGTTCCATTTTTGATTACAATAGAAGGATCTTAAGTCATACAGAAAGAAGACTCCTGTATTTTTATTAGCTTAGGTATATTAAGGTTTCTTTTGGCTCTAATAACTCCAAGTAACATTTACCATGGCTATTTCTTAATCATTCTGTTCAAAATAGGAATGACAGAGGCCAAAGAGCAGTTATAACACAGTGCCTTGATGAATATAGGAATATTGTAGAGAAAAGTATGGGAGGGGAAATTATATGATGGAAAGAGACTGCCTTTTGATATGATTAGTATATTAAAAAGGTCGTTAAAAAATAAAGGAGCCAAGTATTAAAGGCCAATATATTTAATAATTTCAGGTTTAACTTAATTCTAATTTTCTAATTTGCTCATAATAATACACATTAGCCAGAGGATTAACATTGGCCATAAACACCTACACAGTTTCCTCCTCTCTCTCTCTCTCTCTCTCTCTCTCTCTCTCTCTCTCTCTCTCCCTGCTCCCCCAACTCCCCACTCACACACACAGTACGTGTAGTATGTTAAAGTGGAGACTGGATGGTCAGTGAGTTTGTGGAGAGTACAATGCTTGTTATTCTTCTTCTCTCTGAGAGGCAAGAAACAAAGGAATTCCACAGCTTAGATCATGTGAGGAAACTCTTTCTAGCTCCCAGTAAATGTGTCGTCCAGTTCTCAAAATGCACAGGCTAAAGTAAACTTAGACTCTTATCCAAAGTCTTTGCTGAGAAAACAAAGGAATTAGGTTTTCCCTAAAGATTTTCCTAAACCAGTCAGATTTGCTTCTTTTGATCCAGGCGTATTAAAAGACAGTAAGAGAAATTTAGTCTTGGGAATTACTATTTTAAACAAAGGCCCGAAACAGTGGTGTCTATTTTTAAACCCTCCTCATTCCTCTCCAGTAACCAAGTGCAAGGTAATTTGAATTCTGTTTCCAGTTAAGATGGTCAGCTTGATTCTACTGTACAATTCAGTGGTCTCTCCTTTATACTTGATTTCTATGATATTAAGTATATACAACATTTCCTTTCCTTTTAACCCGGTTTCCACTTACACTTTTCTGTGTATCTGAGATCTGTACTGTGACCTGCCTGAACTCATGGAAAATTGACGACACTGAAAGAGAATTGTAGTTAAGCTTCCCGATGGCACTTTTTAAAAACAGCAGTGGAAAAAAGTAAGAGGGCACTCATCAGATGTGATTTTTGGCAGACACTTCACTCGGGCTGCTCAGGGTATCCCCAGAAATTATAAACCCTCAAAGTTGTTCAGGGCACAATAAATAAAGCAAGATAAATTATTTTAATGTTCAACTTATTGATTCAGTTCCCTTCTCTGCAAGTTTTTAGTAACATGGATTTCGATCTAAGTGAAAGGTCAGCTTTGAAGTAAGTGTAAAGATATTTACAGGAAACGAAGCAGAAAGTGAGCTTTCATGTATTTTCAAATGTCTCTATTATTTAAGAGAAAATGAACTGTGGCATCAGTCAAAAGAACGACAGATGCCTACCCTCCTATATTAAAGTTAAATGAATACCTACCATACCAGTAGTATGCTACTAACTCTGAAATTGGAAATTCACTAAGGTATGTTTTCCCCAACTTTGCCTGTGAAAACAGGAAATAAACAACTGTGAATTAAGGTTCTGAGTAAATATGTAGCAGTTGTAGTTTGGGGGGAGATGGGGAAGACTGCCAAGATGAAATCATCATGGTAGATTTTTTTTTCTAGTGTGGGATGCTAACTAGACATTTGTGACAACTACATAATCAACAACATCTTTAAATATTTAATTTCTTGTCAGTTGTTATCTAAATTGATTTCAACTCATGTTTATGTAAGTGTGTATGTATTATGTACATACGTATAACTAGATCTGTCAGAGGGAAGTGGCAAATTGAAGCAATTATGTGGCTCATTCTGCAGAGTAAAAAGAGGAAGAGAAGAAACCTGATGGCGAGGAAAAGGACAATTTAGAAAATTGTAACTTACCATATAGATTTATATTTAGGAATAGCTTGGACTTCCTCAAATTATATGTCTTCCTACAAATCTTGGACTCCTTCCTACTCTGGGTCATCAGATTGATTCCTAGATGTGTTTATATGGTCACATATAAGTGAGTTCACTGGCACCTTAGTGCAGGACTCCTTGGTTCCATGCTGGTCCTCAAGTGGGTTAGTTACCAAAGTTTAGTTCAACAGTAATTTAGTTCATTAAAGTACCCACTGTGTTCCAGGCCCTTAGCTAGGTGCAGGGGCCTCAGTTTATTTCATGATAATCTATAAGGTGTTTTGTTGTTGTTAAAATGATCCCCTGGTCTGATGCCCAAACTAATAACAGAAAAGTAAAATGCAATACAAGACCTCTGGCTTACACATTCCATTACCTGACACCAGGGTCTCCTGAGATCAGGTGAGCAAGATGGGGTGGATTTGGCCAAGAGACCGGAGGTATGTGATTCTCCAAGGTCCTGTGGCAGAGGAAGGCCAGGGGAACGCTGCCCCCATGTCGGTTGAACATTCAAGTGTTTGGATCAGGAAGACTTGCGTTACAAGGCGTGCCTCTTTCATCCCTTCTTCCCCAAACCTAACCCTGGACACCATAGAAAGAGAATCATTTTGTTCAAAGGATGGGTGCTCTCATTCAGAGATGCATGTCAGTATCTGGGATTAAGAGCACCTCCCTGATTAGTGAACCAGAAGAATCCTTCCTCCAGAGGTGGGAAAGAACATGCCATTCTCATCAGGAAATAAAGCTGCATAAATGATAAGAAAAGTCAATCTTTACCACAGTTTAAAAAAATCGAAAACACCTGGGTTAGGACCTCACTTCTGCCACCTAGTAGCTTAGTGAACTTGAGAAAGTTATTTAACATGTCTCAGTATCAGTTTCCTCCTCTGTAAAGGTGCAGTAATAATAAGATCTAACTCATAGGCCTAGCATGTGCATGAAATGAGAAAACGTATAGAAAAGTTTGGGTGCAATATCTGGCATTGGGCAAAGGTTCAGTAAATGCCCCCTGTTATTACCATCCCTCCTTGCTATAGCTGGGCTGACTGAGGGGCTTCAGACACTATGGATCTAAAGGCTTGTGCATGCCTGGAGCTCAACTTTTAGAAGGAATCCTTGCTGTTTCTTCTAATACATGATATCGTGGCAAATGAGGAAATAGCAGTCAGTGGTATTTGTGTCTTTCCATGGTAACCATTTCTATTTACCCCTCTTAGCTGGAGGAAATGAAGGCAATAGCGGCTGAATTAGTTGGAACATGCCATTCACTTTTTACCACAATGTGGTAAGTAAGAATAGGGAATATGATTATAAAATTTCTATGTATCAAATAGTTGGAAATGTCAGATAGAATCTGGGGGAAAGAAGGATAGGTTAATTTACATACAGCAAAACTTTGTTGACTCATTTCTTAAATTTCAGTATACTATTTGGACAAGAGTGTGGCCGATTTTAAATATATAAGAAGCATGATCCTCTAAGTAAATAAGTAATTCCGAAATCTTGAAGTACTTGGAACCTTTAACCTGGTAGGGGACAAAGATAATTAAACAAGTAAATAAATAAACAAATAAACCAAGTATTTATAGTTTGTAATAAGAGCTATAAAGGAAATAAATAGGGTTCTGTGTCCTACCGACTTACTAGCTGTATGATCTTGAGTAATTCACAGATCCATAGAGTAATAGAATTTGAAGGCATCTTAGAGATCGTTACAAAGGCTTTATGAACTATAAAGCGCTAAACATATACAAAGAATGATTGTCAGCAATATCTAATTATAAGCTATTCCTACCTAGTAATAAAAGCAGCCATTAAAGACTTTTTTTTAAAATTTTATATTGGAGTATAGATGATTTACAATGTTGTGTTAGTTTCAGGTGTATAGCAAAGTGAATCAGTTATACATGTACATATGTCCACTCTTTTTTTTTTAAAACATCTTTATTAGAGTATAACTGCCTTACAATGGTGTGTCAGTTTCTGCTTTATAACAAAGTGAATCAGCCATACATATACATATGGCCCCATATCTCTTCCCTCTTGCATCTCCCTCCCTCCAACCCTCCCTATCCCACCCCTCTAGGTGGTCACAAAGCACCGAGCTGATCTCTCTGTGCTATGCGGCTGCTTCCCACTAGCTATCTATTTTACGTTTGGTAGTGTATATATGTCCATGCCACTCTCTCACTTTGTCCCAGCTTACCCTTCCCCCTCCCTGTATCCTCAAGTCCATTCTCTGGTAGGTCTGCATCTTTATTCCCATCTTGCCCCTAGGTTCTTCTGACCATTTTCTTTTTTCTTTTTTCTTTTTTTTTTTTTTTAGATTCCATATATATATGTGTTTGTTAGCATACGGTATTTGTTTTTCTCTTTCTGACTTACTTCACTCTGTATGACAGTCTCTAAGTCCATCCACCTCACTACAAATAACTTGTCCACTCTTTTTTAGATTCTTTTCTCATATAGGTCATTACAGAGTACCAAGTAGAGTTCCCTGTGCTATACAGTAGGTCGTTATTAGTTGTCTGTTTTATATGTAGTAGTGTGTATATGTCAATCTCAATCTCCCGATTTATCCCTCCCCCTTTTCCCCCCTGGTAACCATAAGATTGTTTTCTACATCTGTAACTCTATTTCTGTTTTGTAAATAAGTTCATTTGTACCAATTTTTAGATTCCACATATAACTGATATCATATGATATTTGTCCTTCTCTGTCTGACTTACTTCACTCAGTATGACAATCTCTAGGTCCATCTATGTTGCTGCAAATGGCATTATCACATTCTTTTTATGGCTGAATAATATTCCATTGTATATATGTACCTCATCTTCTTTATCCATTCCTCTGTTGATGGACATTTAGGTTGCTTCCATGTTCTGGCTATTGTAAATAGTGGTGCAATGAACATTGGGTGCATGTATCTTTTCGAATAATGGTTTTCTCTGGGTATATGCCCAGGAGTGGGATTGCTGGGTCATATGGTAGGTCTATTCTTAGTTTTTTAAGGAACCTCCATACTGTTCTCCATAGTGTCTGTACCATTTTACATTCCCACCAACAGTGCAAGAGGGTTCACTTTTCTCCACACCCTCTCCAGCATTTATTGTTTGTAGACTTTATGATGATGGCCCTTCTGACTGGTGCGAGGTGATACCTCACTGTAGTTTTCATTTGCAGAGACTTTTATTAAGAGCTCGTATTCCTCACTGGAAGTACAATATGTTTCTTACAAACATAAAACCCATTTCATTCAATATTCCATATTTCAGCATTTTCACTATTTTAAACCAGCTCCCTGCCAAGTGATCTTAGAGAAGGCTGAATATTCACCTCATCTTTTGGAGGGAAGAGAATCAAGGTGCGTAATGATTATATGGCCTGCCACTCTTATGCCTGGAGACACGACAGGGCCCAGAAGTAACAGATCTAGGTGCTTGTGAAACTTTAAAATCAATAATCATAAAGACACATAAAAAATAAAAACAAATGTATTTAGCTACTTTTTCCCAGATGGTGTTCAACAAAAATGGAAATCAGAATATAGACTTCTAGAAAACAGGCAACAGCATATTTATTTCCTATTAATAGAACCATTCTTTGTAATGGTTCTCTTGTAATGTTTCATATGCTCAATATTGAACTTAAAAGTATTTCCATTTAATAGGAAATATTCCATTAAACATCAAATAAATTCACATCCTCACTCATTTTCATGAAAAATTCTGAGTGTAATCTCATATTCAAAGAGCTTAATTAATGTCTGTGAAGTGCCTTAGGTACCTTAGATAAAAATTATCAAGAAATATCTTTACCTAGGAGTACCTACTTGAGATAGTTTTGTCTTACATATCTTGTGTTTCACATACCTCCTAGCAGAGTATCATGCATATAGAAGGCACTCACTGTATATTATTAAATGATATGTAACACTTAAGTAGTTTTACTCTAACATTTTTTCTACAAACATTACAGAGTAGCCATATCGGGTGTGATCATTATGTTCCAGGATTTAATGTAAATTTTACCAGGCTTCCAGAAATACCTAGCACCAAACACAGACAAGACTGGTGTATAAACCCAAATACCAGTTTGGGCCCTTACAGTGAGAACTATAATACACAGCAGACCAGAATACCCCAATGCACAGAGGAATTCATCCTTTCCCAAATGTAGGGGAGACAAATTACAAGGTCAGTTGCTTGTCAGATATGAAATCAGAGCCATGGTATTTGGTAGGAACATTGCCGTGCTGTTATCAGAAAGCTAAGAGCATACTATATGTATCCCTCCTACAGCTTTATGTTTGCAGAATGGCTGATATTTCTGTCTATGTGAGACATGCTAATAGATTACTATTCTTTGAGATTCCTCCCTTTTTGTTGTTGTCATGCTGACCATCATTCACATATTGTTTCTTCAGAGCGGGAGAAATCAAATGATTATGCTACAGCTTTATAGGTGCAAAAATAACTATACTCTCCTGCTAACATTTGATCTCTGAGACTGAAGTGTGGTTGATTCTAAAGTAGACTCACTAGGTCATAGACTCTGGCAAACTATTGTCTGTCTTATTCACCTCTGAATCCTCAGCACCTTGCAGAAGGCCTTTCACACAATTGGTCCTCAATAAATACTTGTAGAAGAAATGAATGAATGGATAAGTTACTATTACAAATGCCTGACCTCATTCTGTATACTCATTTTTTCCTAATTTCCTGCTCAGAGGATAACTTTTTGGAGATCCTTTTTTATAAGTGATATGGGCAAGAGCAAGATATGTATATGTGCACACTATTAACTGTATTCTATTCCTTTGCCAAATACATGATCCTGGCCTACCAGAAACTTTCAACTTAAAGTGTACAATTCATTGCTTTTTAGTATATTTTAAAAATTGTGCAACCATCACCATTATCTAATTCCAAAACATACTTATTATCCCATCAAGAAACCCCATACCCATTAAAAGCCACTCAGCACTGCCCCCCTTTCTCAGGATTCTTGGACCACTAATCTACTTTCTGTCTCTATGAATTAGCCTCTTCTGGGCATTTCACATAAATGAATTCTAAATATGTAATCTGTCTTGAAGAATGTTCCATGTACACTTGAGAAGAATATGTATTCTACTCTTGTTGCATGGAGTGTTCTGTACTATCAGGTAGGTTTCATTGGTTTATAAAGTTGTTCAAGTCTTCTCCTGTTGATGGTCTATCTAGCTATTCTATCCATTATTGAAAGCGGGGTATTGAAGTCTCAAACTATTATTGTTGAGTTGTCTATTTATCCCTTCTGACAGTTTTTTCTTTATGTATTTTGAGGCTGTGTTTAGGTGTATATATGTTTATAATTGTTTTGTCTTCTAGAGAGGTTAAGCTTTTTATCATTCTTTGCCTTTATTTACACTGCTCCCTTTTCCAGGAATGTCAGGAATATCTCTTCGTCCCTACTCTGCTGAAATTTTACCCATTCTTCAAGACGCATCTTTTTTTTTTTTTTTTTTTTTTTTTTTTTTTTTTTTTGCTGTACGCGGGCCTCTCACTGTTGTGGCCTCTCCCGTTCTCTCCCGTTGCGGAGCACAGGCTCCGGGCGCGCAGGCTCAGCGGCCACGGGGCAAGCCGCTCCACGGCATGTGGGATCTTCCTGGGCCGGGGCACGAACCCGCGTCCCCTGCATCGGCAGGCGGACTCTCAACCACTGCGCCACCAGGGAAGCCCAAGACGCATCTTTAATGCTGTCTTTTCTGAAGTAGTTATCAGTCTTTCTCTCAGTTGTTCTGCTCACTCCTACTTTTGTATATCCATATCTCTATTATAGAATTCGTGTTTTTGTGTTTCTACTCCCAATTAGAGAGACTGTTTCATTTTTGTATCCATTCCTTACAAAATGGTAGGTATGGTAGGTATTTAATAAATATTTCTAACATCAGAAAAAGATTAGCCCCATTTTGAGAGACCCTAGATGATTGGTATAAGACAATGGGTAGAAGTTACCAAGCAAGGAGTGTAATTTAGAGTTAAAGAAACCTAAGATTTTTTTTTCCCTTGTAAAGAAATCTCAAGCCTTGAATGTAGGAATGACAGATGATCTAACTATAGCAAATTATTCTTAAATGCAACTAAAATTCAAGTTATAGATCTTACTTCATCTTGCATGTCCCTGGTTTGGATCCTTTCTTCAAGATTTAAAACAGCAAGCCATGGTACATATCATGGCTTGGCAAACTTAGAGCATTTTGGAATCTTCTTACTTTTCCCTAACTTCTTGCCAACTGGAAGATTGTGATGAGGCATGAGGTAGAGAAAGCTGTTGAGTGAGGAAGGGGGGAAAATGTCACATATCCCTCTTGGGTTTCTGAACCATGTTATGATTTCACTAGAAAAATGACATTCTTTTGGAAGTCATCTTAAAGAAAGTTCTGTGGCTCAGTGATGTAGGTGGCTCCTCTGGTTTAGCCTTCTGCACAAGAAGCCCTGCATGGGAGAATTGGCAGCCGACCTCCTATTCGGAGTCCAAGTGCCAAACACACGAACACGCATGCGAGCGTGCACACACGCACACACTCACACACACACACACAGAGTAAATGCTGGGAAAATAATCTTTAAACGAGGTGATGAAATTGCAATGTTCCACGTGCTTCTATCTTCTATAGCCGCAGGACATTTTATCTGCTCATGATTTTGCTCATTTATGCTCTTGGCATCATTATAAACTATCTGGGACAATGAGTTTGAGATCATCGTTTTGTATATCTCAGCTGCAAGAAGGTGACTTTTCCATCACACCTAGTAGTTCTTAGCTTTGGCTAAACATTAGGACCATCTGGGGAGCTTTAAAAATTGCTGGTAGCTGGGTTCCACCCCCAGAGACCTTGGTTTAGTTTGTCTGGATGGCAACACAAGTGTTAGGATTTTCAGAAGTTCCCCTCTAGGATTCTTATATACAACCAAGGACATGAACTAATCATCCAAAATGGTGATTCTCAAAGTGTGTACCAGCAGCAGCATCACCTGGAAACTCTTTAGAAAAGCAAATTTGAGACCCCAGCCCAGACATACTAAATCAGAAAATCTGGGGCTGGGGCCCAGCAGCAGTCTATGTTTTAACAAGCCCTACAGGTAATTTTGCTGTACTCTAAAGTTTGAGAACCACTAGTCTAAAATGAAGAGACCTCTTTTCACTAATTTTTAAATGTTCTTTTAAAAAGGGTTCGTAGGATTTAATCAATTCAGTGTGTGTATGTGGGGGGGTGTCCATGTTATAGGCTGTATAGAGTAATATAAATCTCTGACTTTAATTTAGTGCCCCATATACCTTTTTTCCAAGTTTGATGCTTGATAAATCTTGAATTAAATACTGTCTAGTGTATTTGTACCACGTAGATGGTTACTCTGGATGATGTATAGCACATCAGCCCACCAAAAAAAAATAAGCCCAACGATGGATTGTCCTAAAATAGACTATAATGTAAAATGTCAGCCTGTGCCATACTAGAAGGAGTCTCCATGTTTTAAATAAATCACAATTTTGGACTTCGCACCTACTCTGTATGTTTTCTGTCAATGTCACATCAGTGAAATTCTGGTTTGCCTTGAGCTGAATGATTAATTTTTTAAATTTTTTTTTTTTTTTTTTGGTGGTACGTGGCCCTCTCACTGTTGTGGCCTCTCCCGTTGCGGAGCACAGGCTCCGGACGCGCAGGCTCAGCGGCCATGGCTCGCGGTCCCAGCCGCTCCGCGGCATGTGGGATCTTCCCTGACCGGGGCACGAACCCGTGTCCCCTGCATCGGCAGGCGGACTCTCATCCACTGTGCCACCAGGGAAGCCCTGAATGATTAATTTTTGATTTGTGCTTCTTTCATTGTTAAAGAGTCAAGATCAGTTCAATGCTATATTGCTCTGGGATGAAGACATTTCATTAACTCCACATCTGAGTTATTTACTTGTTTATTATTTGTCTTCTGGTTAGATGCTGTATGGTAATTGGAAATTGAAAACACAGTCCTACAAAAGGTATGGGAGAAGCCTGGGAGCCCCAGGCCCTATAGGCCTGATGAAATGAGAAGCTGGATAACATCTTAGTGTCAGCCAACTCTAACACCTATGTGAGTGGGACAGATCATGTTTGTGTCATGTGAGAAGGTGGTGTGGCAGCACTTTAGAGTTGTTGTTTATGATGATTCTAATAAACAAATGACGAAGCAAACTAGGACTGTGCTCCTTAAGAGAGGGTCTGTGGACCTGCAGCACTCTTATCACCTGGGAGCTCTTTAGAAACACAGAATCTCAAGCCCTGCCCCACACCTGATGAATCAGAATCTGCAGGTTCACAAGATCTCCAGGTGATTTGTATGCACATTAAAGTTTGAGAAGCACTGAGCTTCTTTCACCGAACCATGTCTGTTTTCTTCTCCTTGGTCTACTGGAGTGGAACATGCTACTTATAAAGCAAGCAGCCTGTATTCCTTTCCATTCTGATGTTTCCAATGGAAACAATAGGCTCAGTAGGATGGGAAATCAGCAGGAATAGCTGACCAAGAAAGGAAGTTTAGATTGAACAAAGGTTTGGTTCATTTTTATAGCCCCTAGAGTAAGAACAATACTGTACAGAAGCTGTTAATGATGGGCTGGATTGGAAAGCAGTAATCTGTGCCAAAACTCAAATGTGTTTTTACTCTAAACTTCCCTCCAGATGTCCAGTTATACTGTAGAATTTCCAGCTGGTAGGAACCCCATAGAAATGGCTGGTCACTAAAATATGCTTAAATATAAAATAGATCCATATTAACTTTATTTTCAATTTTTTCTGCTCTTTTAATAATTTCATTAACTTCCGTTAGGCAGCAAATGATTTGGTGCTGATTGAAAATGTCTAGTTGACCTTGATGGAGAGATTTTTAGCAGAGATTGTGCTCTGTTTAACAGCTCACACAGGTAACTATGGCAACTCTCCATTTCAGTTATGAACATGTCATACAAACCCTAAGTGAAAACAGCTTCAACCTACCAGTCCTCTTTAATAAGTAACCCAATAATAGTGGACCATTCAATCCAGGGAAATAATTGAAATGGCACCAAGGAGGGAGAGCTATAGTCTTAACACATTGGCCAACCTGTTAGCATGATTCCCTGTGTGCCATTCAACAAATCACCCATCCACTTTAAACAGATGAAGAAGAAATCCATATAACTGTTGCGGTAGTTTTGCCCACCCATATTCTGTTCCTTTCAGGCTGAACTTTACAAAAGGTTTCAAGAAACAGTGGCTGTGATTTCCCCAATTTGTGGATGGAAACACTGAGTCAGCAAGAGATTTGGGCACCATGTGCTCTATGGCATTCTGCAGGAACCATGCCTGAAATTACTGCACTGACCTTACTGCTACAGCCTTTTCCTTTTAAACACCGTTTGCTTCCCCGCGCCTGTACCCACATGCACTGTCATCAAGCTTAGTTGCCTGCTCAGAGACACTCAGTGGCTCCCCATTGTCTATAGCGTGACGTCCACATGGCATTCACAGCATGATCTGCCCTCTGCCTACCTCAGCCCACGGTATAGGGACCACACACCCCAGCATCCAGAGTCATTGATCCTCACATATGACCAGCACTTTTATTCCTCTGTAACTTTGCTCGTGCCGACCCTTTACCCTGTGCTGCTCTTCATCTCTTGGTCTTCCATATTGGAATCTTTCAGGCTCAGCTCAAATAATCTCTCTCCTGGCAAGTTCTTCCTGATCACCCTAATCAGAATCATGGGCTTCCCCTATACTCCAGGAACATTTGGTTTATGCCTCTGTTGTAGTGTGGACTCTGAGCTGACTCATACTGTAGTGAGCTGGTACACCCTATAAGGGTAGGGGCCATGTCTGTGTTATGTCATTTACAGAGACATCCTCAGGGCCTAACACAGTGCCCAGCACAGAAGAATTGTTCCACCAATATTGATGGAATAACTGAAAATGTAAATTAGTTTTCTGTTGTAGCCCAGCCAATCTGACGTGATTGTCTTTCTCTCCACTTTCCAAGGGCATCCCCATCTCCAAGGTCCAACTCAAGTACAATATACTTTCAGGCAGGGAATTCCCCGGCAGTACGGTGGTTAGGACTCCCAGCTCTCACTGCTGAGGGTTCAATCCCTGGTCAGGGAATTAAAATCCCACAAGTGGTGCAGTTCGGCCAAAAAAAAAAAAACTTTCAGACAGCTTCTCTAATTTTCAAAGTCTAGGATGACATCTCTCCCTGAACCCTGATCCAGTATTTGCTTTCTCTATTACTCCTTTAGGTGCTGTCATTTTTCTCTCATAAAATTTTACCTTTCGGTTTCCATACAGCGTATCTTTTCAACTAGACTCTAAGTGTCTGGCAACTAGGGATGATGTCCTGTATCCCTCAGAGCTTCCAGCATAACACCTTGCATGTCGTGGACGATTCCTGTATAGTTATCGTTCGTGAGTCAGGATATCGGCAAAAGTACTACTATCGGAAGGAAGCCTCTTCCCAGGCATCCCTTAAGTCTGGGTTCCCGCTCTGCATGTGAATTAGAAGTCTCGTAAGCTGGACACCACTGTGGGCCTCTTTCCCACTCTAACCTTGCCCACCGGTGCAGTTACAACCAGAACCTATGCCCTTTGCTTACCAACAGATAAGCATCCTCTAAAGAATGCTTTTGTGCTTTGATCCCTTCTTTTCTCCTTTATCCTCACAGCCTGACTCACATTACTGCCTGGCCTAACATAGTAGCAAAAAGGCCATCCTGGAGTATGACAAGGAAAGGGAAGAAGGGATGATTAAGGGCCTCGTTTGATGTTGGTCTCACTGAAGAACCTTTACTCAGTGCCTTTCACCTCACCATTAGTAACATGTCAAGGGCTGCTGGGGGTCATAAACAAAACAAACTGTTCATGACACAGAGAACAGGCAAATAGTACTGATTCATTTAGGGTTTCATAATGCGTATGCCAACCCAGCACACACACTGTGGAGCTTGCCTCCCCATCTGTAGCCCAAACCCGGAGAGACAGGGTCCACAGATGTGAGCATGCGCTTGTGTAACATGGGCATTGTTCCAGCTGGAGTCAGAACCAGCAGCCACCTGTCGTGTTCCAGGTGTCCCCCCATGGCTCTCCTGCCCCTTCTGCTGACAACTCCCGGAGGCTGAGACTTGGAGATGGGAAGTGTTTCTGCACCACTTCTGTGCAGCATGGCTCTGAGACCTCACGGCTCAGCCTGTACAAGGTAAAGTGCTTCTGCTTCAAGAACCATAAACAGTCTCTGTTCAGAGTCTGTCTCTTCTCCTCTCTGCTCGTTTGCTTCCCTGCCTCCACCTCCAGGACTCTGCATAAGTCATGAACTTCTCAGGTCATTCAAGGGCAACTCATTAACCATCCCCCCCTTAAGGAGAGACAGCAATGTCATCTCTTCCTAAGTGGTGGCTTAATGGCCACAAACAGAAAATGCTTTATCAAGAGGCAATAATAAAATAATAAAAGGTGGCTCATGAGGTATGTAATAAATGGTCCAAATTAGGGGATAAGTGCCAGTCCATGTGGCCATCACCTATTCTCACCAGTGGATGACCTAGGGGGAAAGAAAGAAGCAAAAGAGGCCCTGGATTGGGAATTATTTTGAGAAAGCTACGTTTGAGCTTAATACATAAGCAGCTTCTTTTAGCAAACCATACAAGGTTTAGCATTTGGTTTCTGGATCCACATTTACTCTTCTTAGGATTTCTGTGATCTGTGACCCTTCTTTTCTCTCCATCTCATGCCCTTTTACTGGGTGCATGCACATATGCTTGTTCTCTCTCTCTCTCTCACACACACACACACACACACACACACACACACACGTGTGTTGACTTTAAATAAACAAAAGCATGGTGATGAAAAGAAGACTGGTATCTATAGAATTTTATCCTTTTAAATATGCTTTCCCAGGGATTATCTCAGTAAATATTTAAAACAACCATTCTAGTTAGGTAAGGCAGGTGTCATGATGAACATTTACTGATGAGAAACCCGGGATTGATTTGCTATAAGATAATAAGAGAGCCAGAATCAAGACTGTCTTTCCAGTCTCCATCCCAGGTGGTTCTCCCGCCTACCCACGTGTTGACTTTAAATAAACAAAAGCATGGTGATGAAAAGAAGACTGGTATCTATAGAATTTTATCCTTTTAAATATGCTTTCCCAGGGATTATCTCAGTAAATATTTAAAACAACCATTCTAGTTAGGTAAGGCAGGTGTCATGATGAACATTTACTGATGAGAAACCCGGGATTGATTTGCTATAAGATAATAAGAGAGCCAGAATCAAGACTGTCTTTCCAGTCTCCATCCCAGGTGGTTCTCCCGCCTACCCCACTGGAGTCAAACCGTAGAGCACACAGCATTGTAATGATCATCTTACCCACCCCTCCTGCCAGATGAGCTGGGAGCACTCAGGGCAGGGATAGGTCTTATTCACGCCTGTCTCCCAGTTTCTAGCACAGTGCCTGACACAGAGGAATCCTGTATGTGGAAGGCAGCGAGGAGGATGAATGCCCTCTGGAATGCTTGCAGAAGCAGCCCCTCAAGAGAATAGGAAGGGACTCCATGGCCGGCAGAACTGGAACATTTCTAAATCATGTTGCCTCCCGGGGTTACTCCTTATCCCTACCTGTGAAGCCTGTGTCACTCTCTCTCTCCCTTCCCCATCTTTAGATACTTACTGTTCCTCAGCTTACATAGTCCTCTGATTCATAAAGGCTACAGTGGCTGCTGCTTCCCTTATTTGCCAGCCCAGCACCTGGTGATTCCAGAGTAAACCCTGGGTGACTGTGACAGGCTGTATCTTAGAGTTGGCTCTAAGAATGTTACATATCTAAATGGCAGTCTTCCCGCAACAGGACAGAAGTCCCCTAGCATATTTGGGGACACTGCACGCAACCACAAAGCCATATGCATGTGGATTTTTACACATGTCCGGGGCAAATGGTAAATTGCCAGCCTCTTTATTAAACATTGAGCCTTATTAGGTGCCAGACACTGCAAGAAGTGCCGGGGACGCAGTGAACAACCAGGCAAGCTTCCTGACCTGGAGGAGCTCAGCCAATCGTAGAGATGGGCAGATGTGTGATTACCAGGCAAAAAGACTTTAAATGTCTCTCAAGCACACCTTGCCCAGGTAAATTCTAATGACATCTTTTGGAAATCTGGTTCCTGCCTGGGAGCTGCCTACAATGCCGTCAAGGGCAGGGAGGGGTGGGAAACAAGAGAGGGAATGCTTAGAACAGTAAGGGTGGTAATTGATCATGAGAGAGACAGAGATGGCCATCTCACCACCTTGGACCTCAGCTCCTCCTTGATTGTCCTGTGCACAAATATATCTAAGAGGAGAAGCCTAGACCTCCAGCACCGAAGGGTTTCGAACGGATAGATTCAGCCAGCCCATGGCTCAGCTCGGGTCCCTGAAATGGTCCCTGACATCATTCAGATGCTCATCAAGCCCGACAGGCAAGTGACTGTGAGACCTGTCGTTTCAGTACCAGCACCATAAAGGGCATTCACTAAGCATAACGCAGGTTTGCAGCTTACGTTTCCTCTGCCCTGGCCAGGATTGTGGCTCACATTTCACTTACACGGGGCTTTCGGAGTACGAGACCGGGCACGTAAAGAATGGGATAATTGATCTTTTCCCTCCTGGCTGGAATCTGTGGTTGCATTCCCTCTAAACCGCACAGAATTCCGATTTGCCGCCTTGGATTTTACAGGGTCCTCTGTGAGAAATAAAAGCCTACAGGTGTGATGGTTTACTGCAGCCGTGGAGATAGAATTTCTTATGACTAAATGGCTTATAGTTTCTCAAACCGCACCCGCCCCCCCCACACACCAGCCTGAGAGATTTGCCTTCATCCGACCTCCATTCCTTAGGCAATTTTCTCCTTTGTTTGATTTTCTTTCCCTCCCTTCATGGCTACTCCCACAGACCCATTTACAATAGGGCACTTAAGGAGACTTGAGAATTTTCTGCAACTGGGGAAAAGGCGGAAGAGTTTTTGAACGGCACCCATGGGGGAAGAAAAAAAGGTTTTCTTCCCCATTAGTAGGGAATCACGCCATAGAAATTCAGAGAGATTATCTGCAAGTCAGGAGGCCAAGCATTGCTGTATCTACACATCTAGAGAAATGTCTGGTGGATCTGTGCTGTCACCCCAGGCCAGTTATCAGGGCAATTAAACCCCTGCAGACAGGACTATGGAATGGGCACGAAACTAAGAGTGCCTTGGTTTCCCAGCTCTTCCTTTGAAGTCTGCTTTCCTCTCTTCTTCACGTGTTGCCAAAAAGAATGCCTTCCTGTGGTGACGCAAAGGCCGCCAGGACACTCACCATTAATCACAATGACTATATGTTAATCCTGAATGAGTTCATTATGATTAACAAAGAATGGTTTGAAAAGCTGAAATTTAGATTTGAAGTAATGAAAAAAAAATACGATGCTTCTTTGGAACATGTTTATTGAGGGTTTATGCACACTGCACCCAAGTCCGTGTCTGTTAATTCTTTTTGCCATCAGCTAATAATACACACCAGACAAGTACAAGTCTTTCCTTCCTGGTGACAAGGAATCACATCCACATGTGTTAACGGCCTCCTCTGTAGCAGGAAGTTCAATTCATAATTGAACAAGTACTGATCGTCTCCTACATATCAGTGGAAACACACGGTCATGAAGATTCCTGATACCCCCGCAAGTCTGCCTATTTCTAAGATCTGAGACCACTGAGACTCCTTCCACTGTCCACTGAGGTAATTCTCTCATGATCTGGGAGCCTCTTGGCAAGCCAGGCTGTCCCAGGGCACAAGAGAGAATGTGGATTCTCGCTGGCACAGAGGATCGAGGACTCTGTGGGGTCCAGCTTGAAATCAACAGCTTCAGGAACCCTTCCTGCTCTCTCTCCTTCCAGAAATGAGCTGGAGACCTGGCTTAGCATCCAAATTATCCTTCACTCGCTCCTGACCCTGGCGTTCTTCAGATGAGTATCTATTCATCAGTGATAAATCTAGCTACCTGCCTGGGGGATTTCTCTTTGCATCATTTTCCCATCTTGTATATTCAGAATCACAGCACTGGTCCAGAAATAACTAAGGAAAGCAAGACACTATCCCTTGAGCAACTTGGAAGAAAGAACTAAAGTAAACACGGGGATCTTTGTAATTTGTTTAACTTTATTCTTCAGTTTCTCCTTAAACTCTGACGATCCTGATCCTCCAGATCAGTGGTTTCCATACCTCACTGATCACCATAATCACCCAGGGGCGCTTTAAAGATACGGATTCTTGGGCCCAATTGGCTGAGATTCTAATTCAGAAGGTCAGAGAGAGGAGGGGAATGAGGACAAAGACAGGAGGAGTCAGAAGAAGCTGAAAATGGCTCACCCGGGCCTCACAGCCCTACACAAACCTGATTTATTTTTTTATTATTCCTTTCCAAGAGTTAATGATAGAATTATCCAAAAGCAGTTAGATGCAGGGTGGAAACGAAATGCTTAAGGCAATGGGAGATAGGCTTATTGATGAGAAGAATGGAAGAATAAAATGTCTCCAGCATGTGAGCTCTTCAAACCTGGGCTTCAGGCCTCACACCTGGGCACCTGGGCATGTGGAGGGGGCCTCTGCTGGGGCCCTTGGGGACAGCAACGAATTCATCACACAGTTTCCCTCTCACTTCCCAAGAAGCAGATCACTCCTGATCCTTCAGGTCTGCAGTGGACATGGGTCAACATCTCAGCCTCTGTGGCTCTGCTCAGCTGTTGTCTAGCTCAAGGGTGTGACTTTTCCAACAAATATGTACTGAGCACTGAGTGTTCCCCAGCACCATTGTAGGCATGAGGGACTCAGTGGTGAACAGACTTAAGGCCTAGGTCCTCTCCTGGAGCTTACATTTTGGTGGGAGGAGAGATGCAAAAACTCCTACTTAAAGAAAATTATTACAAAGTATAATAATGGTTTAAAGGAAACAAGCAAGGTGTGTGGGGGGAAGAAAAAAGTAATTAGAGGAAATAGGAGAACTCCAAGAAAGACAGAGCCAGGTGGTAGATAGAGCCTGGCCCGGGTTCTAGATGCAGCTCTGATAGCCGTGGGCTCTATGACAACTTCATGCCTTTATTTTGTTTCTATTTTTTCTAATTTCTTCTACCGTAAGAAATTACCACAAACTTGAGGACTTAAAATTTAAAACACAAAATTTATTACATTGCAGCTCTGGAGGGCAGAAGTCCAAGATGGGTCTCACTGGACTAAAATCAGTGTTTTGGCAGGTCTGTGCGCCTGGAGGCTCTAGGAGAGAATCCTTTCCCTGGTCTTCCAGCTTCTGCAGGCTGCCTGCATGTCTTGGTTCATGGCTCCCTTCCACCTCCAAGCCAGCAGTGTAGTGTCCTCACATTAGCTCTGATTCTGCTGCTGCCTGCTTCACTTATAAGGACTGTTGTGATGACACCTGGATGATCCGGGATAATGTCCCCATCTCAAGATCCTTAATGAATCACACCTGCAAAGTCCCTTTTACCATGTATGATAAAATATTCAAAGGTCCTAGGAATTAGGGCATGGACATCTTTGCAGGGGAGGGACTATTGTTCTATCTACCACAATGCCACACCTGCCTTTCTTCCTCTTTATAACAGAAATACTATTACTTTCTCAACCCACCTCGTAGGGTTATTGTAAAAATCAAATGTGGTAATGGACATAGAAGTGTTTTTACAAGTTGTAAGAGTCTGTATAGTTATAAGGAGTTGTGTAATTATTTTAATATGGAGAAATGGTGGGAGGATTCAGAGAAAAAGCAAAAACAGGGAAGGAAACAATGGGGGGGAAAGGTGCTAAAAGGAAAAATGAAAGGAGGAGAGTGTGTTTACCTTGGAGGAAACAAACCAAAAGGTAACTTTTTTGTTGTGCTTGGTGATGTAGAAATATTATGAGGAGAATGCTCATCAGAAACACTCATTTCACGAAGGAGCAAAAGCAAGAGGTAGATTTTCCTGCATCACTTCTTGACTCATTTTGTTCCTTCCCAACCTTCATAAACCAGACCCAGAAGATTGCTCGCTCCAACTCTGTTATTGTGAATCCATCTTTCCATGTTGTTTTCTTTTAGTCTTTTGCATGTCTTTCTCAGTTTAACAAACATTTATTGAGACATTACTATATGCTGTGCATGGTGCTAGGCTCTAGGGATTTCAAAATGAAAAGGACATAGTCTTTGCCCTCAAGGAGCTTAGAGCTTAGCAGTGTCATTCACTGCCTTGGGTTCAAGTTCTCTGTGTGCATGCTTGCCTTTTCTACTAGAAGATGAAGTCCCTGAACAAAGTTTTGCTTCTACTGTGGCACAGGCCCAATGACTTACAATTGTAGGTTTAACAGATATTCGTTGAATTAAATAGAGAACATTTTCTTAGCCATCAAAGTGATTTCTTGCCAGAGTGAGGGAGGCTGTGGAAGTCTTTGATCTGTCTATATTTAAGAAGAGAGTAGAAGTCTCTCTGGGGATGGTTTGGAGTCACTTGTTAAAAGGCAGGGCTCTGGACCGAATTATTTCTTAGGTCCTTTCCAGACTTATTATCATACCACCTGTTGTTCCTTGGTTGCATAAGTTTATTCATTGTCAGTTAAATATGATTATTTTAAGGATTTACTCATTGGGGGTGTGGTGGGTTTTCAGCAGATTATAGAACATCTTTGTTCTAAGATGCTTCTAGTCTATCTAAGCAGAGGATGATGTATTGTCTAGGCAGTGATGGGCTAGATGTTTCAGATAGCTTATTTGCCCATTCCATTCTTGATGCGGTACTCCAGAACTCCTTCTCTGCATGAGAGCTTGCTGAGAATGCTTCTGCAGCATGACAGGTACTGAGCCCATCAAGGAGTCCAAGGCGAAGTCACTTGCTGAAAGTAATCCAACTGTGGAAGAGCAAGGCCAGTCCTGTTCCCATGCCTTGTCAACTTGCCTGGTTTTTTGTTTATCTCCTCCCCACATTTGCTCATCAGATTCTCTTCCCTTGCAATGTCTTCCTCTCACATCTCCACTTATCTAAATTCCACCCATCTTAAATTGTGTCTGCTTAGACCCATGAAAAGAGGACTTTAAACTTCTGGGCCAGTCTGATTCATTTAGATACCTAATCTCATGACGGTCAATTCAGTTCACCATTTGTTATTACTACTTACTAACTACGTACTTATTAACTACTTTGCCTTTGTTCTTTAAAAAATAACTTAGCTTTTGTTGCGTTATCATTATTTTCATGTGCTCTGTATTTTATTTCTCTGTATCTTCTTATGGCTACCCATAGTCCTTTGCACTTAGTAGGTAGTATTCAATAGAGCCATTATTTAGTGATTCCCTTAATGAACTGAACATTGAAATACTCATTCTCTTTGCCACACACATGAATCAGCATGATATTCCACTTAGGGGAGCACATTCAAGCTCGAGGAGTCATTTGTTTGGGAAAAGCACTTTGGAAACCAGTTTCATTTTTCCACCTTCTTCCTCCCAACCCTGCAGAGATGGGGAGAACTCAGCTCCATATGTCCCAGTGGCTGAACACCAGAAAGCTTAGCAATTGAGCACAAAACCTGTCTCTAAATTACACACACAAGCTAGGACCTCCTATTGCCATGTTGTCAGACCAGAGTAGAACATGAACACAGACAAGGTACATGGTGCTACAGGCTGACTCTGTTTGGGTCTCACTGCATTCCAGGGGAGGCCAACAGATTCAGAATCCTCAGTGTCACAATATATGATCCTTTGCAGTTCGGGTTAGAATATTTGAGCCATGTCTTTGTCCTCTCTGGCCTGTCATCCCAGAGGGTGAAGCATATAGTTCCTCAGGTCCTCTTTATGAACGCTTCCAGTGGGAAGGTACATGTACAAATTTAAGTGAGTGGTGAAAGTCTGACTAAGAATGAAGAGCACGTAGAATTTCAAGCAGAAGTACGTTCTTCACTCTTACAGTGGTGTAAAGGGAGACCAAAAAGCACTGCCTTGCCTCCAACTGAGAAAGCATATGTTATTTACAGGAGCTTGGTGCCACTTTGCTGCCTGCGTTGCTAGATCAGAATCCCAGGGGGTACTTGGCTTACTGGCCTCAGATTTGTCAGGATAGGAGAGAAAGTTTACCAGCCTTCAGAATACCTCTGAGCCCCAGAGTCTGACTCACATGGCTGTGGTGAAGTGGCTCTGTGGGTTTCCCAGGGCCCTATGAAAACGGTGCTTCAATAGACACTAAGACTCAGGATCTGAACCCCTGGTCCCTCCCTCCTCTAGATGGCCTGACTTGAGACCCTGGAACTTAAAGTGGTTGGAGAGGCCGTCCTCTCATTGAAGGGGCCCCTCCCATCACAGGGCCTCAGAGCAATCTTTCCTGACCATCCTGTTTAACATAGTACACTCTCTTCTCTTACTCTGCTTCCTGTTTCTTCAGAGCGCTAGTATTTTGTTGAGGACTTTTGCATCTATGTTCATCAGTGATATTGGCCTGTAGTTTTCTTTTTTTATGGTATCTTTGTCTGGTTTTGGTATCAGGGTGATGGTGGCCTCATACAATGAGTTTGGGAGTGTTCCTTCCCCTGCAGCTTTTTGGAATAGTTTCAGAAGGTAAGGTGTCAACTCTTCTCTAAATGTTTGGTAGCATTCTCCTGTGAAGCCATCTGGTCTTGGACTTTGGGAGTTTGTTGGGAGTTTTTTAATCACAGATTCAATTTCAGTACTTGTAATTGGTCTGTTCATATTTTCTATTTCTACCTGGTTTAGTCTTGGGAGATTGTACCTTTCTAAGAATTTGACCGTTTCTTCTAGGTTGTCCATTTTATTGGCATATAGTTGCTTGTAGTAGTCTCTTATGAGCCTTTGTATTTCTGTGGTGTCTGTTGTAACTTTTCCTTTTTTCATTTCTAATTTTATTGATTTGGGCCCTCTCCCTTTTTTTTCTTGATGAGTCTGGCTAAAAGTTTGTCAATTTTGTTTATGTTTTCAAAGAACAGGCTTTTAGTTTCACTGATCTTCTCTGTTGTTTTCTTAGTCTCTATTTCATTTATTTCTACTCTGATCTTTATGATTTCTTTCCTTCTACTAACTCTGGGCTTTGTTTCCTGACCTTTTATATTTACTCAGCCATTGTCAGTCTCTCCCACTAGACCCCAGTGAGTCCTCGAAGTCTTTGAAGACTATGGTCTTCTTGTTCACTAGATCTCACACGTGTGGGACAGAGGTCCTCAATGTTGGTAGAATGATTATCCTGACCAGAACCTGTAGGAGGTAACAGGTGAGGCATATATTGGCCAATTTAATTAACTTAATTTAATTTCTGAGCCAAGATTACTTGGAGGATGAGTGAAGTAAAAACAAGTTCACCTCCCACCACCAAATATTTACTGTGCCCTCTCTGCTTCATCCCCGCTTCTCTCTGTGTGAAACTCCCAGTGTGGCCTCAGCCAGCATGAGCCAACATGGGAACCCACAGGTCCTCTCCTGGCTCTGGTTTTCCTGGTTCAGAACCGCAGGAGAAGCATAACTCTGACAACCTGTGTTTCTAATGATGCTTCCCATTCAGTGTCTCTGCTTTGCTGGAGACCCTGGTTGTGATGTTTTTAATCCCAACCAGCTCACTTTTTCCTGCCTCTGCCCTCCCCACTACTGTTGACTTCTTTGCCTGTTGGGATTGGAGTTATTGGCTCCATTTCACATTCCAGCTATACCTAATCCGAGCCATGGGAGCCCAGCCCAGATGGGACCTGAGGCCCTTCTGCTGACAAGGACACCTAAGAAGGTGTCCTTCAAATCTGCCATTGAACCAGCTCTCAGGGGAGTCCAGGAAGGAGAGAGACTTCTCAGTATTCACAATTTCCTTTTATGGTGGGGGCCTCTCTGTTGGGTGAAACTTTAGATGCTACTTCTTTATTTCTGAAAATATTTCAGGCTTTCCCATCCACAGAGCCAGCAATCGAAATCAGTAGATGTGTAGGGAGGGTGTGACTATATGAGATCACAGATGCAGAAGCCAGAGCACTGAGAGTGGGACTTGCAAAACCAGGGCTACTCGGGTTTGATTTGCATGAGTTCATTTAAAACTGAGGTTCTGAGTGGCGAGGGAGGAGGGAGTAAGAAGGAACAGGAGTTGAGCAGATTAGGATAAAACGATGACTCTGAGAGACAGAAGGTAAAACTGGGTCCTTCTATGGAGATTCCTCGCCAGGAATCATCGTACTACATATATCAGTCTGGACTATCTTTTGCCCCAGGGGCAAAGTCTGGGCAATCAAAGAATGGTCTGGATTTCCCTCAGAAGGTTTGATTCCTTTATTATTTTTTCAAAACCCTGCAACTCTGGTGATGGCATGCCAATTTCCTGGAGCAGGACTTCGCCTAATGTTTCATTTTTATTTTTGATTTTTCCAGGAGGGGTCTCTAACCACACCCTCTGTGAGTGACTCCAAATACTTTCTCCCTATGAATAAATGAAGCATTATGTACTCAACTATACCAGTGCCTTCATATGCTTCCAGTGTTTTTCTAGGCTTCAGCAGAGCTTAAAAATGTATAGCCCTCAATCCCCCTTTTGGGAGCCATAGAGACGGAGAGAGGGGAGTCTGTGTTCCCTCGGGGCCAAACACCCTGGATTTAAGCCTCCATTTTTTCTTTTTTCCCTCGTTGGTAACCATTTCAAATGCAAACCCATAGAAGAACACATTCTCTTTATTCAAACAACAGGGATGGGGAAACATTAGGAGCAGAGTAAAAGCTGTTCAGTGCGCCTGGATGACTCAGTCTAAAATAGTATTATAGCTTGGCAGCAAACCCACTTCAGGGAAGCTGGTGGGAGACTAAAATAAAAGTTAAATTGAGGGGGTAAATCATTTTATCAGGCTTAGGATTTCTACTTGATGTAATGAGATTCTCAATATAAAATGAGCTAATATGTCTGCCCAAGGGCATAGATGTTTGAAGAAAGAATTTGAAAATACAGCCTCACAGTAACTAGCTGTCTGAAATAAAACAATGCAGGGCAGTGGAATTCTCCTCATATAAATTTTGCCCCAGTATGCTTCCCAATTTGAACGGCGTGATTCAACGTGAATATCCCTTGCTTGTCATTAAGAAGGGGGACAAAAAAGCCTCCAAAGTGTTTTTTTTTCCTGTCAAAGACTTTTCTATGACATTCTATTTTCCTTCTCTTCTGCCTCTTTCTCATGTATCTTCTAGAAAACCTAGGCCTGTTTTTTGCACTGCACCATGCAAACTGAATTCTGATTGTTCATAAAAGGTGAAGCTGAACATATTTCTGCATTCTTGCCTGTTGCTCTCTGACTTTGCATGACTCAAACACAGAGTGGACCCAGAGGGCAGAGGGCAGAGCCTTTGCTGACAAACCCACAGGGGTAAATTACGGCATTTCTTCTCAGCAGTTGACTCAGTGGCTTTTACACTTTCTCCCTTGGCTTCCCCTTTTCCACTTCTTTCAGAGGACACTTTCCTTTAGGCCAGGTATGTTCCTTATTCCACAGAACAGGATAAGTCAAGCCTTGGGAATGTATTGCCAGCTATTCCTTCAAACTAATTCAGTTATGGAAGGAAGGGATGGGTAATGCATGGGTGTCAAACACATGATCATGAAGGGTGAAATTGGGGCAAGAATGGAAGGTCAGAGGCCTCCCCTCTTGCCTGGGAAGTAGAAGCACAGCGGGGAGAGAAGGGTGGAAGAACGGTCTCCTTTTGGTTCTACAGATGGCTTCCATATCCCATTGGTACTTCATAGACTGTAATGATCTCAGCACAAATATTACTGGTGACATTTGAGGTAGGTCAAAGAACACACCCAATGGGTCAGTCTTTTTTTTTAATTGATGTATAATTGATTTACAATGTTATGTTAATTTCTGCTGTACAGCAAAATGATTCAGTTATATGTATATATACGTTCTTCTTTTAAATATTCTTTTCCATTGTGGTTTATCACAGGATATTGAATATCGTTCCTTGTGCTATACAGTAGGACCTTGTTGTTTACCCATTCTATATATACTAATTTCCATCTGCTAACCCCAAACTCCCACTCCATCCCTCCCCCATACCCCCGCCCCTTGGCAACCACAAGTCTGTTCTCTATGTCTGTGCCAATGGGTCAGTCTTCTTAGTCCGGCTGCCACCACAAGAGGGGAGGGGATATACACAGGTTCTTGGGCAGAACACTGCTATCACCCCAGGGCCATAGAGCAGCAGGCCCAAGGCCACTTTCTCAAGATGGACACCACTTCAGGTCATCCTGCACACCACAGGCATGGCTGCTGAGTTCTGAGCAGAAACCAGAGCTCAGGCTCTCTTTGGCAATGGCCTGAGTCCCATTTCCTCTTTATCGCCTCGCTTAAGGCCCTTCGAGCCTGGTCACCATGTAAGTGTTGGCTTGGTTTGTTGTTATAGAGAAATTGCCATCATCTGTATGGAGTGCCCCATCCAATCAATGAATGCTTCTGCTTCCATTTCAAAAAGTTGTTTATTTTTACCATCTAGTTTAACTTTTCCAACTGATGTGCTTATGTTTCTCCCTGGCCTTTCATGTGGCATAGGGATCTGCTTAACAGGCAGCATTTGTAAGTACTCAAGGAAGAACTCTGTGATGGGTGGTTGTTGCTATAGCAGCCTTTTTGAGGGGAAAAAAAAAACTAACCTTGAAAATGGACACATAAGAAATCATAAGAAATTAAAGTTTCTCCCTCAGAAAAGAATGAAGCTAGAATGCCGAAGACTCTCTCAGCCCCATGAAAAGATTTGTATGAACCTTTTCCATCCTTTGGATTGGGCATAGCAAGCTGTGGGCTCTGAATTCCCAGAATTATGTTTCAGTGTGAAAATCAAACAGCTCCATTCTTTTTCAAAGCATTTCTTTAATTATGGAGGAGATGGCCAACATGTGGGGCAGTGTCACTGTCAAGCACCTGGAGGTCATACGTATGCAACATCTTACTTAAAAACCTCCCATTCATATCTTTTAATGGGTCCCACCAATAAAGATGTGCTATTTCCTTTTCAGAGCTGTGGTCTTAGCAACTTGATGTCAGCGTTTTCAGCTTTCACAGCAGGGAAATTCAGGTGAATTCCAAACTGTGATTAGAGAGATCTGAGTGGAGTTAAAAGGAGTCAAACAATAAAAGAGAAGCACACTCCACAGACACATGCACGCAGACCAACTGCGTGCAAAGATAAATTGCATCTGCGTATGACCGTGTTAGCTCTTGCCATAAAGCAATGAATTTGCTAGGAATAGATAAAGGTCAATGGGAGAGAGGAAAAAAAAAATCTCTCTTTCTACTGCCAAAAGTAATAAAGAGAAAGAAAAAGGCACCTGTGACACTAGATATCCTGGAGAAAAAAGAATGTTACTAAATGATATTGAAAGTTTAAAAATATGATGAGAAGCTAAAGCAAGAAATGAAATGATGTGTGCTTGCTAGGTGAACACAGATGATGGAGAATAGTCTGAATTGATGCATAGATGGATCAAGGGTTGTTGGATTGTTCTCTCTCTCCTCTTCCCCCTATTCTCTGACTGTTTTCTTTGATGGAGAAAATGATAGGTTTGATAATACATGATGATAGGCATCCAAAGATCAAACTTCATTAGATCCTTCTTATTCGGTAGCAGGAAACTATCTGGGCAAAAGCAATTCCCATATGTGACCTTAATTTAACAAGTGATTAGACCCAATCCTGATGCTTTGAACTACCATTGGTTATCAAGATCAAGTAGGATACCATTTTAAATAGGCTTTTAGTATCCTTAGATTTCCTGCAAATCTATGCTACTGGAATTTTCACTGAAGCCACCCAATGCCATCCATCCCTTTTTAAGTCTTCCTTTGGGTAGTTTTTGTTGTTGTTGTTCCTCAAACAGGATTTTCCTATATACCCTTATTTATTTGGACACGAAACCCAACGAAAAGAATACCTGGATGCAACACTTCTGCTTTCTCAGTGATACCTATGTTTCTCAGGGCCTGGCTTCCCTCTTATCTTGGCTGACTTCAAATGCATATGGAGCTTCCTTACATGCAATATGTTTAACTACTCTAGGAAAAACAGGCAAACTCTAGGCCTTCTATCTAGTGTTTGAACAAGGAAATTCAGCCTCACTACCTCCCTTACTGGTATAGAGAAGAGGAGAAAATATGGAAGAAAACAAATGAGATAAAGTGAAGGAATTAAGCAAGATGACAGAATCATCCATTCAAAAATGTTTAACTGCATACTTACAAATATAAAATATTGTACCAACTGCTGTGAAGGATATAAAAAATGATTAGGCAGGTAACTCGCTCTAGCCGCTATCCGCCTCTCCTTCCTTCAGTCAAGCTTTTAGGAAAAATAATCTACCGATTTGCTTCCTTCTGTGACTTCCCCTTCTATCCTTAACAAATTGTGATTTGGCCTCTTCCCCCAACCACCATCAAATGTCAGATGCTGTGGATACAGCTCTGCTTTTGCTCCA
This sequence comes from Physeter macrocephalus, assembly GCF_002837175.3. Taxonomy (NCBI): domain Eukaryota; kingdom Metazoa; phylum Chordata; class Mammalia; order Artiodactyla; family Physeteridae; genus Physeter; species Physeter macrocephalus. The sequence continues at coordinate 37,433,481 of NC_041229.1, forward strand.
GGTGACCTCTCATCATTGGTTGAAGTTGAGACCTCCCTCCCTAAAGCTCCCTTCTTCCTTCAGCTGTTCATCTCCTCTACCTTATTCCTCTCCTGCTCTCTCCTTAAATTTTAATGTTCCCTAGAGTTCCATTCCCATCCCTCTTCTTTTCTCACTCCAAACTCTCTATTTGGACTCAGAACCATGTTCATTCCTTTGACTAATGCTTAGATGCGTTTCTGTCCAAGCTCTTTAGACAGCTGAAAGCTCTCTCCTGATCTGCAGACCCAAATATCTAGCCAGCAAGGAGACAGCTCCACCCATGTGACCTACAACATCTCCAGCCCAACATGGACCAACTTGGACCTGTCATTTGCCTCCCCACCCCCCTCTTAAAACAGACTTCTCTCCCTACAATCTTTTTCTCAGCAAATGACTCTATCATCTACTCAGTCACTAATCCAGGAATCTGGATTTGGCCCTAATTACTTTCTGTCACTCACATTTCTCACATGTAAATTAATCACAAAGTTCATTTGGTTTCTGTTTCCTAAGTTCTCTCCCATCACCTCCGTTTCCACCGCCAGCACCTTAGCTCAAGTCCATTTCTCACCATCCTTACTGAGTGCTGAGATATTTCTCCCTGGTCTTCTGGCTTATGCTCTTCTTTCTCCAATCCACCCACAAATATTTGGGTGTTAGAGTATTTTTTCTAAAATACATTACAGATCATGTCACTCCCCTACCTAGTCCTTTGATGCCTACCCATGGGCTTCATAATTAAGCCCACCTTTCTCTGCATGGTTTCCAAGCCATGGAGGCCATCTCCTGCATCTCTTTGAGCCCCTTACCTCTTACCCGGTACCTGTGATGGACAGTTCCCTGAGGACCTAGTTGTCACTCTAGTGCTTCCCTGGAATAATTCCCTAGCATGAAATGGAAGTTTTCTCTGGTGAACGCATTTCATAAACAGTATAGATTTTCACAGTCAGGCAAATTTGATTCACTTATTAGCCAGGTAACCTTGGTCAAGTTGTTTAAATTTTTGTAGCCTCATTTTTCTCATCTATAAAATGAGGTTCCTTATATCTCCTCTCAAGGTTGTTGTAAGAATTTAATAGTAATAATAATAATAATAGTTGGTATTATTGGCCATTTCTATGTGTCAGGGCTGTTTTAAGCACTCTACATGAATTTATTTAATCTTTGCATCAGCTTTATAAGTATCAATATTATATACATTTTACAGGTGAGAAAATCAAGGTACAGAAGTTAGGTGACTTGCGCATGGTCATAGTGATAGTAAGTAGGGAAGCTGGAATTCAATGAGATGATATATGGAAAGTACTTTCTATTGAGTAGACACCCAGTGAACGCTATTGGTTCCTCCTCTTTTCTGTTGTATGCTGAACACTCATCCAAGTTTTGTTGAGAGACCCGGAAGACTAGATGAAAATGATAGCTGATATTTATTAAGCCTTAATTATTTGCCACATTTTGAATGCAGACTTTATAGACATTATCTCATTTGAGACTCACTACAACTACTGAGTGGGAACTGTTATATCCATTATACAGAGAAGGAAATTGAGGCTCAGAGAGGTTAAGTAAACTACCCAAACTATCTCGTAGAGGACAGAGCCAGGACTTAAATCCAGGTCTCTTGTGCCAAAGCTCGGGTTCTTAACCACTACAATGTGTTGCCTCAGAAGACATCAGAAGACACAAAACGGTGTTTACAATCTTGCTGGGGGCACTGTAAAAGGTATTGTAAGCCAAAAGCCTTAAATACACGAGGAAAGCAAACCACGGATAGAGTGGCTTACTGGGGCACAAAATAATAGAGCAGTGATCACAATTAGGCTCTGAGAAGGAGTGAGTTTTCAGCTGGAATTTGAGGACAGTGAAAGAAACACACTGGTTGAAGAGAAAAACCCTCTTTGAGAGTGGAATGACGTATATGGAGACATGACAAATGCAGAGAAGGAGTCATAGATAAAGAAGTATTTTATCCTCTAGAAATCTAACTAGTGAATACAAGATATTAATCGCAAGCCAGGTACAGAGAAGAAATGTATGTTTGGGGGTAGGGGCTCAAGTCCCAGAGGCATCAATCCTGCTGACATCCGGATTAAAAGCAATTTACAAGGTTGCAGTTGGTGAGCTTTCTCAGTTTAAATCTGTCCTGTGTTGTATCTAAAAGGCAAATGAAATAAACAGTAGCAATATTTCTGAGGATTAGGAGCTTTCTGAGTTAAGACTATGCTTTTAATATTTTAAGCGGACTCAAGCAACACAGTAAATAGTTTTCTTTGCAGAATGGTGCGAAATGATCTCTTTTATTTGTCTGATTTATCCCATGGCCATTTATAATGGGGTGAACAGTTTTTTGTTTTTTGTTTTTCATCAGGGAACAGTCAGTTAGCAGTTAACCCAAGGCCCAGGTTAGTACATTCTCCTCTCATTTTTAAAAAATGATGAATATTGACTTATCATGATATGAATTGACAGAAAGGAACGGTAACATATTCCTGTTTGAAGATACGTTTTGGGAATTCCCTGGCGGTCCAGTGGTTAGGACTCTGTGTTCTGACTGCCTAGGGCCCGGGTTCGATCCCTGGTTGGGGAACTAATCCCACAGGCCATGCAGCACAGCCAAAAAACAAGAAAAAAAAAATAAAAAGTTTCAAAAAGAACGTAAGCCTATCCTGGGAAACAGAGGTTCTCATCATCTGGGAAAAGGCTTTCTGCTCAGCCTACTGCTTTGACAGAGAGACTTACTGTTGCTTCACAATTTTGACTTGTTTAAAGTTTTATTTTCCAATCTAGGTGGGTTTATTTTCCCTCTTCAAAGAATATGGCCACACATGAAGAATTGGAATCTGTCAGGTGGAGAATTCATCTCAGTCATATAATTACTGGGCTGAGCAGGTTAGATCAAAGTGAGGGCATTGTTTTGCTATAGGACATTGCTTCAAAGAGCAGTTAAACTGCATACAATATAAAGGCTTTATTGTCCCCCCATTTAATGTCATTTAAATCATCAAGAATCATTTCCCATAAATGTATGGCAAATAGTGGGATTTTAATTCCTGCTTGAAAAAGTCTGCTTTCAGACCTTCCTGGAAAGCAAAGGAAGTTTTCTATCTGCCATTATACATTCACATTTCTGGGCATGAAAGGCTTAAATTGCCCGAAGTGTAGGTTTTGGTTTTGTTTTTTCAATTATAACCAAATATCTCTGTAAACCTCTTCATGTTTCAGAGAGCCAGTTAAGCAATTTCCCCTTAGATGTGTCTTTGATGTGAAAATAAACATAGGCTGGAGTGAAAGCTGAGGTCTGTCTAACGGAGCATCTCTCTGTATGGTTCATAGTTACTCAGACTAACATTAGACCAGAGAAAACACACATCAGCACCCTGTATTGAACCTTGATACAGTTGCTATAAGAAAAATATTTCTTCAAAAGTTTCAAAAGAATGATGACATCAATGCCAAAAACATCAAAGGAGCTGTTTGGTGCTTTCAGGTACTTTGCCAAACTACCTTCTAAATGCTGCTTAACATTCCTTTGTAATGGAGTTAAAGATGAGCCTGAAATTGCAGGGACCTCTTAAAAGGTCTGCTCATCTCTCCCGCCTCTGTCTCCAGGTGATAGCATCCAAACCAGTTAACACGTTGCAGACCTGGGTTGTCTAAACATGATTCAGATGGAAGTTTTATGTTCAGGATATTCTTGTGCATCGAGGGGAGAATTGGTGGAGATATCATCTCTGGACCTCCCCTGGGTATGCCATGTCGAGCTACGTGAAGACAATGGGAACCCTGTTAGAATCCTGCTGTCATAGAACAGCCACCCTCATTCTTAATTCATAACGCTCTCCTTTCATAAAGGCTGTGGAAGAGCTGGGTTAATGACCACACGTGGCAAGTTGAAAGAGAAACCAAAATAAATGTGTGCATTTAGCCTCTGCTCAGCTTTTCAGTTTTAATCAGTCAAGAAAAATGTGCATTTACCTTATGAAAACTCTAATTGGAACGTAATTATTGGCTTTATTACATCTTTGTTTTAGTTGGGAATCGTTTGTTGTGACAGAAGCCCCCTTGAAGTGTCATGAGGAAAAAAAAAGGTGTAGGTGTGTATGTTGGGGGGAGATTTATTGGAAGGTTACAGGGCGTCTCAATTACGGGAAATATAATTGACTCTCCCAAAGGGCTGGAACCAGGAATTGGAAAGCTTCAGGAATCTCTCTGTGTCTCTGTCTCTCTCCCACTCCTTCCTCCCTCCCCCTCTCTTTCAGCGTGGTTTCTCATCCTGGCTTTACTCTGGGCATCAGTTTCATTCTCCCATCTCTGTAGACTCACTTTCTCTGTCTCTCATTGTACATGACTGAGAATGATTCCAGTACAGGCAGCCCTACATCTCTGTCATTTCAAGTGCACAGAGACTGTTGAGAAAGTCTTGTTTCAATTTCTGATTATTAGAAAAGCATTGAAATGGTTCAACTTGAATCAAATGTCCGCCTTGATCCAGTCTGCTTGGGGCTCAGGGAGATGGGATGTCCCACCATCAGAAGCAAGCCCCACTACCAGATTCTCAGAGAAGTGTGGTTATTTAGCATGGGCAGACATACTGAATAACATATTTGTGTCAATCTTAATTATATAGGTAATACATGTTCCTATATAGAAAAATTAGAAAACACAGACATATGAGCAAAGCGGGAAAAACAATCATCATCCTGCCACCAGAAAGTACTTCAGAATCTTGAAGTGTTTCCTTCTAGACATTTTATTTTGCTTTAAATAATCTTTTTGACCTCCTATTTGTTTGGGTTACACTAGAGATGAGTTACAGTGGTCCCCAAGAGAGACACGGCTCAAGCCTCCCTCTCTAGGGCTTATTGGGAGATAGATAGGGCTTACATGGGAGACAGACTTATCTAGGGCTTTCATGGGAGACAGACTTAAAAATTGGAAGCAAATGAATACAATTATTAGGAAATTGTAATAAACACTGTAAAGGAAACAATCAGGAGGTTGAGATGGAAGACAACCATGAGAGCGTATTTTAGGTAGGTGGTCATGGAAAACCTCTGCTGGGGTCACACTGAAGAAAAAGAAGGAGCTAGCTACTATAAGAGTGAGAAGAGGTAGAGGAGGTGGAGAGTTACAGAGCAGTATATGCAGAAGACCTGAAGCTGAAATAACCTTTTGTGTTTGGGGAAATTTTAAAAAAATAATATGGTTGGAGCTTAGGTGTGAGACGACCATCCCTTTTGTTGCTATGAGGAGAACACACTGGGATGGGCGGGGGCTGTGTGGGGAGTAGATTGGGTTGGGGAGAGGCAAAATGTAGGATCAGATTCTCAGAATGGGGTTGAACAATACTTGGTACCTCACTGTGCATGCAGCAGAGGGGGCGTGAGGAAAAAGGAGGAATGTGGTCGGAGAGAATTAGGCTGGGAAGAATAGGAACCCATAGTACCTATTTAAGTCGGATAAGCCCTTTAGGATGAGGGAGAAATGCTGCCACGGAATTAGGAGTGGCTGGGTTTTATACTGGTATTATTTTACAAAAAAGTGGGGACTCTTCAGTACCTGGGTTCAAACCCCAAAATAATGAATCGCAACAATCCTGGGATGGTGTGAGGGCATTCTCTCTGCCACCTGGGTTTTCCTGATATTCACATTGGCCAACGTTTTGGAATAAATCCAATTCCCACCAGCATAAGGAAAGAAGAGCAAGCTCTTAGAACACCGGTGCTTTTCCTATCACTCCAGTACCTCTCGGCTCTGCCCCAGTTCCCAGCAGCTCTGCAGCTGGACAAAGAATTGCTAAGAATCAGCCCTATGGTTTATGAAACCCTGTGGTATGATTCATGGCCAATGGCAGAGAATCATAGACGTCCCATAAACTGATTCATCTAATGTTCACAGACCACTGACTGCCCAGTAAGTCAAATCATCTGCCAGTCAGCGAGCTAGTGCTGGACTGAGCTTGTGTGAACACATGAGATGCACAAGTACTCTCTCTTCCACTGACTCCTTGGAATCACTCACAGACCTGAATCAATTACCAAAGACAATATTAGACAGAAAGTGCTAAAATCATTAAACCAGGAAGAAAGAACATGAGGGAAAGTAGGAGGGCAAGGCCTCACAGAGGAGATACCCTGACCTTGAGCTAGGCCCCTTAGAATGAAAGCTTCCAGACTGGGCCCTTCCGCTAAGGAGGAGAGAGAAGCCACTTGATTAATGGTACTTAATACATTGTACATTCTGCTGAGGAGGACATTTAGAGACTTCCAGAGAATTGCCAACATTTTAGACATAGCATTTTTGGGGGATTTGCTTCGATATATTTTGGGCAAAAATTGAGTCATGATTAAAGTATTTCATGCACAAAGTGGTTGGGTTTTTCAAGCTTTTATAGAATATTCTGTTCATTTTCTATTAAACACAGAGGGTCCATCTCTGAAAGGTGGCCCCACCAGCCCCTGCTTTATGATGATTGTAGCAACTAGTCAGGAAGACCAAGGAGATAGTCATCAGGATAATCACACTGGTTACCACTAAGTGGATCTAGAATGACACTGTTGAAGCTAGTAGACAATATGGCAAAGTACTTCTACCTTGAATTTTCTAATTTGATTTCAACATTCCCCTGTTGTTAGACAACAAGTTCTGTTACACTGTCACTAGCAGTGTAGCAGAATATCATAAAGCAATCTTATCATTTGCATATTTGGGGGTGTATTTCCTTGGAAGGGAGAGGGATTCCTTTCCTATCTTTCCAGGCAAAGGCCACTCTCCTCCACAGCTAATCCCATACACACCTTGGCACAGCAACCATCGCATTGCACTGTTCCTTTTCGTTTTATTTCCAGACAGACTGGTACACTCCTTTTTGTTTGTTTTTATCAATTCTCACATTTATTGAGCACTATGTTCTAAGACCAAATTTTGCAGGCTCTTTATGTGCTCTAGCTACTTGGTCCTCACAACAACCCTAAGACATCGACAGCCTCACAGTATATATAATCTTGGTGATAAATAAATATCTGTTGAATGAATGAGTAAACAGATGTCATTTTACAGATGAGGAAAGGCTCGTTTTGTTGTCTTCAGTTTGCCCTTGTCTAGCACATGCTGGCATGTAACAGTCAGGACAGCAGGAAGCCTCACACAGGCTCAGACTCAAGTTCTGCCTCTTCTACTGAAAAAGAGCCACCAGTGATGGAGCGCTGCCCTGAGCTGGGAATGCTGCTGGTGCTTTACTTACATGGTTCCTAATCCCCCTAAAACCCCATCCTACAGTGAGGACAGTGACTGGTTCAAGCTCAGTGAATAGAAGGGGAGTAGCATTCACATCCCAGGTTTACTAGCAGCTCAATTCCATGTTCCTTTGAGATCCCGCAGCCTCCCGTTCACCTTGATAAAACAGAATGTGTAAAATATATGATAGCACTTATATGTGGAATCTAAAAAAATGATACAAATGAACTTATTTACAAAACAGAAATAGACTCACAGACATAGAAAACAAACTCATGGTTAGCAAAGGGGAAGAGGGGAGGGATAAATTAGGAGTCTGAGATTAACAGATATACACTACTATATGTAAAATACATAAACAACAAGGACCTACTGTATAGCACAGGGAACTGTATTCAATACCTTGTAATAACCTGTAATGGAAAACAATGTGAAAAAGAATCTATATATATGTATGTATAACTGAGTCCCTTTGTTGTACACCTGAAACTAACACAACATTGCAAACTGAGAAAATGCTGTAATGAGACGTCCTCACTCTGCCTTGCAATGAAGAGTGTGTTTCTGAGGCAATTTCCATCTCTTCTGGTTACTCTTCTACAAGCAGCCATGAACAATAAGAAGGGGGCAGAGAGGCATTAAAGAAGTTTTGAGTGTGGGACTCTTTGGCATGTAGTGTCTTTAGAAGGACAGTGTGTTGACTTGTTTTCTCTACAAAGATCCTGAACTTGCAGTGCTCTGGCTTCTATATAAAACTTTATCTCTGGTTTCATTAAAAACAGCTATTTTATTGACTTAAGTGGTCACATTTCTCAGAGTCCAGACCTTATGGAACAAAGTTATGGGACAAATTTTCCAGATAGATCTAACATGCCTTCCCCGACACCTTCCACCAAAAAAATAATAAAATAAAATAAAAAAAAAATCACACTTTATTCTGAAGGAACAAAAATGGAAGTTCCTAAAAATCATACAGGAACTATCATTCACATGGGACATTGAGTCAAGGTGGGGCTTAGAATTGCACCCCAGGAGGCTCAGCACCACCTGGAATCCAGCACAAAGCTTCATACACACCTTCACGTTTGGTTTACATGGATGACAATGTTGTTTCAGTTCTCAGAGCGTCTCATTCCTTGACTTCAGGGTTCAGAAGAAAGTGATCACTCAAGCAAAACTCTAGTGGAACCATTAAACTGCTTGTGAATTGGATATGAAGATATTTACCACAGCCTTCTTCTTACCATTGTTTTACTGCTCAGTTGTTAGAAGGGTCCAGCTTCTCAAGTACTGAGATAATCCAACAAACTACTATTTGAACACCTGTAATATGCCCAGCATTGTGGTTAGTACTAAAAGGAGCCAGTCAAGTATAAGACACAGTGCCCAAGCTCAAAGACCTTAAAATCTAGCTGGGCAAATCTAATTACTATATGGACATAAAACAATACCTCGCAATACAGGGAAGCACTGCGGAGAAGCTCTGAACTCTACAAGGGCTAAATAAGAAGTAGGAGCTTTTTGATGTCTTCAGCAAAAGCCTTATAACCCCATCTAGTTTGTTTGGGGGCAGGAGAGCCAGGGAAGAACCCCTCTTACCTTCAAGTACTGTGATGGTCTGGAATTTGCTGTTTCATGATCCCAAACATTTTTACTTCAAGAATCAAATCGAGTCATAAATTATTGGGGGAGTTGATCTCTTTCTCATATTACCTATTCTGAACCCTATCTCTAATCAGCCATGAGTAAAATGGCCTGAGGAAAGCTTACAGATGATGGGACCAAGATATTCCCTTAAGTATCTAAGCAGCGGTAAATTTGGTTCTTGTGTTTATTTCTTTTTGAGAAAGACAGAAATCTTCATGAGGAAAAAAAATGTGACCTATGGACTGAATTGTTACCTTTGTGTGGCATATTCCCTGTTTCTAGGGCAGCACAGGAGACAAAGAATGCATTTATTTGTGGAAAGGGATAGGGGGCAGGGAAAGAAACAGAAACCAGAGGATTGTGCAATAATGGCGTTCTTAAATCCCTCCAGGAAGTTTGTGTTTCTAGTCCTGTGGAAGAGTAAAGCACAGCTGTTGAAAAAGGAGAGTTTACCAGGGGACTGCAGCCCTGATGCCACTGTGTATTGGATTTTCCTTGTCCATATGCTTCTTGGCACTTCCATTCGCAGCCCTTGGGGCAGGCAGGCCACTGTGTTTGGGCCCTGCCCTGAGCAGGCCTACCCCTTCCCCCAGTAGAGACCGCAGGCCTCAAATGGCACGGAGGTGTTCAAGGAGAAGAGTCAGAACAAGGGTGAGAGTAAAAGGAAACCATCTGCTGGATCTCAGCAAAGGGAAGTACACTGATTCCTGTGTCATATGCAAACCAGACGAGACTTGCTGTGTTGAAATGCTTCCCAAAAGAAGCCCTTTTCTTGGATGGCTAGTGAAAGGGTGATATTGTATGCATAATCTCACACATTAAACATAATAATTTTGGGGTGCAGGTTTATTGTACAAAACAAAAAGTGCCTCTCAGTCCAGCTAGAAAAAGTATAAATGTTGAAATGTAGCACTCATTTGAAGCCTTTACATGCTGCCACGAGCTTAGTCATCTGCATTTCTCTCATGCCAGGGATCATTGGACAGGGTATGGTTCAGAACCCTCTCTGCACGCTCAATAAATCTTTTCGAATGACCAAGTGACCCTTTGTCTCTTCCCTTTCTTCTGCTGGAGCCTCGAGAGTGATGTCCTGAGCTTTCACCATCAACCTTCAACCAATGATGTCACCATCCTCTCCTGCCATCCATCTCTCTGAGTCCTGAATGCCCTTACCCTTGCCCTGTGCATGCCATACGTCTTCATTCTGTTATCCTTCTATCTTGGCTCTCTGTGTCCACTGTGTTGAGAACAGTGTTGGCATGTGGCAAATTGAAGGCCAAAGGAAAGCAAGCAGTGTGGTTAGTGATTCAGAAGGAGGCCTTTGGAACCAGACCCGGTTTGGCAACCTGCTTCCATATCATTCACTATGCAATCTTAAAGTTAGGAGCTGCAATTTCTTCATGTAAAAATGAAGATCAGGATACATGTTCAGAGAGCTGTGAGAAGATTAAATGGGACTCTACACAACTCTTGTTTTAAGAGCACCTGTCTTAAATTAAGTATTCAATACATAGTAGTTCTGAGGTGAGAGCCCTTGGGGGGCCTCTTGCTTTTGAGGGCCCCTTCTTCATTATAAAAAGTTTTTAAATTAAATTTTATGACTGTGTTGACATCAAGATAAATATATTACTACATATATTAGAACATTTCCTCAACCTAAAAGTTCAATTTTTCTTCCATACTAAATTAAATTAAAATATTTTCATGGGCCCCTGAGACTACTGTGGGCCCTGGGCACTGTGCCTACCCAGCCTAACGGGTAAGTCAGCCCTGGTGAGAGATTTGTTCTGGAGATTCTTTCCTCTACCCTTTCAATGTTATTAACTGCTTTCTGGAAATTGTTTGTCCCCTCTGGCTTTCAGGGTATACCCTGCCCTTATACTTCTACCTGCCCCCATCCCGTCTTCCCCAGCCACCTGGAAGGTCTACACTGTGGAGCTCCCAACTTCCCTAAACCAACCGCCATCTTTCTTGATGTAAACCCATGTCTTCATTCCTTTGATTGAGTCTCATTCCCTTAGGACAATTCCTGGCCTGGTAAGGTGGAATTGAATTTTCTGATAAACTATTTCTCACGGAGGTATTCATGATATGACTCTCTGTGTTCTCTCTCCTTCTGGAATACAGTATTTCCATTTTGTCACAGAAATTTTCGAGACTCTATACCACAATTCAAAGCCATATATCCGATGGAGACATTTTAGTCCAGCAAAGAAAATACTTCAAAGCAAAGATTGAACTTTGAGAATCACTGAGATTGTATTGTGCCTCCACTTCTGTGCATTCATTGGGACTTGGTGACATAACTTTGATTAGAAGCTTCTACAAGGCAGGACATAGACTATCCCCAAAATTCTCTTGGTAAATATCATGCCTGATGAAGTCCTAATGGAATCTCTTTAACCATGGGGATGTCTTCCATATGTCACTGAGGAGGACTTCTGTTTCCCACCTTAAGTCATCCATCCAGCTATGCTTGGTGGTGACTTTACACCATGATACATATGCCTAAAAAACAATTCTCATTCCCTCATTGTCTATTATTTTCTGGGTTCAGGCGGGAGAGTGTTCTCAGAGATAATTCTATTTATAAAGGAGGGAACTGTGGTCCATAGAGGAGAAATAACTTCCTGAAATAGCAAAGCAAGTAATGCCAGAATCAGGACTAGATCCTGGGCCAGCCTCCTCAATACCTGCGTGTGGGCACCATTAATTTATCTCTGTCAGGGCCGGGGGTACCATTTACTCCCCAGCACAGGCTCAGCAGTGGGAATCCTTGGTTTGGTGCCGGGCTTTATTGCTTAGTGTTTGTGTGAACTTGAAGAGTTACTCAGTCTCCCAACCTCAATTTTCTCTTCGGTAAAAGGGAGGGGAGAGGGTAGAAATAGTATCAACCTTATAGAGTTGTTGTTGCGAGGATTCTTAGAGTTGTTCTGTGAGAATTAGATGCGATTATCCATACAAAAAGCTTAGCACGATGGCTAGCACCCAAGCCCTCAATAAATGACTTTGTTGTTGTTGTTATTACTATCATTATTACTACTACTACTACTACTGCTACCACCACCGCTAATTCTATTACTCCGTCTCCAACCCTGGTGGCTTAGAGAAAGTCCTGGTCCCAGAGTATGTACTGAACTGCCCAGGGAGTGGCCTGAGCAGTAGAGAATCTGGCAGAACAGGTTTTTTCAAAGCAGTGGAAAGTAAATCAAAGGCAATAACCCAAACCTGGAAAAAGAATGTTTTCCTTTGTTTTTTCTTTACCAGTTGTGGAAAAAACCTTCAAAATGTAACATGCTGAAATCAATCAGCGTGGCCTCTCTTAAGGTTAACACGGCTGACCCTCTTTGGTCTGTGCTCTTCCTGACCGCCTGAGGACAGACGGTGACCACTTTCAGTTTGTGCCAAATGCAGTGATGGCTGACAGAGTTCTGTGATGATGTTGGCCTATATCAGTGAATAGACAAGATTAGGAGTCAGGGAAACATGGAGAGACAGCAAAGATGAGGGGAACAAAAGCTTCACAGCCAGGTACAAAGGGTACCCTATCCCTTGCTGCAAACTGCTCATCACCAAATGTTAAATCTCATGGGATTTAGTTAGGGCTCTTGGCTGAAAATAACAGAAGCTCAATTCACATTAGCTTAAGCAACAAGGAGACTTTATTGAAAGATTCCACAGTGTCTCAAGGAAAACAACGAGAGAGGCAGAGCTGGCCTAAGATTGAAATCAGGCCTTCAAATGCTATCAAAACTTGTGTCCTTCCTCTCTGCATCATTCCCTCTCTTTCCACAGACCTACTTCCTCTATGGCTGTGGTTGGCTTAATGGAACAACACTTCACAAGTTTTATAAATGACTGTGCAGCTACCCAAAGAGAGCCTGGTCTCACTTTCTCCGATTTCAGAATTCTCATGGAAGGAATGATTGGCCCAGCTTGGGTCAGGTTCCTTTTTCTGATTCCCCATTAGCAATGGTAAAAGGTAAACATTGGTTATAGCGGCATGGTACATCGACCATAACTATACACACTTGTGAGGGGGCAAACCTACAGGTAATGGATTACTGAAACAGGTATTGAGGAACTACATGACAAGAAACATATCGTTCACACTCAGCCCTAGATTGCATCCCCGCCATTCCCTGATTCCTCATCATGTGACGAGAGATCCAGGATGTCTCTGTGCTTACTACCCCCTCCCTCTTCGTGCAAGGCAGACCCTAGCCCTGAACAAGGTGACTCCAGCATCATATAGTGGAAGTGACACAGGCTTTAGAACTATGCAGACTTTGAGTAAAAGCCCAGGTCTACCACTTATACTGGGCAAGTTACTTAGCCTCCCTGAGCCTTGGTTTCCTTATCTATAAAATAACGCATATCTAATGGAGTTGTTGTAAAGACTAAGGAAAATAAAATAACCATATTTAAAGCACTTAGCATGTAATAGGTGCTCAGTTACGTTAATTTCATTTTGTAATTAGGTTACCTAGAAATCTTCAGGAGGGTGGGGGAGTGATGGTAAGAGAAAAGGGAGGACAGGAGAAGTGATGGAATTTTATATCTGGGAAGTGTCCTTCTGCCTCAGTAACTTGCAATTATCTTGAGCGAACATTAAATAATTGAAGTGGGTCAGGTGCACTGGGAAAGCCACCCTTTGCTAGATATAGCCTCTCACTTTAGAGGCAAAGCAACAAGGATCTCAAGATCAATGGTGCATGTTTTATGTTTCTTATTAATTTACTGGTATGACTGTATGGTCCTTAAATCTCTCTCTATAATGTCTGAAGTTAATAGAATACAGTCTTATCACTGAGTGAGTGATTGAAGTACTTTAATATTTTGTTGTTACTGCTGCTGTTTAGAGAGACGCTCCTCTTTGAGAAGGTAGTAAGCTATATTTTTTTATAAACTAAACTTTATTGAGTTCTTACTTCAGTAAGCCCTGTGCTAAACGTTTAAATGTCTCATGTCTTCCTATGAGTTAAGTGCTGTTGTCCCCATTTTCCAGGTAAGGAAATTGAGGCTCAGATAAGTCCAGAGCCAGGATCACTTAGCACTCAGTGACAGATTGGAATTTGAGCTCCGCTTAGCCGGTTCTAGAGCCTGAGTTCTTAACCACTATGCGGTACTGCCTCTCTACACCTTGGTTTTGGCTAAGAGATTTAGAGACGGGCCAGATAAAAAATGACTCCCCAGGAAAATCTGTGGTTAGAGTGTCTCATTTTATAAATGATGACGTCATAGCTTCTGCACACCCACCCAGTATTGCTACAGGGGCTTACATGCAAAGCTGCAGAATCATAGGAAGAAAAATAGTTAAACAACAGAGAGACTACCTCCTTCGACACGACAACTATTCTGATTACTTACGTAGAGGATAAGAGTGATGATGGGGTTGAATCTGTGAAAAAGAAACTGGAAATTGGGTCCCAGCTTTAGACTCTACAGTGTTTCCCATCTTGGTCAAAATTGTGTTCAGTCCAGTGGCCTGTGGCCGTGTGGGTTATGTGTGCATGCAAGTGGAATAGTTTGGCCTGTTCCAGAAAACAACACCACTTTGGTGATTAATCGTAAGCATTATCAATAACTCCCCATGACATGTGAAGGATTCTTCATCCATCGGCCAACGTACCAGTCATGGGAACCTCTATGACCTGTCGCCCCTCACTGACCTCCTTCTCCAGGAACATTTTGCTCTGTTTGTGCTACTGTAAGTTTCATTATATTCCAAACTGGGCTTCATTTGTGCCTCCTCCTGTGTGTAAATGGAAAAAACATTCAAATATTCTGTCTCTTTTGACTAAACACATATCTGGAAAAATATCTCATGTTTTGTTTTCCTATTCCCCCTCTGTCTTTCAGCTCCAGGGTTCCTTGAAAAGAAAACAGATAGTTAACCTGTCCCCTGCCAACAGCAAGAGGCCTAATGGCTTTGTCGACAACTCATTCCTTGATATCAAAAGAATCCGTGTTGGGGAAAACCTCACTGCAGGACAAGGGGGCCTCCAAGTAAATAATGGACAAAGTCATATGATGTCAGGGACCTTGCCCATGAGCCAAGCACCCCTGAGAAAGACTGCCACGCTGCCAACCCATACACATTCTCCTGGAAATGGTATGTTCAACATGGGCTTAAAGGAAGTGAAGAAGGAACCGGGAGAGACTCTCTCTTGCAGCAAGCACGTGGATGGTCAAGTGACCCAGGAGAATATTTTTTCTAACAGGTACGGAGATGACCCCGGAGAGCAGCTGATGGATCCCGAGCTGCAGGAACTGTTCAATGAACTGACCAATATATCTGTGCCTCCCATGAGTGACCTTGAGCTTGAGAACATGATCAACGCCACCATAAAGCAGGACGACCCGTTTAACATCGACTTGGGTCAGCAAAGCCAGAGGAGCACTCCCCGGCCGTCCTTGCCCATGGAGAAGACGGTGATCAAAAGTGAATACTCACCCGGCCTGACCCAGGGCCCGTCGGGCTCTCCTCAGTTGAGGCCCTCATCCGCCGGCCCTGCGTTCTCCATGGCCACCTCGGCCCTCTCCGCTTCCTCCCCGATCCCTTCGGTCCCTCAGAGCCAGGCTCAGCCCCAGACGGCCTCAGGAGCAAGCCGGGCCCTGCCGAGCTGGCAGGAAGTATCCCACGCCCAGCAGCTCAAACAGATCGCCGCTAATCGTCAGCAGCACGTCCGGATGCAGCAGCACCAGCCGACCAGCTGGCCAGGCTTGCCCTCTTCGGCGGGGCCCTCCCCAGGTCCATTTGGGCAGGAGAAAATCCCCAGCCCCTCTTTTGGCCAGCAGCCATTCAGCCCCCAGAGCTCCCCCATGCCCGGGGTCGTGGGCGGCGGCAGCCAGTCGAAGGTTCTGGCGAACTACATGTACAAGGCCAGCCCCTCGGCCCAGGGAGGGCCTCTGGACGTGCTCCTGCAGCAGAAGCCTCAGGATCTTAGTCGGAGTTTTATGAACAACCCCCACACAGCCATGGAGCCCCGGCATGGCAGCACCAAGCCTTTGTTTCATTTTAACTCAGATCAAGCCAACCAGCAGATGCCTTCCGTTTTGCCTCCCCAGAGCAAGCCTCCTCTCCTGCATTATACCCAGCCGCAGCCGCAGTCGCAGCCGAGCTCGATTGCAGCTCAGCAGCAGCCGCAGCCACAGCCGCAGCCGCAGCCGCAGCCGCAGCCGCAGCCGCAGCCACAGCAGCAGCCACAGCAGCAGCCGCAGCCACAGCAGCAGCCAGCAGCTCAGCCCACCCAGCCTCTCTCGAGCCAGCCTTTGCTGAGGTCACCGTTACCACTTCAGCAAAAGATCCTGCTGCAGAAGATGCAGAATCAGCCCATCACGGGGCTGGGGTACCAAGTCTCCCAACAACACAGACAGGTAAGGGCTGTGCTCCTCCCAACGCAGAGTCCCCAGACACCATGCAGCTTGGTCCTGTTGCTTTGGTTACCATTATGTTCGCACTGGGACAGAATCAAGACCACAAAGACAGCAACGGTGCTGACAGATGCCTCTGAAGACCTCATGAAGGTTCACTTGAGGCATCTGGAGGCAAGAGTATCTTCCTCGTAGAGCATCACTGCCATTGGGGTCTGTTGTGATCAAAGGCTCTTGCTTACTAAGAATGTTGCCTTAGAATCCATGCCTTTAGTGACAAGTCCAGTTGTCAGTTACATTCTGATATGCCCATGCCTGGTGTTTATTTGTTCAGTCAATAAATCAGTCATTAAGTCGACATGCATGCCCTGAGTACCTACCGCATGCGTGATGTTGTGATTGTGCTGAGTATTGAAATAAGGCCAGACATGATATTAAGAGTGTTTAATGACAAATCTCCACCCACACCAACCAACTGAAATGTCTAAATGCCCAACCCATCATAATAGATCCTGCTGTGATTCCATGCTGGTGCATGAGGGTTGAGTATCCACCTTAAATAAGACATGTTCTCTGTCTGCAAGTACAGTCTGGAGAGGTCGACAGGCTTTAAAAACTATCATTTTAATTCTGAGTGGAAAGGATAATCATATGGAGCACAAAGCTTGGGTATTTACTGAGCAAGGGGAAATCAGGAAAGGCTGCCAGAGAAGGTAATGTGTGAATTAAGTGTTAAAGCATGAAATTGTCGTGACTACCAACAGAAAAAAAATCTGTGGTTACCTTATATCCTGTGGTTAACATAAAGCAGAGGTTTTATTCTGCCCCAAACAGGAATCATATGAAGCGATAGCCCTGTGTCTCCAGAACACACACTGGTGAATCAGTGCCGATCCCCAGGGAACTTGAAAGGAAAAATTCTTCCTGGAATAAGTGAGGGAAGGCAGGCAGGCAGACAGGCAGGCAGACAGGCAGGCAGGAAGGAAGGCTGAATGTTGCTTTGTGCATGTAATTTGACAGATCTGTGTTAGCGTCCAAGCACAAAGACAGCACGTTACCTGTCAAAACAATGTGTCAGGACAGTATGACGGCACAGAGCCTAGTTCCAATCACATTCCTAGAGTAGTTTGTATGGCTACTGCCCAGAAAAGAATGCCACCAGCACCACAGGCTGTGGCCAAGCTAACCTTTGCCTTAGATATATGCCAGGAGAAAACTAGTCTCAACTAGGATTCAAGAGCTGTGTCCCAAGTAAACTTTCGGCTCTTAACCACTTACGAAGTGTGTTTTTCTAAATCGTAGATTATGAAGAATGGACTTGGAGTAGAGTCATGTGTATGTTACAAAGTTCCATTTTTAGCATGGGTAATTTGGGGATCATTTAAAAACAAACAGTATTGTGGAACTACTTTCTAATATTCTGTGTAGCCACTTTGCTGTGGGTGAATCTGGGTTTAAATTCTAACTCTGACATTCTAGCTGTGTGACCTCCAAGGAATCAGTGAGCCTCTCTAAGCCTCAGTTTCCTCACCTGTAAATGAGGATGATAACGTACATCCTAGGATTTTTGGAGAGTAAGTGATGTATCTCTCAGGCGGGGGTCTAGAATAAAGTTGGCTATTATTGTGATTATCATGGAAAGGGCCATACATGATATCAGAATATTTTTTAACAAGCATTACTTTTATGTAGGAAGCCCATTGAAGTAAGTCTCAAATTTTTTCATAAACAGTACTAGAGGAATAAAAGAGAACTATCTTTAATTCTGTCCAGCAATATGGTGAGTGGGTAGTGATTTACCTTTCCTGGACCCAGACTTCTGACCATAAAAATGACCATAAATAATGAGATATTAGTAGAAGTTAGCATTTATTGAGTATTTACTCTGTAACTGGCATGACCTCTGCCCCCCTTGATTGTGGTATCTCATTTTACCCATATAAACTAATTACCATTATTCTCATTTTATAGGTGAGGCAAATGAGGCACAGAGAAGTTAAATGACTTTTCCAAAGTTACACAGATAATAAGTAGCAGAGCCAGGATTCTGATGGTCTCCTTTGAAGGTTGTACTTTCAGACTTGAGGCTATACCGCTCACAAGAAGGATTTGCTGAGAAATGAATGGCCGTTTGTAGATCATTGTGAAATTCTCAAAAGAAATATTTCTTATAATATCGAGCCATATTTACATAATCTACATAGTAAATTAAGTTTTGGGAGGATAGAGAAAGTCTCAAATCTCTAATCACCTTCAGAGCTGTTAAAGAAAAGAATCAAAAAATATCTGTGTGACGCTTGACCTTCCTGAGAGTATTATGAAGCTTAACCAAAATAAGCAATTTACAACAGGAAATATAGCTCTTTGGTACCCCATCAGCCCTTCTTTGGGAGCCTTCCTGCCACCTCCAACATCCTCTGTCTTGTTTCCGCCTCTATTGCTCATATCAACAACTGTCCACCATACTTCTGACCCCTTAGTCCCCGTGCCAGCTTCCAGGACCCAGGCACACCAATGGGTGCTAATGACCAAATCCACAAACATCTTCCAGTGCCTTAGATATTTTTCTACTTTTCCCAGTGTGTATGACACTTATGATGCCAAGATAATTTTCATCTTTTCAAGAAGGCCCTCAAAAAGTGGTAGAAATGGTGGTGACATGTCCAGCTAAAGGCCTCTTCTGTACAGGCAGGCAATGGCTACTCAATCAAAGCCTTATCCCAACCTTGTCAAGTGAACTATATTGTCCCTTCTGGCTCAACAATTCCATGAAGTATGACTCTGAAGTGTTCTGTGTCTGAGTTGTGAGCAAGTGTATCAGAGCTCTGTAGTCAAATAAGTGTTACCCTCTTGAAAGCATTCACCTTTGAAGGGGTTGGATGCATTCTAATAATGGTGTTATTGTTCAATACAGTTGCAGAGTTTTTCTCTGGGGATTGTCTTCAGAGCTTTTAGCACATTGAGTGGATTGTTATCAATGCAGTAATATTCATCTTGTTGGGGTTATTTTTGAAAACAGTCAAGCAGAGTAATGCTGCTTTGGGTCAAAAAAACAAAGAATAACTATGATGTGATAGAACTGCATTTCAAGTTTGGTCTGTGAACTTCCCTGAAGGCAATAAAGAAAGTAAATGAGTTGCTTCCCAAGATGATAATTTTGAGAAGTAATTTTCATTTGGATGTACATATTTCTAGGTTCTTCCATTTTTATTGTCTCATCTGGTATATTGCTAAGTATTCTCAACTCAGAGAGAGTAGTTTTAACTCTGCCATTCATAGTAGACAGTACAAATCTCTGTTCTCATCTCAGATTAGCCAAATCACTGATACTCATGACCAAAGCCATGGGAGGAAAGGAAATTAAGCAATTCTTAAGTTTATCAACTAAAGCATCCTGAACGAAAACAGTAGTCATGAATTTTTTTCTGCTTGTCATACTCACTTTATGTCAAACACAGCAAGATTTACTAGTGGGATATGTTAATTGGGATAGCCTTGGGAATGGTGGAAATCTTGGTTCTCTGCTACAAAATGATAGATTGAATTTGTTGAATTTGATCAACAAATTGAATTTGTTGATCAGTTGTTTAGAATTTACCCAGTAGACTGTGCAAAGATGGCCTTCTCTTCACCTTACAGAACTCTGAACCCCGACAGGGCTGCATGGTCAGGCAGAGACTGAAATTGGGGGAATTCATATGTCCCTCTCCCTTTATTGGGTACCTGCCCGCCTCTGCTCTCCTAGATGTGAATGGCACCCGAGAGATAGATGCAGCATAATCGAATTGTTGGAGACATCTTTACTGTTCCATGCCTGGAGTAGTTTAAAATAATCCCTTCTCTGGAGACTGCAAGAACAAATGGTATTTGGTGTTTCACAAAATGTCTTCAGCAACTCTGTCTTGCTAGTGTTTGGGGCTTGGCAAATGGAAATACCTCCTGGCTATAATTTTCGTCTTTTTCCGATTGGAAGGTTATGGGAGAGGGCAGGAGAGGGATGTAACGCATGCAGTTCTGATTTATCTTCAAGTCACTGAATACTTGTTTTAAGGTGTGAAAGAATTATTGGTTGACCAGGCCTCATGAGAGTTCAATCCAAAGCCCTAACCTCTTGCACTAGAAAATGGTCTTTTTCAAAGCTGTATAATCAGACACTTAAAAGTGTGAATTTTTTTTTGTAACATTAGAGCCATGAAACTCAAGTGGATTCTATATTTGGTTTAGAATTCTCCCATCTCTAAAAATTCTGAGAGGGAAGGCAGCCAGTGAATGGATAGTTTGTTATGACCAAAACATAAATTTGTACATTTCCTTTTTAGTTTAAAGCCAGCTCCTCCATCGTATATTAGGAACCTCACCCCACTCTCTCTACCTAGCCAAGTTTATCCTTTGGTGCACTATATATCAACCCTTGGCATAAATCAAGCAATGTTCTTCGTCTTTAAGTTAATCTTGTGTATAGCTAACCTTAAAGATGAACACTCAGAAAATTGTTTCCCAGTTGGTCTAGCTGAGGGTGGAGGAAAGAGGACTCGCTGTAGCTGTCATATACTGACAATACTTCTAAATCCTTATAATTGCCCAGAGAAAGTGCCAGAGAAGAGATAGAACCTTCATTCAACTGGGAGTGCCTCTTCTAATAAGAAAATAATTATGAGTTCAGAGTTCTGCGACAATATAACATCCAAACCACCCCTTTGCTGTGGGCTAGGGGTTGGCTAAAGGGTCAGCCAATTAGGTTAGTGTCAGGGTTTGGTTTTAGGGGCAGAATCAGTTGAGAGGAAGTCAGGAGCATGAAGGGCCAAAGACAGAACCCAGCCAAAATCCTAAAAAAGCTGGGAAACAAAATCAGTCAGTATACACAGAACCGAGGAGTGAATCTAAAATATGGTAACAAACCCATGATTTTGTAAGTGACCTAAAATCTAGAGTGTAGTTAGGATAGAGACCCAGGAGATGCTAGGTGGTCATTACAAATGACCCTCGACCATTTGGTGATTTCCATTATGACTTACCTTGGCTGGATTATGCTGGCCAAAGAGAAGAGATCTGATACAGATATACTGAGGGTTGTTCATGGCAAGCCAGGAGCATTGTTTTTATATTTTCATTTTATCTTTGATATTTCATCATTAATCTTTTAAGTTTACAAAAGAAACAAAAATTTGTTTTTAATACTCCATGAAACTAGTGCTAAGGCCAGGATCCAGAGTTAATTTCGAGACACACATGTTAATATAATTTATACTGAAGACTTTTTTTTATTGGAGTATAGTTGATTTACAATGTTATGTTAGTTTCAGGTGTACAACAAAGTAAATCAGTTATACATATACATATGTCCACTCTCTTCTAGATTCTTTTCCCATATAGGCCATTACACAGTATTGATTAGAGTTCCCTGTGCTATGGAGTAGGTCCTTATTAGTTATCCGTTTTATATACAGTAGTGTGTATATGTCAATCCCAATCTTTCCATTTATCCATCCCCTGCCTTACACCCTGGTAACCATTTAGAAAACCAGATGTTTTCTACATCTGTAACCCTATTTCTGTTTTGTATATAAGTTCATTTGAACCCTTTTTTAGATTCCGCATATAAGTGACATCATATGATACTTGTCTGACTTACTTCACTCAGTATAACAGTCTCTAGGTCCATCCATGTTGCTGCAATGGCATTATTTCATTCTTTTTTATGGCTGAGTAATATTCCATTGTATATATGTACCACATCTTCTTTATCCATTCCTCTATTGATGGACATTTAGGTTGCTTCCATGTCCTGGCTGTTGTAAATAGTGCTGCAATGAACATTGGGGTGCATGTATCTTTTTGAATTAATGGTTTTCTCTGGATATATGCCCAGGAGTGGGATTGCTGGGTCATATGGGAGTCCTATTTTCAGGTTTTTAAGGAACCTCCATACTGTTCTCCATAGTGGCTGCACCAATTTACATTCCCACCAACAGTGCAAGAGGGTTCCCTTTTCTCCACACCCCCTCCAAGACCATCATCAAAAAATGTACTGAAGACTCTTTTTTTTTTTTAACATCTTTATTGGAGTATAATTGCTTTACAGTGTTGTGTTAGTTTCTGCTGTATAACAAAGTGAATCAGCTATATGCATACGTATATCCCCATATCACCTCCCTCTTGCGCCTCCCTCCCACCCTCCCTATCCCACCCCTCTAGGTGATCACAACACACCGATCTGATCTCCCTGTGCTATGCAGCTGCTTCCCACTAGCTATCTATTTTACATTTGGTAGTGTATATATGTCAGTGCTACTCTTTCACTTCGCCCCAGCTTACCTGTCCCCCTCCCTGTGTCCTAAAGTCCATTCTCTAGGTCTGCATCTTTATTCCTGTCCTGCCCCTAGGTTCATGAGAACCATTTTATTTTTTTTTAGATTCCATATATATATATGTGTTAGCATACAGTATTTGTTTTTCTCTTTCTGACTTACTTCACTCTGAGAGACTCCAGGTCCTTCCACCTCACTACAAATAACTCAATTACATTTCTTCTTATGGCTGAGTAATATTCCATTGTATATATGTGCCACATCTTCTTTATCCATTCATCTGTCCATGGACACTTAGGGTGCTTCCATGTCCTGGCTACTGTAAAGAGTGCTGCAATGAACAATGGGGTACATGACTCTTTTTGAATTATGGTTTTCTCAGGGTATATGCCCAGGAGTGAGATTGCTGGGTCATATGGTAGTTCTAGTTTTAGTTTTTTTTAAGGAAACTCCATACTGTTCTCCATAGTGGCTGTATCAATTTACATTCCCACCAACAGTGCAAGAGGGTTCCCTTTTCTCCACACCCTCTCCAGCAATTATTGTTTGTAGATTTTTGATGATGGCCATTCTGACCAGTGTGAAGTGGTACCTCATTGTGGTTTTGATTTGCATTTCTCTAATGATTAATGATGCTGAGCATCCTTTCATGTGTTTGTTGGCAATCTATATATCTTCTTTGGGGAAATGTCTATTTAGGTCTTCTGCTTATTTTTGGATTGGGTTTTTGTTTTTTGGATGTTGAGCTGCATGAGCTACTTGTATATTTTGGAGATTAATCCTTTGTCAGTTGCTTCATTCACAAATATTTTCTCCCATTCTGAGGGCTGTCT
>NC_041229.1:37457092-37462545 GCF_002837175.3 Physeter macrocephalus
TTCCCAGCACCACTTATTGAAGAGGCTGTCTTTTCTCCATTGTATATTCTTGCCTCCTTTGTCAAAGATAAGGTGACCATATGTGTGTGGGGTTACCTCTGGGCTTTCTATCCTGTTCCGTTGATCTATATTTCTGTTTTTGTGACAGTACCATACTGTCTTGATTACTGTAGCTTTGTAGCATAGTCTGAAGTCCAAGAGCCTGATTCCTCCAGCTCCATTTTTCTTTCTCAAGATTGCTTTGGCTATTCTGGGTCTTTTGTGTTTCCATACAAATTGTAAGACTTTTTGTTTTAGTTTGGTGAAAAATGCCATTGGTAGCTTGATAGGGATTGCACTGAATTTGTAGATTGCTTTGGGTAGTATAGTCATTGGTTACCTCTGGGCTTTCTATCCTGTTCCGTTGATCTATATTTCTGTTTTTGTGACAGTACCATACTGTCTTGATTACTGTAGCTTTGTAGTATAGTCTGAAGTCCAGGAGCCTGAGTCCTCCAGCTCCGTTTTTCTTTCTCAAGATTGCTTTGCCTATTCTGGGTCTTTTGTGTTTCCATACAAATTGTAAAACTTTTTGTTCTAGTTCTGTGAAAAATGCCATTGGTAGCTTGATAGGGATTGCACTGAATTTGTAGATTGCTTTGGGTAGTATAGTCATTTTCACGTTGATTCTTCCAATCTAAGAACATGGTATATCTCTCCATCTGTTTGTATCATCTTTAATTTTTTTCATCAGTGTCTTATAGTTTTCTGCATACAGGTCTTTTGTCTCCTTAGGTAGGTTTATATAGGAATGCAAGAGATTTCTGTGCATTAATGTTGTATCCTGCTACTTTACCAAATTCATTGATTAGCTCTAATAGTTTTCTGGTAGTATCTTTAAGATTTCCTGTGTATAGTATCATGTCATCTTGTACTGAAGACTCTTGACTGGCAAAATTAGCAGGAGGGATTTTGCTTGTGTCTTGTTAGTGTTCTTTGGTTTGTTCATTTTAACATGAATACCAACTCTGTGCCATATATAAATAACCCAAACGGTAGATATTATCAACGCTTTTTTAATAGATGAGGACACCGAGGCTTAGAGGGCTTAAATAACTTGCTCAGAGTTGCAGTCAGCACTGGCCCAGTGCTGATAACTACTATGCTGCCTAGGTTAAAGAAATAGATACAGGTGGTCTGGGTTGTGCTAACAGAGCCTTTTTTGTGATGTCTGTTTGAAATTTCACTCTTGTCCACATTCCCAGTTTTTTTCTACCTAAGGCAAAATTTAAGCCAGTTCTGATGCAGTTGCCTTATCTCAGTCCACAGATCGCTAGTCTCCTAGTCTGCCCAACTTGGAGCCAGGAACTAAAGATTCCAGGCTAACCTGAGTACTGATCCATTCTTCACTCTAGCAATAGCTTGTATTCATTCATGCAAAAAGTATTTGTTGAGTGCTTGCTCTATTTGTTGAGTTCTGGATACTGATACTACAACTGAGAACAAAGATGAAGATGTGATGTAGTAAGGGAAAAATAAAATTTTTTAAAAGTTTTTTTAGATTATAAATAATCCGAAAATGTTTTCAAATTGAGCTATTTTCATCATATTGCAGACTTATTCTTGCTTCTGTTGCCAGGCTAATTTGCTGCTGGGCTTCCTGGTACCTCTGATCCATGATAAAAATGGAAAAAACCCAAGGGAGTGGATATGTGATTTAGTTTTTAAAGCAAAAAATCCAAAGTCTTTGTTATATTTTTTTAAGTGATAAAGGAAATTCATTCACTCTCTTTTTCTTTAACATCATCCATCAAGATTTTAGAACCTGTTTATGGTCACTGTTAGAGGTTCACAATAGGGTAAAACCATAATTTTTGCATTCATTCATTCATATGATGAGAATTTATTGAGCACTTACAATGTGCCAGGAATTGAAGACTAAAAGATTAAATGATCCAAAGAACCCTCCTTGCATCCATCAAAAGATCAGGAAGTCATGGTTCCTCTCCTCAATGAGCCTTTGATTAGAAGGAGACATCTGTCCCTAATACTATTGGATTCCCATTGGGTATGCATACTACATTGTCCTTTGCTTAAATCCACTTTATGTAGTAATTGAGCCCAAATCATCTGGGCTTTTCCCCTAAGTTTTCAAGTTCAACTTTGAACATGTTACTTTAACCTTTTATAGAATAGAACTCTTCTTGCTAGATATTCCACTTTCATTTCTATTTCATTTTATCATCCTAGTATGCAATAGCTCAGTTCACGATAGACTGAATTGGTGTAAAGCAACAATTAATTCCTGTATCCCTCAGTAAAGAAGTAAACACAATAACAAGAAGAACATGTTAGCCTTGGAATCATAATCCACAGGGTTTAAATCCACAGTTAGGGGAATGGCTTCTGTTATTCTCATTCCATTCATTCCAAGGTCTTTGTCCATGCCTTGCATCCGTCCATAAGAGCTGTGCATTTAAAGCATTAGTGGGTAATTTAGCCTGTTGAATACCAAGTTTCTAACTAGGGAAAAGAGGGGTATGAGGTTAAGAAATAGATTTGATCCTGGAGAGGGAAATGCAAGAGGGTTAATGGAAAATATGACAGATACTTAACTGTAATGTGCATTAATGTAAGTGACTCAAACAATCCCCTTTGCACCCATTCCAATTAGTTTTGCCTTTTCTAATCAGATGTCAGTTGGTATCAGTTCGGTGGAGGGGGGCGGTGGGGTCTTTTTGTGAAATCAAAAGGAAGCAAAAACCCATTTAGCCAGTGTGCTAATCAGTAAGTGTTCATATTAATGGTTAATTAAAGTCAGGCACAGAGACTTGAGATTCAGAAAGTGTTTACCAAAAGAAGTTCTAGGTTCGAAACAAAAGACCACACAAATATTTAGACTTCTAGAATCAGAGCGATGTAACATGAGTGAATCATCTTACTCTTTTACATTGTGTTGCAAGCAGGGAAGACCCAACTTACACACACACACACACACACACACACACACACACACACACACAGAGCCCAGGCAGCTCTCCGGATGCTAATTAGACAACTCTGGATGAATATTTGCATTTTATGCAATGAATCTGAACAATAAAGTGGCACCTTATTCTCCAAGCAGTAAATGGAGTAGAGCAGAATAAAGGGAGGCCAGTGACTACACACCTGTGCATCCTGCAAAATCAAGTTTCAAGGTCCTTGAGGATGAAAGAATGGGGGTGGTTGACCTGTTTCCCTTTCTTTCTGCTGCTAATTCCCTCCACCCTGAATCACTGGCATTTTCCAGTTTGCTTTTCACAGGAGCTTAAGTTCAGCTCCACCTTTAGGAAACATGAACTTCATAAACAGGGAGCTTGTTCTGGCCCTACGTCTTGTAGCCCACACGCCTGTGTGGGTGAACACAAGAGCGTGTGGACCTCATGTTCTTGTCTTTGGCTCACATCTCGACTTTATGTCTCTGGGTCTTTGTCCAGTACCCCCTTCCCTTGGCTGTCCCCGCTCTTCTTTTACCCTTTCCCTACAGACCAATTTTGAACTCACCTCTTTTCCCTGAACTCCTTTGAGACCTGTTTTATGGCAGGCCTGGAAAGGGGTGCCGAGGACATTTAGCCACTGGAGTTGTTATTGGCAACAAGGGTGAAGACACTTTTCCTGGAAAAGGATGCATGTTGGGGAGAGCCTGATGAGCTGGCAGCCCCGTCTCTGTGTCCCGCAAGCCTCTGGCACAGGTGAATGAAGCCTGCATGGACACACCCATGGGAAAAACATTGCCCCTGTCGCATCAAGTGCTTGCTGACCGGCCTGAGTCCTTGCCATCTTGCCAACCTGCCAGTGGAGTGAGCATTCTAAAACAGGAATTTAACCATGTCTGTCACCTGCCTAAGCCCCTTAAGTGATCCTCATTTTCTCATAATGAAATCCAGCTCGCTCCATGGCTTTGTGTGACCTGACTCCTGCCAAGCCCTCCAGATGGATTGGTTTCTATTCTCAGCTTTATTCTTCCCTTAGCCCCACGCACGCTATCACCTGTCTGTGCCCCGCAGACTCCCATACACTGTGCCCTCCAGCTCCCTCCAAAAGAAGTCCTGAAAACTACCACGCTTTCACCCTCAGCTCTTCAAACATGCCGTTCCTTCTTTCTGGAACATTCTCCCGCTCTACTCTGCCTGGCTAACCTAACCCTATGCTTTCTCAGTCTCAGCTAAACAATTTCTTCCAGAAGGTTTCCCTGGCCTCCCAATCTGGATAAGCTCCCATTCTGTATTCTCTGCTAGCTGCCTCTACTTCCTCTCTTTCAACAGCTATCACCCCTCATATCTCTTTGTTCTTGTGTGTCTTCCTCAATGAAGCAGTGAGCCACTTGAAGGCAGGGATTGTGTCCATCTTGTTCACCCTTATACTCCAGTCCCTAACATGTCTCCTCTGTGGTTGGCACCCACAACATTTTTGCTGAAGAAATGAGCAGCGGAATTATACCATTGACCCATCATCCTTTCTTCTGTTCTGAGGATTTGTCCGCAACACATCCCCCCCTCCTCCTCAGAAGGTAGAAACAGAAGCTAGCCCTTCCACCTTCATCTATACCAAGTCTGCCCTTAAGACATTTGCCCATGGACCTGACAACAGTTCAGAGAATTCACTCTCAGCTGCTCCATGGGTTAAAACTGTGGAAGGGGATTCAACAGAAGCACTTTTGACAGAGGCTGGACTGACCTATATCCCAGGGAATCATGCAGATAAGAGTCACTTATAAGAATTTTATCAACAATTTTCCACATGATTTTTTCTTTCAGAAAACATGTATGGAACATCAATAATTTACCAATAATGACCAAACACAATCCCTCTTCATAAGTAATTGAAAGAAATAAGTGATTATAATGTAATGTTATAAGGTTTCTGATAGAAGTCACTGTAAGGTATTCTGAGAACAAGAGATGAAGCACTTAGTGTAGCCTTGGGAACCAGAAAAAGCTTTCTGGAGGAGGTATTATCTAAGTGCCTACCTCAAGGAAGACTAGGAGACAGTGAGGGGAAAGAGAAAAGGGCTTCCAGGCAGAGGCTGAGATCTTTTGGAAGATTCCAAGTAGTTCAGTGTGGCTGGACTGTGGAGTGCAAAGTCAGGAGAGGAGAGATGAGACTGGGGTGGTAAGCAGGGGCCAGATCATGAGGAGCCTTAAACACCATTATAAAGGAGGTTAGAAATTCATCCTGAGGACAATAGAAAGTTGTGGAGAAAAGTGTACAGGTTGTTTTAAAACAGAGGCATAACTTATGCCTACCACAGAGTAGTTGCGAAATTCAAACCTATTGAATGTTGAAGAATCAGATTTGGGGCTTCCCTGGTGGCGCAGTGGTTGAGAGTCCGCCTGCCAATGCAGGGGACGCGGGTTCGTGCCCCGGTCCGGGAAGATCCCACATGCCGCGGAGCGGCTGGGCCCGTGAGCCATGGCCGCTGAGCCTGCGCG
>NC_041229.1:37462596-37508686 GCF_002837175.3 Physeter macrocephalus
GCTGAGCCTGCGCGTCGGGAGCCTGTGCTCCGCAACGGGAGAGGCCACAACAGTGAGAGGACCGCGTACCGCAAAAAAAAAAAAAAAAAAAAAGAATCAGATTTGCTCTTCAGACGAGTTATAGTATAGGGAATATACTGGAGGGGCCCAAGCCAGGGGCAAGGAGACCTTCACCAGATCTGTATGCCAAGAACATTTCAGAGATTTGAACGTGCAGTTGCTGTGGGCCCAGGTAGCTCCTCCCTTCTGCCAACCCTAGAACGTCCCTGCCAGTTCACTGGTCCCCTGTCCCATTCTTCCCCTTGCCCCTCACACTTGGCTTCTCTATGGCCAACTCTGGACTTCCACTCTTGCTCCAGAGGACTTGGTTTATCCGTTTAGTCTCTTATATCTTCACTTTCTCCTTTCTACCTTCAAGCTTGCTCAAGCTCCCAGCATCTTTCCAAAATAACTTCCCATCAGCCCTCCTACCCCTGTGAGCCCCAATTTCCCAGTTACCAGGCTCAGGACCTCTGCGTCAGTATAATTCCTCTCTCTCTGCCTTAGGCCACCTTCCCAGGTGCTACTACGGAGGCCACTGATAACCATCCACACCTCTTTCTCTTCTCCATGACCACTGCCACTGCCCATGTGCTCACATTCTTGCAATGCTCCCTTGTCCCTCACAGTAATGGGCTGGACAGTGTGTCTAAGAAATTCTGCCTTGCTCCACACTCCTGGGGCTGAGCCCAGTGGCTGAGGTTCCAGTTATCTTTGTGGCTTTGCCAGGCCTCCGCCTTGGAATTACAGCTTTACCCAAGATCCAGTCCCTCCCTGAGGCTCCCTCCACTTCACAGGACCAGCTCTCCTCCCAGTGAAGGTCTTTTGCCCAACCACTACATTTTCCCCGCTGGCTGCAGCATCCTGTCCACCCACTTAGACAGTTGTGAGGTGTCCTGGAACCCTGGCCCCTGGCCCTCTCCATCCCCTGCCCTAAGTGCCCATGTTGCTGTAACTGCCCCTCCTCAAGCTGTGAAACAGGTAAAGTCCATTTCTTCCCCCTCTAGGATGTACAACAGAGTGAAAACTCTTCCAGTACAGTTCTTACATTGTATTATACTTGTTTAGGTATCTGTTTGGTCCAGTGAACTGTGAATTCGTAGTGAGTTCGGACACTGAAATTTCCCTCCCCACTCCGAACTCACAAAGCATTTTGCATCTCTCATTGCATTCATTACTTTCAACCTTTAACTGTTGGTAAGTTTGTATTTTAACCCCTCCACTAAACGGTAAGCTCCTTGAGACCAGAGTCTGCTTTATCATTCATCTTTGTACCTCCAAGGGCTAACAGAGAAAGTTCCAACATACGGATACAGAAACAGAGAAGGAAAGAAGAAAAGAAGGAAGGGAAAGTTATGGTACGAACATTGTAAATCAACCATACTCCAATAAAAATTAATTTTTAAAAAACTCAGTTAAGAATGAAAAAAGAAAGAAGCTGTTGTGTGTGTGTGCGTGTGTGTGTATGCGTGTGTGTGTGTGTGTGTGTGTGAGAGAGAGAGAGAGAGAGAGATAGGCTGTATGGTCTTGAAATCAAAGGAAAATAAATAGGTTTGAATAATTTCTGATATCAATCTGAATATAAAATGTATGCTATTGAGAATTTATACATTGCTTACTTCATAAGCATCTTCATGACCATATAGCCATAATGAGCATATAGCCTTGGCCAAGTTACTTAAATTCCCTGAAACTAAGCTGCAACATCTGTAAAGTGAGAACAACAACACCGATTTTTGCAGGATTCTTGAACACATTCCATGGAATAACCCATAAGACATACAACAAATACAAGGCTTGCACCTGGTAGGCAATTCACAAGTGCTGGCTTGCTTCTCTTTGCAAAATAAGGACCCTCAGAACCAAATCCATTCAAACAATACAAATTAAATGTTAGTAGACACTTGCAATGGGTGATTTCCAAAACTGAACTCTCATTTAGCTCTGCGTTTCCAGGCAACTAAGGCAAAAAAGAAATCATGTGGGGATATAGGGGTTCTTTTTGTTGTTGTTGTTAACATAAAAGAAAGCATGCAGGTTCATCAGTGGAAGCTAACTTTTTCCTGGACGTGAATTCAAAGGTACATTTATCACTGGGGGAATTAGGTAACATGATGGACATCTTACACTGGAAATGTTGCACAGACACTATGACACTGTTTACCTTGATGTTTCTGTTACTAAGCTGCATTATAGAATCTGAGGCCAAAATACTAGCTTTTAATTCAGTGAATACTTTTCCCCAGGAAGCTGAGATAATGTGGTCAGAGTAATGTTTTCTAAAACTCTGTTCAGTGGTTTTCACACCCTGTTTTAGCAAGAATACTTCTTTCCTCCCCTCCCCCTTTCAGGGTGTCCCTGAGGCATCTCCCCAGAATTTAGGTTCCTTCAGGGCAGAGATTATAAACCAGAGTTCTGGCTTATCCCAAGAGTAGAGTTTAGAGACCATATAAGAATGCATAATTTAAATTCCCGTTAGACTGCCTCAGTCAAATATCAATTGTCTCAAATGAGTCTCTGGCAAACCCCTGCATTGTATAAAGTAGATTAGACCTGTGGAATGTCAACCTCAGAATCAGATTTCAGAGAGACTTTTCAAATCCATTTAAGCTATAATCTTCTCCCTCTATATAAAACAAAACTATAAACTCCAGATGTGACCCCTCTGTTCTTCAGACCAAGCTCATTAAAAATCACCATGAAAATATTCAGCAGTTGGTATAGTTATTTATCATCCAACAAAAACTTAAGCACCTCCTGTATACAGAAAGCCATGCCAGCTGCTGTAAGAAATATAACAAACGGCTTCCCTGGTGGCGCAGTGGTTGAGAGTCCACCTGCCGACTCAGGGGACACGGGTTCGTTCCCCGGTCCGGGAAGATCCCACATGCCACGGAGCGGCTGGGCCCGTGAGCCATGGCCGCTGAGCCTGCGCGTCCGGAGCCTGTGCTCCGAAATGGGAGAGGCCACAGCAGTGAGAGGCCCGCATACCACAAAAAAAAAAAAAAAAAAAAAAAGAAATATAACAAACGGATCTTCTGTGTGGTAGGAACTCCATGGGAATGAGAAATACAGCGCATGAATATTCTGGAACCACACTTGTTGCTGAGTATTTTACCTTGAGTAATCAGACCTTGTTTACTTCCTTTGTTACAATTTTATTCTATAATTCTGAATTTTATGAGTATAAAATATAATTACCGTCCTCATTTAAAAAATTTTTATTTTTATCAAGGTAACATGCACATAATTTAAAAAGACAAGCAGTGCTAAAATGCAAAAACCATTCACTGGCACCCCGTCCCTCACCCATAGTCTCTAGAGGAAACCACTTTCATCATTTTGAGTTGCTTCTTCTGGTATTTGCCATCATATTTCTAAACTGATCCGTAACTTATACCTCTTGATTTATTCATCTTAGGCGCTACCTACTGCTTCTTATTATAATGGATGAAGATTTTAGTTCCATTTACAGCCTTTCTCCCTCTCCGCCTTTGTCGCATCATGGCCATGTCAAAATTTTGCTTGAGTTCATATCAGTGTCTTCAGGGTCATGAAGAGAGAGATAATGTTTCCTGCTAAGACAAGCAGTATATATAACTAAAATTCCTCTCCAGGAGTGAAGTGTCCAACGTTGTTTTCATTTGTGAAGTTTCTCTGAATCTCTGGCTAAGTCTTTTCATACCATCCAACAGCTCTGTAAAACATCTCCGTACATTTTCCTCACTATAATTCCTGTCAGAGAATATCTTTGCTCCATTTCTTTTCCTGGACGTGTCTCCCCAGGAGCCCTCTGTCCTCACCACGATCCTGACGGGTGTTCTCTAGGGCTGCTGATACACCATCATCTTAGGCCTTCCTGCCACCATCCTGGGAATCCCAGGATGGGATTCTTGTGTTTCTCTGTTTATTTATTTACTCTCATTTTGGTGGACTATGTCTGCCAGGAGCTCCCTGACAAAGGGCGTATGAGAGGTAAAATCTTGAAACCTTCAGAGAAATCATAACCCATTTAAGTAGATAAGAAAAAAGAATTCAAAACATGAAGAAAGACAATTGTTGAACATAGATAGTGTCCTAGTTAGTATACTTGGTGCTGCAGAATGTGCAAAGAAGGGATGAGAAAGGAACCCTCATGTATTGAGCACCTACAATGAGCTAAGTGCTCTTTGCATGACATTCTTAAGAAATAGGAATCATTTTCTCCTCTTTATATACGAAGAAGTTGAGAGCAGAGTGGCTTAGTAATTTGCCTGCATCACACAGCTATCAGGTGGCAGCACTGGAATTCAGATCATGTTTAGACAAACATGCTTCTAACCAGCTCCACACATTGTGTCTCTTAGCCAAAAACATGAATGCAGAATCCCTGCCCTCAAGGAGTTTGTTCAACCGTGTCTTTAATGCAATGTCAGACAATTTTCTGGCCCAGTATACTGACTGCCCTTTTACTTTCACGTATGTATGTGTTTGTTGTGTGTGTGTGTGTGTGTGTGTGTGTGTCTGTGTGTGTAATTTAATTCTGGTTAATAGAACATCTATTTTCATAGTCCTATGTAGATCAAGGTTTTTTTTTAATATTTTTCTGTGAAATTCTGTAACAGAGCTATTTCCAAAGGAGATTTCAATTCTTTATCCCCCTTTATTTATCAGGGATTAGGCAGTTACAGTCTGATCTGGTTACAACTGAAAATATGTTAGTGGTTTTGCCCTTCTCCCTGGTGGATTTTGGTTTCTATGCCAGTCAGTTCACTGGCTGACATTTATCACATTTAGCTCCTGCCTAACAGACATCCAGGATAACTAACTGTGTAGAAGGAATGATACATACTTCTGGCTGTGTACTGTACCTGCAGGATATACCGAGCTCTCATTGCCTGGAAATCTGTACTGATAGCCCTCTCAGAAACAAAACAGAATAGTAAGTACAAGGGTTATAAACATAGGAAAGGATTTTAAAATGAAGGAAAGAAGATAGAATCATTGTTTTATATATATATTTATATACATATATATATATAAACACACACACACACATATATATATATAACTAATGTGCAAGGAAACAAATACCATGGATGCATTTCATTCATGCTGGCACAGTGAAAGCCCTCTGACAGCTTTCCTCACCTGGAGGGCTTGACACCTCAGATACAGCTGTCATTAAATGAGGGAGACTCTTGGTTCAGAGAAATTCTGGGGCTGGAGCAAAGGGAGAGTTCCTCCACACTCCTAGCACTGTTCTCTAGCAACGTCTTGGTGGCTGTTCCAGTACCCCTGCTCTCAAAGGCAGAAACATGAACCCTTTCATTCAGTCAGAAATTAGAAGCAGGTAACTGTTCTCTGAACAGTCTCCACTTTTGAAAGTTGGGTTCCAAAAGTTCATTTTTAATTTGGTTGTTTGGCACCCCTGGTGCATTTTTCCACAAGAACAATTTAAAGCAAGTTTATTAAGTCCTCAGGCGAGCCTGTATAAAGTCTATTTGAGTCATATGGACTTTGAGCAATTCGAGTCCTAACCATGATTTCTCTAACTTTACATAAAGAAAAACAAAATTTGTTCAGTGCACATTGATTGAGCCAGGAATAGTGGCGGAATCAGGAAGACAATCTGTTTGGTGAAGCAGAGGATTACAGTACAAGAGAGTCATGTGAGCCCCAGGTGTGTACAGAGCTCTTTGCTACGGAAACCTCCAGGAAGGGGCTCCCCCCTCAGCCAGGCTCCAGGTTTGGAACCGGGAAACTAGGAGTATTTTCTGCTGAACCTTCATGGCAGAGGGAAGAAGGCCTTCACACCAAGGGAAGAGGGAAAATGAGATTAGCCAGAACATCACCAGGAAAGGGGCGTAGAGCTCTTCATTTCTAGGGGTCATTTACAGAGATTTAGAGCGTGGATTCTACCTTAATGTCTAGGGATGACCATCCACACCAGTTCTGTGGACTAAATTTTGTTTATTTAATTTATCAGGGTAAAACAGTTGGGATCCATCAGTTCTATTTTCATAGAACTATTCCATAGAACATAGAAAGAGAGAGCAGCAGGCAGTGAAGAATACACCAGTGAGACAGCCGGGCCCAGTGACCCCACCAGGCTGTGCCTAGACTCCACACCAGGTCTGGGAGGCAGGACTTGGCAGATGAGGCTGTGTTTTGTATGCTGTGAATAGTCCACAGAACTATTTGCTTCTGAAAAAGCAGTTCTCTTACAACCATGATGATGCCTAAAATAGGGTTTTGACCCACGCGTGTGATGACGTTGAAATTGCCTACATAGCCAAAGTCAGAGAGAAAACCAGAGGGTCAGAAAGATGGGGTAGAAAGTAGGAAAGAGAGATCCCAAGGGAGAAATGAAAGGAAATTGGGGCCAAAAAATGCATTTCTGACCATCTCTTCTGCTGTATAAAGATACTTTATAAGGCAATTTAAACTCTGACAAATTGCCTGTTTCTGTTTGCAAATGCAGACGAAGCCAACCATTCTCACAAATCTCTCCATTTGTTTTTCCTCCTCATGTTTCATTCAGTTGGGGGGGAGGGTGGGTGATGGAGGGTCTACTGTAAAATTCTTTCACATTTCTCTGAACACTTGAAATGGGGTCAAATCTAAATGGATGTGAATTCAGCATTGGATCCCAAGGCCCAAAGGTCAGGCTCTACTTGGACAGTTTTGATATGGAAAGCGCTGCCAACATTCATGTTTGTAGAGCAGTGGGTTGGTGAAGATCTACAGAGATTTCATTTTCCTCATACCTAGAGGCAAGAAGTTTCTCATCACCTGTGGGTCTGTGTGAGTTGGGGAATATTGGAGACCCCTCCTTGGTCCACCTTGTGTGCACATGTTCTCCAGGGAAGCCAGAGGCAAATGGGTGAGAATCTCAGCAAGCTGTTCCTTGGGAGTGTGAGGGCAGCCCCAACTTCCATGGGAATGGGATTCCCTGCCAAATTCAGATGCCGAGGCTTCCCTCGGGGACCACAGCCCATCCCAAATGGAGGAAGTCGCTGTGAGAAGTTAAGCAGGCAGCTCTAAAGGGCTGTGCTCGTGTGTGTGTGTGTGTGTGTGTGTGTGTGTGTGTGTGTGTGTGCTTGTGTGTGTGTCTATGTCTCAGTGAAAAGAGAGCAGTTCTCCATCATTGCCTGTATTATAGTACACGCGGAATTTAAAATTTTTTGAATTAAAAATATCTTTAATATCTAGAATATGTATAGTTACACACACACACATAACTGCAAACAAATCAATAGGACAAAAGCAACAAGAAAACTCAATACAGAGTTGGGAAAATGACATCAATAGGCATCATTTGTAAAAAAAAAAAAATTACAGAAAATAAAATAAGACCAATAAACATAGGATAAAATATCTCATACTACTGGTAAACAGGTAATGCAAATTAAAACAACGTGATACTTTATCATATTCATTAGATAGGTAAAACAAAAAATACCTGGCATGTATGTAAAACAGTAATAACTCCTGTGAATTGTTGATTCAGAGTGATTATCCATATCTTGTAAATGTTGATGTTATTTTTTAATTTATTTTTTATTCTATGCTGGGGTATAGTTGATTTACAATGTTGTGTTAGTTTCAGGTGTACAGCAAAGTGATTCAGTTACACATATACATATATCCACTCTTTTTCAGAATGAGAGCAGCTCTCCATCATTGCCTGCATTATAGTACATGTGGAATTTAAAATTTCACAGAGAGAAAACAGTAAAGAGACTAAGAGGGGAGCTGGTTTCTCTCTCCAAGGCTGGCTTTTCTGCTCCATCAGACATTACAAGACACACATCATTCACACGTCCAGGTTTTACAGGCTTGTCTTTCCCCCGAGTGTCTCTGAGACTCAGCTCAGATGATATTTCTAATGATTGTGAAAATCACATCTCACAGCAATAGAGTCAGAATAATTTTCTGTTGTAATTCTTTTAAAATGAAGAATCTTTTTCACCTACGCATTGCCCTGAGGTAGGATAGAGAAGAACTGATTAACAAGTTGATTCTAAAAGTGGAGACAAGGAACCCACAAAGCAGGACCCGCCAAGGTTCACTTCAGGGTTCAAGTTTAGGGAAGCTTGAGAAAACTGCACAGAAAGGCCAGATAGCTCAGGCGCATTAGCATATGATCAACGTGGAAAGGTATTACACTATCTGAACACCAGTTAGGAAGAGGAGAAACATTTTTTCACATAGACCATTGTAGCAGATGACACATGAAACTGTATGTTCTCAGCCACAGCTTTTCCAGTAACCTGAAAAGAAAGAAAAAGAGAACTTGGGGAAACTCCTACTCATCAGTCAGGTTTCCCCTTCAACATCACTTCCTTTCGGAAGCCGGTCAGACAGATCCACCCCCAGCCGACTTCCCCTAGCTCAGCTCTTCTCACCCTTTCCAGAATTATCTGTCTTGTTCACTAAACAACCATCACCTCTCAATCCCCAGCAGCCAGTACTCGCCCCAGCACTTCATAGGCACTTGAACCTGTGCTCAGTGATTGGTGGAGTATTGAGGGGCCCGTGATACAAAAGTGAAGACGGTAGAATCCTTGTGGGAAACAAGATATCAAACAATTTACCAAATTTTGTAATACCTATAAGCACCCTTTCTAAAATAAAACAGAGGGAAGGTTGAACTTGTGAGCACCCTAGTGATGAAATAGACAAACTGTTAGCTCCTTCTCTGATTTATTAACTTTACTCATAAGAAATAGTGAATAGAATCCTATTTCCTTACATTTCAGGTTTGCTGCCAGGATAGCACAATATCAATAATAATAAGCAATGGATTTCATTGGGGGAATATTATATCAGGAAGAAAACATGACATATTATCAGTATCTACTCCGGGAAATCTATTGATTGGCTGTGTGATACATAACATTGAATTTCTAAACTTCAGAACTGAAAGCTAATACATAATTGTCTGTGTAGCAAAGCTTTAAAGAGTGAAATAAAGAGTCACCCTCAAGTTTCCACTTACATTTCTTTGTTGCCTACTCCTTTTGTCACTCTGTCATTTAAATCATTTCTTTCAGTGGAACAATCAAAAGCAAAATATGTTACGCCCACTCCCTGGTCTGCTGTATCCATACAGCATTATTTACTGAGCACTCTTGGTGTGCTTGGCATAACAGACAGCAGAAAGGAAGTGAAGGCTCTTCCCTACGGTTTGCTGATTCAATTAGAGAGAGCCATTTACAAAGATAACTTGAAATCTCAGACAAAGAAGTATAACTTTTATCCCAGTGTCACAAATGACTTGAAATCTTTTTTGTATCAGGATACTCGTCAGTACTCTTTTCATTCCTCTTGTAGTATCCAGTATCTCCATGTTTGATGCAGAGAGAAAGATGGAACCCAGGGGTAGATGCAAAGGTGGATGACTTCAGGTGGCCTTGCACATCATAATCTGCACAAAAATTAGACTGACCTTGAATCTTTCTTCCACACTGACCTCTCCAAGGATAGAGTCTATTGAAGAGGTGAATCTTTGGGGACCATTTGCCTTGGTTGGTTTTTTGGTGATTGTTTTCTGAGGGAAATTACATTCCCCAGATATCAGCTGTAACTTTCATGCCACCAAAAAGACTGCAAACAAGAGCTTGATAAACAGAACCCAGTATTACCACTGTTTCTGGGTAGCTCTTTGAATGTGGTGGGTACAGCCTGTACTTTTCTTCACACACTGCTATGCTTTGAGAGTATGAGCCTATCCAAGGCCACATGGCTTTGATGCCATTGATTAGCTGGGTGGCTGCATGAAAACTAGGTAGCCACTCTGCCTCATTTTCCCCAAATCACAGTGAAATAGATGATCAGACCAAATGCGTGGTCCCCAGACTTTTATCTTTCAAGATCATCTTTATAAGATATTTGCTATATTTCATTTTTCTGTGTAAAGACATTAAACATTAAAACAACTACCACTTACTATTACCATAATTTCATGAAAGAAAATGCATTTCAGCATTACAAAAAATGGAAACAACCGGAACTGCAGAGTAAGTAGCAATCCTTTAAATTTAGCTATTTCAGAGACTCACTGCATAAGCCTTATTTATTTATTTATTTTTGGTCCCACTGCCAAATGAAAACTTCCTTGGAAATGGATACATATCCATAGAACACCGTTAGCCTAGATGATCGGTGTGACTCCTTCCAACTCTACCATTTTAAGCATGATCCTGGAACTTACACATGAGTCAATAAATGCAAAGCCAACCAGAGATGCATCACCGTCTACTTCAAAGAGCAGAGGCGTTCACGTTTTCCAGTGCCCATCTAACTAGAATGTGGAAGGCACTGCCAACCACATCATACTACTTCCACCCAAAATAGTCGATCTCCTTCACACCATTAAATTGTCATTGTTTTCAGCTGCAGTTACTCCTTTATTTAGAAGTGAACCTAGCAAGAAGGAAATCGAATAAAAAGAAATGGAGGAGATGTCAAAGCAACAGAAGAATAGAAAAGCAAAATAAAAGCCTTTTCGCAAGGCTCAATGGATGATT
The DNA here is from genome assembly GCF_002837175.3 of Physeter macrocephalus. Classification (NCBI taxonomy): domain Eukaryota; kingdom Metazoa; phylum Chordata; class Mammalia; order Artiodactyla; family Physeteridae; genus Physeter; species Physeter macrocephalus. The sequence continues at coordinate 37,473,150 of NC_041229.1, forward strand.
TTGCCCCAAACACAAAAGTAACAGAAAGGATTTACAGCACAAAGAATGTAATACAATTCAGTTAAATTATTCAGTATTGTTACAGTATTAATGCTGCAGCCCAAGTTTCATTGTATAAATTAAACACACAGTCTGTTCCCTAAGATTGTACTTGGTTTCCATAATAGTTTTTTTAAGTCCTCACAGATTGGAAATATAAATATGGAAATTTATGGTTATCAATATTTTGAGCCAAATCCTAAGAGAAGGGGTTTGGACTGAGGTTTAAAAGTACTTAACTGAAATGGAGCCACCAAGAGACAAGTTTAGTCTTGGAGGCACATGTGAGAAGGTGACAAATGGAGTTTATCACATTGGGAGGCTTGGCTTTGCCTTCCTGTTTCCTTTGGCAGTTCAGGGCAAGGGGCCAGCTTTGGCATTCATTGCTTTAAAGGCACAGTCACTTTGGCGTGAGATCGGATCCCTGGTTCCGTTCAGGGTTCATTTTGTAGTAAATCTGTTCTTAGAATGAAGTAAGTTTTTAGAAAATGGCCCTTTACTTGAGAGAGATCTCTTTGAAGTTGAGCAGACTTGATCCCCTTCCTTTTCTTCCTGGCTGAGGAGCAAAAAAATAGCTTAATTTATTTCACCTATGTAAATGCTCAAATTTAGGTTCAGTAGAGGTGGTGTGAATCTTAGAGATGTTTCTAATCAAGTCATTACTCCATTTTCACATATGCAAGAGAAATTCAGTAGCTTCTCCAAGTTCATTCACTTGTCAGACCCCTGATGAGAACTGTGATCTGATTTCCAGATCAATACTGGACCCTCCAAGATCAATTACATTTCCCGTGAATCTCTAGAATCAGAGTATTAGCAAGTATACAGATAATTCTATGTAAGAAGCATGCAAAGGCCCCTTGACCTATTTTTCTCAAGATATACACTGAAGCAAGGTTTAAACTCTGCAGAAATGTGGCCTGACATCTTTATTCAGCAGGTGGGCTAGGCAAGATCACTGCATATTGGAAATGGGAATATCAGTGAGGAATCAGAGAAATTCTGTAACGACTTGAAATTTTCATTTTTTTAAAAAAGCGAAGATTAAACTAATTAAATACATCTCTTTGGCTCCCCAGATCTTATGCTCCACCAAACTTGGTTTCCTTTATTTTTTAATACAGTATGTATTTTAAGGATGTGTGGTGTAGTTGGTTCAACAGCTAAGATAAATGAAGGGAGGACTCCTTCCTAAGGGTCTGTTGATGCAATTAGAGAAAGCTGGCTGTGACTAGTCTGACTGCCCACGAAGACAGCCAGTCTTCAAAATGGCCAGTGGTGAAATGCCATGTTGAGCTCTTTTAATCTATCTCTGTAATATTAAGCACTTGCAGGATGGACTGGAGTAGAGAAAGAAAACGGGGCCTTTGGAGTAATACAGATGGAAGAGACGGGGTTTGGTGACTGGGGAAATAAAAGGATGGGATAATATCCAGTGCACACAAATATCCACGTCTTCATAGCCCATCAGTACAAATGAGGTCACATAAGATCAAAACTGGCATCTCATAGGCTACAACCTTCCCCCACTGCCTTCTCACCTGAGAATTCTGATCTTGTGAAAGTTACTTCTAGCCCTCCTCCACACCTCAGGTATTTGGGGGTCCCAAATAAGTGTTTTATATGCTGCATACCAGCTGCTGCTACTGGGAGCCACATTTCAGACGCCACTGGCCTCCACTGCCTGGAGCGTCTCGTGTCCACAGGCTGTGGATCCCAAAGCGATTCCAAGCTTAGCGCGACATCTCTTTCTCTTTGCACACACCTCTTTCCTTCCGCAGGTCACACTCAGCCAGGAGTGTGGTTCAGGACGCTGGCAGGTGCCATTTGTCTTGCTGGCAAAACCACTTCCCTCTTATTCTCTGGCCCTATGGCTGAAGTGCTCTGTTTATACCAGACTCTAAATTTCTTCATAAAGCATTTTCTTCCCCAGGAAGCTCCAGCCCCTTTCAATAACTTGGTTTCCATTGTACTCTTTTACCGTTCTGCATATATGTGTGAATAATGAACATAAATTCGGGGTAGAGTTCAAACCTCTATGCACCTTTTCTACCCAGGAGGCCCCTTCACCTTCATGTAAATTTCTAAAAAGAGGGCTCACCTATTTCCTCCTGGCAGGTGTATTCAAGTCCCAGCTACACAAGAGATGCTGAACTAACAACAAATTAATCATTGAAGACAGAGGTGAACAATAGAGAAAAGTCAAAGCTAGTTGTGGTCAGGACCCCTGAGGCTGAAATGAGATTTATCTGTTGTCCACACTGAACATCTAGCTGTGTAGTTTCGTATAGTGGCAAAATGAATTTAAACATCTGAATTAGGGCTTCCCTGGTGGCGCAGTGGTTGAGAGTCCGCCTGCCGATGCAGGGGATGCGGGTTCGTGCCCTGGTCCGGGAGGATCCCACATGCCGCGGAGCGGCTGGGCCCGTGAGCCATGGCCGCTGAGCCTGCGTGTCCGGAGCCTGTGCTCCGCAACGGGAGAGGCCACAGCAGTGAGAGGCCCGTGTACCGCCAAAAAAAAATAAATAAATAAAATAAAATAAATAAAAATAAACATCTGAATTAATCAAGAACCACTGATCTAAGCAATACAATTCCTCTCATTTTTATAGTGTACTTGTGTCTTCTAAAGTCACACTAGTATTTATCTGGAATTTTCTTTGTACATTTCTTAAAACATCCATGCCCACCTTGAACCAGTCAAGTCAGAATCTCTTCAGTTCGAGCCTGGGTATCTTTTCTCTCTCTTTCTCTCTATATAGATTTAAAGCTCCCCCAGGAAATTCTACTGTGTATCAGAGCTGAGAACTACTGTTCTAGGGGAAGTACCGGGAGAGGGGAAGTTCACAGACTTGCTTAATCTCCACCTTTGAAAAGTCAGGCTTTCTCATGTAATTTTGAAGGGAATCAACTGAGGTCAATTATTGTAGTAAAGAAAGTCATCAAAGGAAAATTATCTTCTTTCCAATGGGTCATAAAGATTCTTATAAAAATAACTAATGTCATTGAGAATAAAACATTTCCCAAGTGAAGTGATATACGCATTACTATTATGACTCAAGATACTCAGATAATTAAGAAGTAACACTTTTGTTGACATTTGACTACATCAAGCAGAAAAGTTGTTGAACCAGAAATGTTAGTGGGTGAGAAATTTTTTTAAAACACTGTCATTGTCAGATAATTTCTTCCTCTAACTGCATCTTTCCTAGGAGAGAATTTTCTATTTATTTGGCCCTATTTATCAGCATATTTGATTCTGTCATCACCCTCAGGCCAACAAAGAGGGAAAAAAGGTTAAAATTCTGTACAGAGGCCAACAAGACAGATTAGCCACTTGAAATCACAAACTTGCAAAATATGGCATTTGAATTGTTCTTTGGGAATGCATAAGTAAGATGGGTTTGAAATGAAAACTAAAACAAGACAGGTAGTCCTGGGTATGCATTTTCCTGTCTCCATATTAACATGTCATATATTCAAAGAACTCAATAGACCCCAGTAAACAATCACTTCCTCTCCTTCCTTTAACTCTCATAACAAATCTTTGAGGCAATTTTGGGATTCTCAATCCTGTTTACCAATGACAGACTTTAAAAGATGATTTAAAAACAAAATCCAGAAGGGATATAATTTCCAGAAGAAGTGTTTCATTTGTTGGATTTTTACTTATCCTGCATAGAGTAAGGGGATTATGAGACAACTTTGGGTTTTAAAGGATTGTTGCTGACAAAATAGACTTGCTTTCTGAAATGGAAACATCACTGTTGTGGAGCTCTGCTGTTGGATGCAAGAAACACATTTGCTTCGATAGAAATGGCCCCTTGTTATTTCTTGAAATGCGTGCCCTGTTGTGCAGAAAAAGGCATTTTGAAAGGCAGTCCGTGTCTTGAAGAGCTGTTTTTAAAATAGTGTCAGGCTATACTGGACAGACGGGCACTGAGACTGGAGATGCTATGGCCAGAGAAAAAACGTGTGTAAAGGGAAGCTTATCAGCAGAAGAAAAGAGTTCGGAAGGGCAAGCCTAGTGGGCCTGTTTGGGAAGGCAAATTAGGCGTTTGTGGTGGGCTGCACAGAACTCTGGGGAGATCTGGCCACGTGTTCCGTCTAGTCTGTCCGCTGCTGAGTCCTCCACCAGTTTCCCATCTCACTGGGGGGAAATGCCAAAGTCCTCATGGTCTTTACAGGATCTTACTACAAAATCACACATGCAGGAGCACACATTCTCTCTCTCTCTCTCTCTCACACACACACACACACACACACACTCTCACACCCCTCCTCCAACTGCAAATCCCATCACTGTCCCTATTTCTCTCTCCTCCAGCCACACCTGCCTTCTCAGAATGCACCAAGTTCATGCCCGTCTCAGAGTCTGTACTTCTGATTCCCTCCCCACCTCTCTAGCTTTCTTACCAGGTTTCTTTTTCTCCATAGTTCTCATCACCTTTGGACACACTGTACAATTTACTTGTGTTTTTGTTTCTGTCTCTCTGCCCTCGCTAGAATTTAAGCACCGTGAAAGCAGGGACTTTTTTAGTTTTGTTCATTGTTGTCTACCCAGTACCACAAACAGTGTCTGGCACTTAGTAAACAGTCAGTCAATATTGGTTGAACACATGGAAGACTTTTCATCCTACTGTTTATCTAATATAACCCGTTCCTAGGGGTCTGGTTCCATGGTTCAATGGAATGTGGTCTCGCTTTAGGTCAGCTCTTATCCAAGGAAACATCATTAGAGCTTCTTCAGTAGGTGGCTCAGGGCTGAGTCTACTAGGGCTCGTCGAGCCCTTCTGCAACACCGTATTCTCCCCCATTTTCCCTGCTCCTTCCCTTTCCTTCTCCACAAGCCACAGTGGAGCTGAGGTTACTCAGTGACTGCAAAGCAGGGGACAGAGAATCCTTTGGGGATGAAGACCTTGATCCTGTCCTCCTTCAGGAGCTGCTGTCCTTCCCTTCCCTTGACAAAGACGGGGCTCTGTCTTGTACCCTCAGGATGGCAGTGTGTGCCAGCCGCAGTTAGTCATTCAGCTCATGGTGACACTGTTTACACACTCATTATTACCGCTAGTGAGAGGGTCCTGCAGCACTGGTGTCCTATCAGCAAGGTCCAGGCAGTGCTAAGAAGAGTCAGACTCAGGCAGAGGCAGAGTAAGATACTCTCTGTCCCTGTGGGGTTGGTTTCTGAAGAAGAACCACTGGTTTTGCTGCTAATTGAATTGCACAGCTCCCTGGCATGGGTAACTAGTCATTACTAGTCATGGACACTCTCCTCTGAGCAAGTTTTCAATCTTTTCTTGAAAGACGTTGGGGAAGGAAAGGGGACCCGGCCTAAGAGGCTGGGTAGGTCAAAGGCCAACTTAACTGGTTTCCCTATTGGGCCTGGACCAAGCACAAAAGCAAGGAGAAGGCTGGGAGGTCTCTATCCCAGCAGCACCAGCTCTGCCTTCCGTGTCTCCCAACACAGGGCAGAACAGAGAGTGATTAAGAGCATCAGCTTTGCCTTCAAATTGACTTTCATTCAAGTCCTGACTTTGCCAGTCCCTAGCTGTGTGACAGTCACCAAAGTACATCAATTCTCTGTGTTTTATCATCTATAAAGTGGGAGTAATATCTACCGTACATGATTATAATAAGGATTAAATGGTACTGTTTTTTGTTAAGCAGTGCCTGGAACATAAAAGTTCACAATAAAAGGCCACTCCCCAGAACCAGACAAGATCTGAATCATCCTCTATGAATATTGGAGAGATTTATAGAATGAATCATGATTCTTCTTGCTAGATCTCTATGTTGTCATCCCAAAGGACTTTGGAAAACTAACAGCTAAGCAAAGGTTCTTTGCTCTGTCTTTTTTCTCGTGTGTGTGTGTGTGTGTTTGTGTGTGTGTGTGTGTGAGAGAGAGAGAGAGAGAGAGGGAGACAGAGAGAGAGAGAGAGAGAGAGCACGCAACAGAGAGAGTGTTGTATACAGGCATGACACAGGACATTAAAAAAAAAAATCACGCTTTGCCCTGCTGTGCCATGAGAGCTAATACCAGTTGTAAACGTGAATGCATTAGAACTCTATTTCTTTATCTTGGCTTTGGAATAAATATTTGATAAAACCAGGACACTTTTCTTAGTTACTCTTCTTGGACCTTTTTTTAAAAAAAATAGGTATAAGCATTTTAAAATCTGTGAGACATGTATTCAGAACATTTTCCAAATCATTACCAAAAGATCACTTTTGTTCAGATACTTTAGGTTCTGGACATCAGCTATTTCCTGTCCACTTTGACACAAAAACATTCCTTCTCGCTTTTTAAGAATACAGTCCCTTGTTGAGATGTTGGCTTCCCGGTTTAGAGCATAAATTCTAATCATTTCTAAACTTCCAACTTTTATTCTACACTTAGAATTCAAGCAAAAGGACAAACGGCAATGGAGTTTATAAAACATGAAACTCCTAGATGAAAAGTTTAAAAAAGTCAGTTGTTTCCAAGATCATGATAACAGTAATTAAAGACAATTGAAGCTTTATTCTGTGCCAGACACCATTCAAGCACTTTACATTGTTAATTCACTCAATCCTCATAACAATTTTTTGAGATACTATTATCCTCCACATATTATACCACAGTGAGGTCTGTGGGGATTAGTTAACTTGCACAAGATCATGCAGTTAGTAAGAATATCCCACAGTCTGAATATATTGCCTTCTACAAATATAATAGTGAATTTTATTATTCACAGAAAAGGAAATTGAGGCTTAGAGGGTCCCAGAGGTTTGCCCAAGGTACATAGCTGGTAAGGGTACAGGAAGGACTTGAACTTAGGGATATCTGAATCCAGAGCTTGGATATATATACATATACTTAACAAGTATTTTTCAGCATTCAGACAAACGCTCAAAGTAATTTACATAAACATTTCATCAAACTTTCCTTCTCGTAGAATTTGAAAGGACATTAGAAGTTCTCTTGTCTAACTATCCACCCAAAGTACACATCATTTTTTAGAGTGGACTTGATCAATAGTCACCCAGCTTCTGCTTCCATGCGTCCGTCCTCCAGGAACACAGAGGGTCATTACTGAATCACTCGGTAGTTGAGAGTTTTCTTATAGTGAGCTGATGTGCTGTGACCTAATTTTCTATGTTTTATAATTTTTAAAGTAAATATTGCCATTCTTAGGAAACTTGGTACTAACCTAGCACTACATTGAATCACGTATCTTTAGAAAAATAGAATAAGAAGGTGTCATACAGTGGTGTCCCATAGCTGGCCAATCATGAACCTTGGAACCCTTAGGTAAAAGATGTCCTGGCCACCCTTGGCTTGTTGTACAGACATGAACTCATCTCACTTCTAAGCACTCAGGCAGCATTTGAGCAGAACTGAAACCCTTGGTCAAACTCTGGTCCAGCAGACATTATATTAACGGGCAAAAAAAAAAATTCGGCACTGGATTTGGATGTGGAATTTAGAGACTTTTGTTGGAATTAGGAACAGTTCTAATCATGTGAATTGAAGTCATACAATTACAAAAGGATTCTCAAATTGGAAGAACCTAATATATTCACAACTTTTTCTGCATTTTTTTATTTTCATTTTTTTTGGCTGCATTGGGTCTTCATTGCTGTGTGAGGGCTTTCTCTAGTTGTGGCGAGCGGGGACTGCTCTTTGTTGCGGTGCACGGCCTTCTCATTGCAGTGGCTTCTCTTTTTGCGGAGTGTGGGCTTCAGTAGTTGTGGCACGTGTGCTCAGTAGTTGTGTCTCGCGGGCTCTAGAGCTCAGGCTCAGTAGTTGTGGTGCACAGGCTTAGTTGCTCCACGGCATGTGGGATCTTCATGGACCAGGGATTGAACCCTCATCCCCTGCATTGCCAGGCAGATTCTTAACCACTGCACCAGCAGGGAAGTCCCTGCATGTGTGGGTGGTTTTTAAATTAATTTTTATTGGAGCATAGTTGATTTATAATGTTGTATTAGTTTCTGCTGTACATCAAAGTGAATCCGTTATACAAATACATATATCCACTTTTTTTAGATTCTATTTTCACAATAGAGTCACAGATGTAGAAAACAAACTTATGGTTACCAAGGGGGAAAGGGGGGGAGGGATAAATTGGGAGATTGGGATTGACATATGCACACTACTATATATAAAATAGGTAACTAATAAGAACCTACTGTGTAGCACAGGGAACTCTACTCAATACTCTGTGTGTATTTTTTAAATGAGCATTTACTGGGTAGCTATTTGGGTAGCTATTTGGGTAGCTATTATGACCCCATAAAAAGCCATAGGTTTTGGAGTGAAGCAGCCTTGGACGCAGATCCCAGCTTTGTCATTTTCCAGCTAGGAAACCTAAGTCATTAATAACCTCTCCAAGACTTGGTTTTCTCATCTATAAATAGGAGTAATAATATGTATTATAGGTAATAATGGGATCACTGTGATGGTTAAGTGGCATAATATGTATAAAGTATGCAACATACTCATTGGCACATAGTAAGCACTCAGCCCATGGTGATTATTATTACAGTAGCTATTCATTCATTCATTCATTGACTCAAATAATAAAGTTTATTGAGTTCTCGTATAGTAGAACCATACATCCAAGCTTTATGCCCTAGGCACCAAAGGTACAGTGCTAAAAAGATAAGAGAGGGGCAATGACTTCCCAGAACTTGCCATCTAGCTGGGAAAGCAGATACTAAAACAGATACAAGTAGTAAAAATGAAGAATGAGTTAGGAGAGGAGAAGCACAGGAAAGTACAGGGATGCGTGACTTTGTCGGGGGTGGGAAAGGGTCCCTGAAGAAGACTATGAGCCCTGAGGAAGGAGTCAGCAGCAGACAGAGTGGGGGTGGAGATGGGTGGACAGCTTGTCCCGGGCGGGGGAACAGCACGCACAAAGCCAAGAAGTGAGAGAGCAGGAATGTTCTGGGAAGGAAAGATCAGTGAAGTGCCAGAAAGATTGACAAGAGGGTAGACTTAGACTGGGACCAAATGAAGGACCTTGTATGAGCCACGTTAAAGACCTTGCTAGGTTTTATCCTAAAGTCAATGGGAAGCCACTGAAAAGCTTTTATTGGGATGGGGAGGGGGGTTGTTGGCAACATAATCATATTTGGCTACAGTGTACTAGAGAAGAACAAGAGTTGGTCCTTGTCATGGAGACAGTTATAATCTCATGGTGGGAGAAGTTGAAGGGGAGGAAAGGGGTCCTAAGAGAAGTACACAGTTAAAAAAGTTAAAGAAGGCCCAGGAAGAAAAATGCTCTTAGGTACAAAGTTCTAGTTGAGATTTTAAAACAGGGAGTGACCCATCTAGTTGATGTAGTATTTGAGACCATCTTAAAAATGGGCCCGCTTTGGATGAAGAGAGCTGGTGATGAGGGGGGCTTGCCCTCCTGGATACCCAAAGAAGTAAAATTAGTAGCCATACTCTTCAAGTGCACCCAGATTCTATTAACTGGTGCTACATTCCCCATCCTTTCCCCACGCCTTATTTCAGAACCCCTTGGAGAGAAAACTCCTCAGCCCTTACTGTAGCCCCTAAAACCCACGTTCTGTAAATTTCAAATTATTACCATGTGTGACACCCCCCTCCATTCTTCCAGGGCTATTTCCAGCTGGATGCCTATGTAAGCTTATAGCTTTCCAGAGCACCTCCTATACGCCCCCTCCAGCTGTGAACTTTTTACCTAGGCTTCACTGCAGTGTCTACATGCTTATTGAGAAGTTAAAACAGTACAGGAAATACTACATCATCCCCCTGGCATTACCAGTTAAATCTCTGAGTGTTTGGGCCTTATGAGGTTGAGGCATTTATTATAAATGCCACATCACAGTTGTTGCAACTTTCTGTTTCTTTTGAGTCATTCTGTGTAACGCAAACCAATGCGAAAAGTACCCCTCTGCAACCCCTCCTGAATTTTTTATTTACTTTCCCTTCATTGATTAAACGTATGATAAGAATATCAAAGCAATAGCAGTCGGATTTTTTTAATTGATGATTAAAATAGCCATTTTTCTTTGAAATAAACTTTTTTCTTTAAATCAGGCTGAAAGTGGAACTTCTCTCTCCCAGTGTGCTGGCTTCCTATTTTGTTCTGAGACTTCTATTCAGTGACGTGCCTGTGCTGAACACAGCTTTCACGCTAACCGTCTGATACACCTTACTTGGAACGTGGCAGGTTTTCAGTAAACGTGTCTCACACTGCTTTGAAGAGCCCTCTGTTCCCAGAGGTTAAATAACCTCTGGCCACACTTTGGATTTGTTGTTTTCAGTTAGCGTTACTGTTACTCTGGGCAAACAATTAGTCAATCAGAAAGTGTACCCCGTGTGCAACTGGGAAGCTTGTACTGCTCCAAGCAACAGGAACACCAGATAAAGTGAAAAGCAAAGACTTTTTTGCTCATGGAGAAGTACTAGAAAAATGAGAGGGAAATGAGTTTTTCTCCTTTTATTACATTTATACCTATGGGGTATTGTTTATATTAAGTAGGATTCATCTGAGATACTTCCTCCTAACACAGAGAAAACTTCAGAAATGGGAAAAAAGGAAGAGGAGGAGGGAAGACAGAAAAACAAGGAAAGAAGGAATGAAGGGAAGTTTTGTTTGGAATGGAAATGACTTACCTGAAAATATTTGTTTTGAAATTCTGACTTATAAGTCTTTACACCTTTCATAGAGAAAGAAAGGCTCTTGTCGTGTAGGACTGGTGGATCCTCCACTCTTTATTGGTGCGCTGACATCCAGATGTCAAAACTGGGCTGCTGGGCTTCCCTGGTGGCGCAGTGGTTGAGAGTCCACCTGCCGATGCAGGGGACGCGGGTTCGTGCCCCGGTCCGGGAAGATCCCACGTGCCACGGAGAGGCTGGGCCCGTGAGCCATGGCCGCTGAGCCTGCGCGTCCGGAGCCTGTGCTCCGCAACGGGAGAGGCCACAGCAGTGAGAGGCCCGCGTACCGCACACACACACACAAAAACCGGGCTGCTGGTAGACAGCCATATTCCAAGGAAGCAAGTCTGGCTTTAGTTTTTTTTCTCTCTCTCTATTTGAGCAGCTTAGCAGAGAACTGTATTCATCTTTTCAAATTCACTTTCCACGTTTATATTTTCCTCTTCTGATGACTTTGTTCAGAAAAAGGACCTGCATTACATCGGTTTCCTGCCTCCGGCCCTCAGTCACCCTTCAAACTCTCTCGGGTGAACTTCTGTCCTTCACCCAGCTGTGGCAATCACACCATCTCTTCATCCAGAAAAAACAGAGGCAAAGAATAGTCCAGGGAGACAACTTCTTGTCATCAGAAGAATAGCTGTCAATCTGCTTAAAACAAGTTCAGAGGATTTGAAAATGAATCCCTTATGGGAGCATTTTCTTGGAACTTGACAACCAAGTTCCTCAAGGAGGAATTACCAAGCAAATAGTGATTGTTCCAAAATCACCAGATACATCGGGCACAGTTGTCTGTTCACTGAGTTTCTTTCATCTATGCATACGTATATATTTCAGATCCAGAATAACTTGGGAATCAAAATTGCTGATTCCAGATCCAACTTCTCGTGAGACCCAGAAATCATTTTACCTCTTGTGTTCTCAGTTTCCCTTTCCATGACACTGAAGAATGCTACTTCCCACTGGTCTCATGAAAAACAGAGTATGATATTTAAGAAACAGATTTGGATTATCCACTCTCTGAGCTACTGCCTTGCACAGTTTTGAAAAGAATGACTCTTTTAGATCCCAGCCACAAGACTACCATCAGTAAACTAAAACTTAGCAGTTATTGTAAAAGAGGTGATTTAATTTCCAAAGGGCCCTAATTTTCTCCCAGGGAGTAGTAACATTGAACCTGGCACTTTAGTCTTTAAAAGGAGGGCCTCGGCTTTAAAGAATTGCAGCACATTTATACTCATGAAAGAAGTGCAATACCCTGTAATTTTCACTTAAATTCACATTTTCTTCTCATTAGGTCTTTTTCTCATTTAGAGCCAGGCCCTCTGTGCATACTTTAATGTTTCCCATTGAAATGTCATAAAATGGTTATTTGGGTGATTTTGTGCTGTGTGATAATGTAGGTAGTGATATTTTCTAAATTAAAAAAAAATCAGGATATGTGGTCTGAAAAGTCCAGGTCCACTTACAGAGACATGGGGACAAAAATTTGTAACTGAAGGAAGACATACTAAGTAACACAAGAACAGGTTCTGAACAGTTTGAATTCTCTTGGGGATATCAGAACCTCACTGTTTCATTGGAGCGTAAAGTGTCGTAGCTTTCTCCAGAAATTTCAACTTCATGTTTTGTCCACTTACAATCGTGCCAGAAAATTGAATCCTACATTCAGTCATTGCGTTTATAAAAATGGGCATTATTATGACGGAATCATTTTCTAGAACTCTTTTAAGCTTCAGCACGTAAAGTTCCTGCCTCACTTCATCACTTCAGCTCTTGGCTTCAGCCATGGTAGGTACACCACATGAAACTCCTTCCTTCCTGTCTTTGTCTGCGGTTCCCTCTGCAGGAAGTACCCTTTCCCTTCCCTCCTGGCTTTGCTCAACCCACTAGTCCTAGCTCATTGATCAGCTCCTTCAGCAGAGTTCAGTGTTAGGCTGCCATAGCACCTTTTAGCATATTTCTATTCTAGCACTGAACGCATGGATAATCCTAACTGTCCATGGGATTGTCAGAAGCCCAAGAGCAAGGACCACTTTCTGTCCATCTTTAAGTCTTTGGTGACTATCCCACGGTCAGCTCCGAATAAATATTTTTGGAATATATGAAAGAGGGTAGTCTTATCCACATCTATGTTTCTTACATAATTTGGGCTTCTTTTTGCTTTCCTTGACCTGCTAATTCACCATAAAGCATACACAGAGGTCATGGAAATAGGGGATTGGAATCTCTGAATCAACGTCTGCAAAGGGACAAGCAGTGAGCTAAAATCCAGATTGCTATTTTTCTTAACATTGCTTCTTACTACCATGCAACTCTCATCTTCAAGCCCAGTGCTATTATCAGGTATAAATGTAAAGTGATTGAAAAAAAAAAGAAGAAAGAAATTTCATCATCTATTTTAGTCATAGTTTTGCAAAGTCATCATCTTGGGTGTGTGAATATCCATGACAAAGAGAGTCAAGTCAAGAGCTCCAGTTCGCCACTTGCTAGCTTACTTTAGGGAAATTGACCCAAGTCTCTGTACCTTAGGTTCCTTCTGTGAAATAAGATAGTGGCATTTACTTCACAGAATTGTAGGGATACAACACACGAATGCCTGTTAGGTAAAGGCCTTGGCACAGGACTTGGCAGTGGGTCCCACTGTAAGTGGAAGCTGGGGCTGTGGACTTGAACTCCATGGGACTGGAGATATTCTGGCAGGCAGGTGGGCAGAGTTCTAATGGCTCCTACAATGGGAACAGAAAGAATTGGGTTCTACTTAAACCAAGTACCTTAAAGAGGCAGTCTCACCCTTGCTGAAAACTGCTTGGATTTTTAGAGCCCCATCAGTGTTTTCTCCTCTGGCAATAAGGTGAAAGATTCTAGTATGAGGCTGACTGCAGTGTTGGCCAGCTTGCCCAGAAGGCATGGCATCCCCAGCCCTCCCTGCATGGTCCTAAGCTTGGAAGTAATCAGGAAAGAAAAACTATCATTTGGGACCCCAAGTCTACCCATTGAATTCAGGTATACTATACCTCAGACCCTTACTGAAGCCTTACTGTCTGTGACACAGATTTAAGATACAATTTTTATTAAATTTTCAGAAATGATTCCTGGCACTGCAAATTAAAAAAGGTTGTAAAAGAGCTGTTAGAAGTCAGGATAACTTGTCGTGAAAAGTGTTAACTGCCTGGTATTAAAAGAGAGACCTGGAAAATTAGACACAGGGCAGAATCACTGTCCAGTATGATAATGGATGTTCCTAAGAGATCACTCTGAGTCATGTTAAAAAAAAAAAAAAAAAAGTTAAGTCATGTTCAGTATCCTTTGTTTCCAAAGGCAGGGAAATGGGAAATACTCTTTAAGATTTCTGTTGAAAAGTTTTGATTTCAGTGGTCTGCAGAGTTTACTTCTGTGGACACCTCGTTCTCTGCCAAAGCCAAATAAATGAAATGGCGCTGTATTTGGAGAATAAGGAAAGTGGAACGTTTGTTGTAATGATGTTAATTTTTTTTAAATACTTGTTAAGAACAACTAGGAAGCTGGCTTTTTTTCCCCAAAAGTTTATTGAGGAGCAAATGGAACTATACTGTGAGCTTCCTGAAGAACAGGGACATTTAATTTTGTTTACCAGGTCTAGATCAACTCAGAGGTGATTTGGTTTTGGATGGAGAGAGGGGTAGATGCTGGGGAGTGTGATAACCATGGATGTGTAGCTGATTTTGTTGTGGAAGTTTAAAAATATCCAAGTCTCACTTCTGCTACTATCCATCTCGGTGATTTGGGGCAAACCTTTTTCATCTCTGGGCCTCATTCTCCTCATCTGTAAAATGAGGAGATTGGACTAGATCATTTTATAAAGTCCCTCCCAATTCCAACAGCCTAGGATTTAACAGAAACAAAATTAGTTCTTTTGCACATCTGACACATAATTGAAAGTCTCAACTAAGTGATATAGATGGATGCAGCAAACAGCAAATTTTATTTCAAGGACATTGGTATTCTTGGAATACAGTTAGCATCTAAAGCACATACTATGCAGTCAGAATGGCTTGTCCACATTTTTTTTTTTATTTTGAATGAAAAGATTTGTGCCTCCCGCATGTAGGGCTTGGCGCACTCTGAATGGTAGCCTACACATACGCAAATGAGAACTGGGAAGATAATTAAATCTGAGGTGGAAATAGAGTAGACTTGTGAATGAACAAAGGAAGTGTGTTTCTCTGGAAGCCAAGATGTCAAAGATACATTTTACTGGTACTGTACACTTTCAGCTTTCATGTAAATCAGTATTCAGCTGCTTCAAATGTTCTAACTCTGCATTTCTGAAGAATCCATTGTGTTTATGAACTGTGGCTGAGACAGGAGGAGGTGTCAGGCATTTTTAAATTCCAAACTTACAGAGAATCACAAACGTACGTGGTGCTCTACACAAAGAATCGAATGGTCAAAATGTACTTGATTTTTGAGCTAAGAGTGAGAACAAAATGGATTCATTTCTAAGACTTTGCTTCCAAATCTGAGCTTCTATTTTGTTTCTCAGAAAATAGCCATGGAACTAAAAGGGGAAAAATGCAACTCAAAGGATTCTAAACTGCTTCCTTGCTGCATACCTTTCCAATGGCTCAGTTTTGGCAAACTAGCTCCAGACCCTACCACTATCCAAGCTACCACTGTCCTTCCTTATGACTCACACTCACACTTGGGGGCTAAGAGGCTGCCCCGTGGCTACAGGGATACATGTCAGAAGAAACAGAGGTTGAAAGGAAACCCAAAGGTCATTGGATCCAATCCTCTTACGTTACATAGATGGAAACTGAGGTCCAAGAAGATGACACCCTTCACACAAAGTAACACAGCAACTCACACGAGAATCCTGATTTCTAACCCATTGCTCTTTTCACAGCCACACTGATCTCTAACAAATATGTAATACAAAACAAGTGGACCAGACCCTTAAAAAAAAAAACAGCAGGGTTATAACACTATTCCGTTTTTTTCAGAGGAACCATCTTTTCACCTTTCACGTTGTTGCTTTTGTCTTGTCAGCTTCTTGCAGAAAGATGACTTACTGCTTGGAAATTCAACTTGGCATTTTCTTTAGACCAAGTGATCTTTTAAATGTAGCCAACATTTCTTTTGGAGTATGACTCCATTTCACATAACACATCCTAAGATTGATGTTTACTAAGTTGGTTGTTTAAATCACGTTCAGAGCTTGGTTACATGGGCTGTTTCTTTGTCTCTGTCTCTCCCTCTGTCTCCTTTTTCTTTGTGCTTGACACAAAAGGATGGGGCCCCCAGGATCATCTGGAAATGGATCAGCGTATTCATGTGTGAGCTTTACAAAGCACTGGAGCAAAGGTGTCATTAAACGTTAGAAGTCATTCAATCACACCCATCTCTTCATACACAGTAAAGAAGGCTCTTATGGTAACCGTCCATAAAGCTTTGTGTATTCATTCACCCCTTGCTTCTTGTAGGAGCTGGCTCCCTTTTTTCTTCTTCCCTCTCCCTTGGAGGAGGTTTGAGATTAGCTTTGTTTTTCTGAATCTGCCTTTAATACTCAGCTCTTGTTTGGTGCTAAAAGTAACTAAAGTAATAGGTGTTTAAAGGGAGCTTCTGGGTTTAATTCTGATTATGTTTCCTTTCAAATGACGGAGGTTTTCCTAGTATCCATGATGCTGCCACGGGCTTGGCAAGATAAAAGAATGACTCTTACCTTCCCAGAGGGAATTAATTGTCTATCCTTAAGTATGTTCCTAGCAGGCTTTTCTAGATATTAAATGTAGAAGTCAATTAAGGGAGGTTTCAATGTATCAGTATCCTGTTTGTCTTGAAATGTAAATGGAATTTATGAGAATTTTGAAGCAGATGCCATCTGCTGGATAGTTAAGATACTGTAACCAAAAACAATGTGAAGAGAAAACATATGGAACAGTATACCTTAAGGAGGGGACTGATTGCTAATGTAAGTCAACCTCCACAGTACTCCCCAGGCCCCGGGTAGAGTGCAGTGTCCCAGATTTATTGCCTGCAGTCTAAATGTTTAAATTTATTTTTTTCTAATCTGAATAAAGATATCCCTTCCTATTCATGCACAGGACTTAGATATCCTGGACTTTTCATCTACTTTTCCAATCATAAGAACAAATGCCAAAGAAGTGCTCATCTTCAGGGAAAGGATAACTTTGCAACAATGCATTTGGGAGCCACCCAAATTAAAGCCAGAGGTAATATAAAAGAAAATGAAAAGAGAGACACAGAGATGAAATAGGGTTATGTAGGAATAAAGGGTAAGTGTATCAAATTAAAACCACATGTAAGACATAAGTACAGGCTAAATAGCTAATTCTTTCTCCGAGGGACCTGTGAAAACAGTTGATCTCTCCCTAACACCCCGACACTGCCCCCTCATTAGAAGAGCCCATGGATAAAGCAAACACTCCTTAAATTAGCCAACCTCCCTTAGAAATTATATAATACAGTCACATTCTGTATAACTCCTATTGATGCTGGATCCCAGCCTGGGCTCTTCCTCTGATTATCTGAGCAGGTTGTTTCACATTTTAGGGACTCAGTGTCCTCTTCTGTTAAATATTGCTTGATGAATTTTACTTCCCTGGTGAGCTATTTTAAAAGTTGAGATGCAAATTAATAGTATATCCATAAACAGAAGCCCCCCAAAATATCTCTATCTAGAGTTACAACTTAGAATTAGGACACTGACAAGTCAGAGTCTGTGAAAGAATGGTGTTTCTCCACAAGTAAAAAAATATCCTAGGAAGTGAGAAATTTCAGAACTTCAATCTGCATCTGGCTGGGAAACCCTATGTGGAGTTTGCAGGAAGAGACCCATACATGGCTATAAGATGGTTCTGTTTTTTTCTCTCCCCATAGAATATAAAACAGGAAAACCAAGTCCGTAAATGTCTTCCATGAAGAGCTCTCAAAGCGAGGGCACCCAAGTTGTCAGCTCCATCTCCATTTCTGAGTCACAGATCCACATATATGGCTAAAAGGAGGAAAGGAGCAGACAAAATACCAAGGAGATGAAGAGAGAAAGAAAAGATGTTCCCAAACATATTCATTGTTCACCCACATGACTTACTGGTATGTTAATGTCTTGCATCAGCTACTGCTGATGAGGATGCTGCCCCTTATTTCCCTTTTACTTTACAAATGGAGTGGCATTATGTAATCACCCTAATGAGGTAATAGAAACATAAGTACACAGGAAAATTTGATAGGGTTTCTCCTAATTCATCCTCTGCTGTGTTGGTCACCCCCTGTCCCATTAACCCTCCCTTTCCCCTCCGCACACCCCCCCTCCAACTGGCTGAGCCTCTAGTCCCAGAGGACATATTGTTGGCTATTATTTATAATAAGACTCTCTCTTCTTGGCAGGATATAGAACAGCTGTTGGTCTATTCTCTGCCACAAAGACCAACTTCCCTCTTTTGCCCTGGATGATTGGAAGAAAGTCGGGGCGAAGAGCAATTTATAGTTGTGTTACAGCACCTCTATTTTCTTTTATGTTTATTTATATGGCTTCCATTTCTGTCTGGGATTTCTGAGATAATCAGAATCACTCTGCTACAGAATTCTCATTTGGGGAGGCTCTGGTGGCAGTTGATGGCATTTTTCTTCATTGAGTCAGACATTTTAGAACTCCAGGCTAGAGGAAATAGTGAACATTTCTTCTGTGAGAGTTTGAGAATCAATGTGGTTTTTTTTTTTTTTTTCCTTAGGAACTGATGATGTGTTGTGTGTTACATGAACAATAAATGACTTTGAATTTCTCAAGGGAAGGCACTTGTCTTTGTCAGCTTTCTGTCCCCAGACTGTAGCACAGTAAATGTTTCGTGGATGAACTGAGCAGAGTACTGAGTGGGGTCCTGGTCTGTCCATCGTTAGATGTCAACTTCTCTGACAGACCAGCACTTAAGTCTCACCCCAGACTTCCAGGCCAGACAAGCGCATCTGAGGTGGGAATTGTCCTGCTATCTTCTGTCTTGGATTATTTTTTACTCTGGGACTCATCCGAGGCAAAGAATCGCAAGAACTCAAGGTTTCGATATCTAGGACAGGTCCTGAATCTTCAGAGAGACCTGAACATCTCTGGAAGTGGAATATGGAGAGAATTTCTCTGTTCTTTTAGGAGTTGAAGGAAATTGCAAAGTAGGAAATTGGTCTGAGACGCCAGACCCAGAAAAGATCCAAATGGCTTTGACAGTCCTTGTTGAACAGAAAGGAATCACAGTCCAACATTATGGTTTCTCCTCATGACAAAGTGTTTGGAACTGAGACAGGTTGGCTGCTGGTCAGGACCATGTTTAGTAAAGACTGGGCAGAAGTAGAGTGGAGTAGTTAAATCCGAGGTGCTGGGGTGTGGCAAAGAGGAGATTGACTTCTGGTTCCCTTATTTACTTTCATGTGAAAATAGCTTAGTTAGTATTAATAATAGCTAACTTCCTCTATAATCCAACCAGCCTCCTTCCTAGAGGAGACTTGGAGAGCCGACAATTTCTATGGGGTGGGTGCCTCTTTGTAAGGGTTTGTTAGGCACTTTCAGATTTCCCAGTCTGTGTTCCTGAGTGTGTCATAAACATCCTGACCGACCTGAAGGGTCTCTATGTTGTCTCTGATACCCCACAGCCCACCCAATAAGCACCTAACAAGTGTTCCTGACAGACACACAAAGAATCTATATGATTAAAGAGACTACTAGGTGCTAATGCCACTGAAATGTGTGCCTTTCCGATAATTTTCAGCATTTTGTAGGGAAGAAAGAATAATAATAGCTGTGGTTTATAGAGTGCTTATGACATGACAGGCACAGTGCTTGTCACTTTACATACATTATTTTATCTCATAATCTGGTTTCTAAAGGGAATCACTGGAGACAGAAAATGTCACAGTACTCACTTTTGCCCAACTGTGAGCCAGGCCCTTCAGAACTGGGAAAGGAAGTTGATCAGGTTAGATCAGAGAATAGCTTAAGACTTCCCTGGAAAAGGAGAGACACAGGCCTGCAACACAATTAGATCCAGGTAAACTTCTGCCCTTTTTATATGCCCTTCACCTATACCCCTGGTCACCCTGATGCCTCCTGAGTAGTTGCTTATTAACTCAAATAAATTGTAATTGACAGGCTTTCAGGCATTGTAGGAGATGGAGAGCCAGGAGTGCCTTGCAGGAAGCTCTTGGTTGTTCAAGGGCATGTTTAATAAAGACTGGAGTAGTAAAATCTGAGGCATTGGGGTGTGGCAAAGAGGAGATTGACTTCTGATTCCCCTATTTATTTCTTGTGAAAGTAGCTTAGTAAATATTAATAATAGCTGTTATTAAGGTGCACACCACATTAAATAATGTACTGGTGAAGTCAGACTGCCTGAGTTCAAACTTCACACTAGAGCTGTAAGTTTGAGGCAATCTCTCTGTGCCTCGACTTCATGGTCTAGAAAATATATAGAATATCTACTTTACAGAATTCTTGTTAAGAATTAAATGAGATGATGCATGTCAAGTGCTTAACATAGTGTCTGGTATTTAATAAATATTGGCCATTAATATTATTATTACTACTAATAATCAATACATACCTCTTTTATTTCCATAAGATATGAAGGCTAATTAAGAGAAAGGACCTTGCATATCTTTGTATCTAGCACAGTGCTTGGCACATTGTAGATTCTGAATGAATACTGGCTCGCTGGCTGGCTGGCTGGCTGGCTGCCTGGATGGATGGATGGATAAATGAATTTGAGTTTATGCGGATAAAAGACTCTACCAAAAAAATCTCATTCTTTCCAGATCCCTTCCTAGAAAGTCATGCCTCACATGTTACCCAAAGGAAATCGCCACGACATTAAACCAGCTTGCAACATCCAGCAGGCAGTTCCTTAGGCTCAACTAGACATTCAGGCTCACAAGATTACTATATACCACATCTGACATCAGTCTACTCAGAAGGATAGAAGATAGGAACTGTAGTTGCCAGCAGAGCAGCATTAGACATTCTTCTGTAATTAGAGCCCCACCAGCTCAGGTGCAAGATGATGAAATCCATACTGGGCAGGTGAAGGAGCTGCCTTTGCTTAAAAAAGCCTTATATCCCACAGCAGTCAATAGCTCTACAGCAACTCCAAAGACATGGCTTGCAGTGTCCTCTTAAGGGACATTCTAGTCACCAGAATTGCTGCACTCAGAGGAGTCCAAAGCCTGGCCTTCCCATCAGGTATTTACAGTTCATTTGTACTTCCCCCCTAGTCCAGATGCAGTCTACCAAGGAGGGGTCATTTTTTACCATATGCAATGTTGCCTAGTAACATAGTTGACACATACCATCTTTATCTGTTTCTAGGGAAACCAAGCTAAGAAGTTAACCAAAGGTCAGATTCTCATGAAAAAAGGGAAAGAGTTTTTAACTCTGTGCCCATACCGTCTAAATAGTTACTTACAGCACAGCCTGAGAAACCTTTACAATGTCTCTGTGAAAAAACACATTCTTACATCTCATACCTGCCATGTATATTTCCCAGAGTAAAATTATATAGGTGTGGCCACATGCACCATTCTGCACCCTCCCTTCAACAACCAAGAGTCAAGCACAGTGATTCTTGACACTACGCCTGCCTTTCTCATTGTCACCCACCCCCACCTCCAGTCAACAGTCTCATCCTTCAAAGCCCAAGCACGGGTAGCTCTCTACACACACACACTCACTTCTACAAATACACAAGAGACTTCAGTTTCCTTGGACCCGTATCATCTTCAAAGATTATCCCAGCCCAGAAGTCGCACCACTAAGGATCTTTTGAGTTTTTCCCTTCCCTACAGCTTTGTTGGGAGGATAAAATGAGATTAAAGAGGTAAAGAGGTGAAAGGACCAGAGTACAAATCTAAACTAGCTTTACTGTTCAGAGAGTGGGACTGAATTCCAAATATGGGTGAATGTCATCAGATCTGCCTAAGTGGGAAGCATAGAGCAATCCCGACTTCTCTGATTTAAATTATTAGTGATGATATCCATCTTTACTATAAGTAGTTAGGGAGATTGTTTTGACCCATGGGAACCACTAAACTCTCAGATCATTTCATCTTTTAAGCAGCCATGAAATGGTAGAGAGTTTGGTTAGTACCAACTTGTCTTAGTAAAAGGATTACATATTCCATTTATTTCCCTGCCCCAGTGATAATAATAGTTTCTATTTATTAAATTATTAACATGTGCCAGGGACCATGCAAAGTGCTTTACTTACACTCTCTTGTTTAATCATCAAATATCACTAACTCTATTTCTCAGCAGAAACCAAAGCTCAGAGAGTTTACAAGTCTTTCCCAAGGTCACTCAACTGTAGGTGACAGAGCCAGAGGTTACGTCATGTTTAGTATTAGATCAGATCTCATGTTCTGTGTTCTGTGATATCTTCATGGAGGTGGCTTACAAGTTATGCATTATTTCCATTAAGCCAGTCTGTAAGTGCAGTAGGAAGAGATTTCACATTGCCTTTAAAAATTATTTTTACCTCCTTTCATCAAAAAAAAGAAAAAAGAAAAAGAAAGGGATTTTATTGAAATAGGGAAGAGAGTTGTTTAGATGAAAATATATGTGAGACAAAGGGAAGTTCTCATTTTATTTGAATTTCTTTTCTCTATTTTATATTGTTACCTATTCTAAAATATATATATTTTTAAAAAGGCCATAAAGTACAAAGAGGACTAAAGAAAAATAGAGCATAGCATGCACATTCTGAAGTCACCACAGCTAGTCCTGTCAGAGCCCTTTCAAAGGAGTGGTAATTACAACTCATTATCTACCTTGACGACGTGCGAAATAGTACAAGAACTGCTTCCAAATTGTTAAAATTCTATTTGAGATATTAGAAACATCACTCGTTTATTATAGTGGAAAGTTTCATAGCTTTTCCCCAAAATTTCAGCTACATGTTTTGTCTACTTATAATGTACTTGAACATGTATTTCTGCCAAAAAGAAAAATTAAGCTAAATTCTTCCACTTACAGCTAGCACGTTCCTACTTTGTTCTGATTAATTCACAGATCTGTGCAGGAAAGAATTTGCAATTGGCAAGAAAAATTCTAAACTGGGCAGTTCAATTGTCAAATAAATTTTAAAACTTGCACGGGGTGTGGGGAGAAATGTAGACATGTCGGCATTTTGAACCCATAAATGTGTGTTTTCTTGTAGATCATGCCAATATAAGAGAAGGAAAAAATGAAAGACTTTGGTTCTGTCAGATAAAATAACTTTTGCTTTAGGAAACTTGAAGAGATCCATTCAATCATATAATTTTTCAGTGAAGGTAAATGTAATAAAACTTTAGAATTCACTTTATTTCCTTCAACCCTTCTTAAGACGTTCTCTTAGAAAATGAATATGGGTGAATAAAATGACCTCCATGTGCAAAAAAAATTTTTTTAGTTAAGATCATTTCCTTCCTGTCTGAATTAAATTGGAGTATGAAAGATTAGTTTTATAGGAAATACAGGATGGAGTTTATCAGAATGGTTTCATCCTCCTGAACTTTATTTATTGGGGACATCAAACAGAGAATGAACATTTATTTATTTACAGTGTTTCCTTAATCATGTAGTTTTATAATGCCTTTTGATTCTTATACAATCTTATTTCTTAATCCAGATTTCTTTGCTTTCTATTAACCTGCTCACCCATTAAATAAAGGTTAGAAAATATGCTGTATATGGAGGGTTAGCAACCTTTCAAAAGTGAGACACCTTTTTTGACACCTGGTCTGGCATGCTGAGGTAGCTAGAGTGGATACTGACTGTCCAAATAGAACAAGGAGAATTGGGCTTCCCTGGTGGCGCAGTGGTTGAGAGTCCGCCTGCCGATGCAGGGGACACAGGTTCGTGCCCAGGTCCGGGAAGATCCCACGTGCCGCGGAGTGGCTGGGCCCTTGAGCCACGGCCGCTGGGCCTGCACGTCCGGAGCCTGTGCTCCGCAACGGGAGAGGCCACAACAGTGAGAGGCCTGCGTAACGCAAAAAGAAAAAGTGAGAAACCTTTTTTGACACCTGGTCTGGCATACTGGGGTACCTAGAGTGGATACTGACTGTCCAAATAGAACAAGGAGAATGGAAGTAGCACAGAGTAGATAGAGACTCTGAGAGTCCCAGCCTCTCAAAAGTATACCAGCTACCACTTCCATATTTTTTACTATAGACCATTGAAGACTAAACCTATACCTTAGCATGACTCCCTTTGACCAATTTTTTTCTATACTTATAGAAATCAGAAGGAATGAATGGAAGAAGAGGTAATCAGTATCTATTGAAACCTTACTCTATGCCGAGAGGTGAGCTAGGAGTTTTATTTAAGTTATCAGTTATCTAGCGAATCTTCAAAGCATACCTGTAAAGTAAGTTTAATTAATCCCATTGAAAGGTGAGGATGAGATGATTTGCTCAAGGTTTCTTACGACACAATGCCAGAGCCAGGATTTGAGATAAAACCTGTTGGAGTTTGGATTGGGAAGTGGATTGGCTGAGTAGCAAGAAATTGAAAGGAAATTTTGAACAGGGGTATTTGGGGGAAAGGCATTCATGTATTCATTCAACAGCTATTTGATTAGCTATTAAGTGCCAGCCCTATGCCAGGCACCGGGGAAACAGGAGTGAATGATAACTGTGTGGATGCTGTATTTCTGTCACTTAGTTGAGAACTGAATAGCCAGGAACAACACTGTAAACTAGAAGAAAGATGTGAAAAGGAAGGTAGAAGGTACCAAAGGCAACCTTTGGTATATATCTATTGAAACCTTCAATGGAAACATTCATTTTTCCTGTCATAAGGTTCTGACCTGAGCTTGGGCTGAGCTCTTTCTCCAGAGTAAAACCTAACAAATGTATTGTTGGAAAGTAAGGGCTATGATTCTGGAGACTAAACATTTAAAGGGAGCTTTAGTCTATAGGCCTCTGAAGTAGAGCCTCTACAATCATCCCAGCGAATGTGAAGGGCATAGATGTTGGAGGTGATGATCTAGATTACATCTCTCCACCATATCATTCCTTAAAGAGACTCTGGCACTTAGAAGACACTTTACAAATAATTGTGGGAGGGAAGGAAGGAGGAAGGAAAAGGGAAGGAAAGAGCAAGTCTTGCTGGACCTGTGTTCAGATTCTACCTGTCTTCCCTAGGGACCTCTGATATAAATGGAGTTTGCTTATGCAAATCCAGGGGCTGAGATTATCCTGTGTATTAAAAATGTTCTAAGCAGCTTAGAGTTGCACTATCATATAAGTTCATTTATTAGAGACATTTGTCTTTTAGTTTGAAGGCAGTTGTAGCTTACAAAATTTTAGGTGAAAAAGAAATGCATTAGGCTGACAGAGGTAGTCTACCATTCATAGTTTTGAAACTAGAACATTTTGCTGACAAAGAGAAATGTATTTTTAAGCCTGAGTTCTTTAAAAAAAAAAAAAACAACAAAAAACACTCTTCCCTCCTAGTCCTCTAGCTAGGCTATCTCTGCCAGCTCCCCGGCTATGAACACAACACATTCTTGCAATTCATCACTTCCCTTGGCTCAAGCCAGCCTTTAAAATGGTTGGCGGCATATGCTTCTCATTAGCTCTGCCTCTGCCTCACCTGCACTGCTCAGACTCCTCTCCCCTGCCCCCTGCCTGCCCCCGTCCCTCCTCCTCCTCCTTCCCCAACCCCAGACCCTACTCCTGCCAGCTTCTCTTACCGAGCAGCGCTGCCTGCTGGCATGGCAGGAGGCAAGCAAAGAAGAAGAAGAAGAAGAAGAAGAAGAAGAAGGAAATAGATCAGTTCTTTCGAAAGTAAATTCTGTGGTTTAACAGCCTTTCGTTCAGAAATAAGACCAAGGAAAAGAGAAAGCCAAGGGCAAAACCAAAAACAATAACAGAAATGGAAAAAAAGCAGAAGTCTGCTGACTGGGAGAAAAATAGAGAGGGGCAGCAAAATGTTAAAAGGGAAAAATTCCCATCGTTACATCACTCAGGCAACCGAATGTTTCTTTCGGTCACCGGTGTCTGTCTTGATTTATCTTCTGGGTTCTATAAGGGAGTTTTACCCATTTGGAGGGCATTTTCCATTTAACTCTGTTATAGGAGTGGCAAAATATTCCTTCCATTTGGTGAATTCCGGTTCCCTCTGTGACCCACTGCATAAATTAAGAATAGACTGAATCAAAGATTTTTTGATCAGCCCAAAAGAGACTTACCAATACCCACCAAATTCTTTTCTCATTTTCTCCTTGTGTGATAGCTTTCAATTAGCACTTTCAGTCCTTGGCTTACTTTCCAAAATAATCACGAAAGTAAATTCCCTCATTCTATCTTCGAGTATAGTTGGACAACTCTGATACCAATTTATTCCTACCACAAGACTTAGAGTGCAAATTGGTGGGCATCTTTTTTGAAACTGGTTATTAATGGCAAGAAAGGAATGTTGAAAGGGTAAAGGCTTTAATCTTTGATGGCGTTATAAGAGGGTCATTGAAATCTGAAGGGACCTCAGAGATTGCCTAATCCACACCCTTCATCTCACAGATGGAGAAGTTGAGGCTAAGAGGTGACCTCCCCACTGTCATACAGGGACGGGGTGGCGGGACGAGGGTTCACCCAGGGATCTTCAGCCTTAGTCCTGTTCTCTTTTCCATGGTATGCAAGCACCACGCTCTCCCGCAAGTCCCTTTGTGCCAACATTAGAGACAGGGTTCGGCAATCTGCAGGTCTGGTGTGGCTTTTGGTTCTACATCCAACAGTTGATATAGAACCTTATGAACAAACTGACTGCTCAATGTTGGTGACCCATTATATCCGCCGGCCCAATAGAATACCTCCAGAGAAAGAACCACCTCTGAGAAAAATTAGAAAAAGGTTCCCCTTCCTCAGGGCATATCCACACTCCCACCCCTCACCCTCTATCCTGGGCACAGGGCTTAGCAAACTGCAGGCTGGATTTTTTTTTTTTCATGGTCTGTGTAATTTATACAAGAGCATCCTAGGCCCCTGTATCCCCTACAAATATAGAGTTCTCGCTACAAAATATAGAGTTCTCTCTATTAGTGCCTATAGCAAGGGAGGGGACGATGCAAGGAGGAAGGTTAAGATCCACCCTCTGGGGAAGCAGAGGGCAGGGCAGGAAGAGGGCCTGAAGGCACCATCTGCACTGAGAGGGGAGGGGCAAGGGAGGGCAGCCAGACGCTGGGAGCTCAGGGTCTGGGGGCACCAGAGTGGAGCCTCTGAGGTCAGTGTTTATGAGGGGAAGGGGTTCACTAGTGTCTTTGGTAGGGCCTGAAGTCACCACTGGTGGTGATAGGGGTTGCACAGGAGTCTTATAAATAGAAAGACCCCACTTGGTCCATCAATGGGCAAAACTTCCATGACCACGTGTGTAATGGTCCTGACCAGAGGATGGTCATGGATCTAGAGAATCACAGGTACAGCCAACTCCTGATTTACAGAAAGTCATTCTGATGTTTTCATCTGGAACAGAGACCCTCTCTTTATAGTGGATGAAGGGAAAAAAACTCATCTTCAAGGACTTAGAGAGTTTTTTTTTTCCTTAACATCTCTTGTTTCCAAAGAACTGAGCCAGATTCAGCTCTGAACAAAATTGTGCAGCCAGACAAACTTGCCAAAAGACCTCTTTTCCTCTTGATTCACCTCTTTTCAGCAGCCAGATGCTTGTACATCCCCTTAGCCACCTGCCCTGTCACTCCCTCCTGGCTTGCAGTCACAATCTTTTCTAAGATGTTAGCTGACAATGGCCTCATGCATTCGTTCAAAAAATATTTATTGAGAACTTAGTCTGTGCCAAGTTTAATGTTTTGCCCTTCCTAGGGCATTTATGTTTTGATAGAAATTCCCAAGCCCAGCACAATGCCTGGTATATAATATACATTCAATAAATATATGAAAAATGAAGGAGGGAAGAGAATGGGAGGCATATAATACTCAAAGAATGGTGAAGTTCAAGAATCACATCAGGCAGTGCTCAGGAAGGGAAAAATTGGGGGCAGGAAAACTTTATAACCACCCTACGTGTCATGGCAGATAAGCCTTAAATTCTGTTCCATATTCTCCAAAATCTTAGGACATCAGTGCAACCACATGGAACACTGCTGCAAGCACCCATACTCTACCTCCAAATTCTTCCAGACATACCTCCCTCTTGCCCAGCAAGATACCCCAGCACTTCTGAGCTCCTGGATTTTTTTTGGACTCTGTTCTGGTCCCATAGCTTGGTTTCTGTTACTTATATCACCCCTGGATTAGCAACTGTCTTGAAATTATACCTTGGCGTTAGCCTTCATACTGGTGCAAGGCAAGGTGTGATTTCTGGGATTTCTCTCTGGCTTCAAGTACTTTGCTCCCAGAACCCCAGTCCCTGGCCCCCTACTCACCTGACCAACATAGCTGCTCATCTCTCTCTGCTTATTTTAAGTCCATAAAAGGGGGGGGTGCCTATAGTTACTCAAATCACTTACAGAACCCTTTCCTTGAGAGCTTCTGTTGGAAGTCACCTCTCAGTTTTCTTCCTATTAGAGATATTTAAGTGTCTTTCTACTTCTTTCAACTGGAAGTTCCTAGAAAGAAAATGCTCTGCCTTAGTCACCTCTGTAATACTGTACTGCTTAGCACAGCACCTTGTCCATAATAATTCCCCCTAAAATATTTTTTCTTTGTTGAACTATTCAACCAGATATTCAATTGCCCATTTCATTGTTTTGCTTTTTTTTGCCCATTTTGTTTTAGTTGTTGTTTTAACCAGAGGAAATTAACAGGAATTTCTCACTGATTCTGGTCTTCCTCTGATGGGAAAATTTTTATGTTAAATGCAAATTACTTTGCCATCTGTGTGCAGCATACGTTCTGGAATCCTTTCCCTTTATATGGGGAAATCAGGTTTTCCCATCGATGACCATTAAAGTACATTTGGCAACCCTTGCAGCTCTTTCTCCATAACCCAGGTGGCAAAGTTTGCCTCTCATTTCCACTTGTGGATTTCTATAAGGCTTCTTCATGCTGCTCCGTCTTTTCAAGTACTTTTCTGTTCCTGGGCAGAGGATTTGAACCTTCTGCTTGGACCTCCCCGTCCATTACTCTCTAGTCATTGCACTGATTCTGTGAGAGGAAGCCAGTTTTGCTAGTTAGAACCTAATTCCACTTGCTAATGTGTCTGATCTTTTGTATTTCTGCTTGTAAAACGATATCAGTATTTGTTGTTTCTCCTTCCTCCCTAGGTTGACATGTAAGCAGAGGAATAAGTTAGCTGAGCTAAGAAAAGATGGCGTTTTTCATGTGTTCCCCAGTGGACCTCTTCCTAAATTAAAGGCAGTACCTGGGTTAAGGAATGTTAAGAACTGGCTGGTAATCAGCATAATATTAGCAAGGGTTTGATTCTGAAAAGGTTTCACAGAGACACAACCCTGACTTGAAAGGTACAAAGGTAGGATGGGAGCCAAGGGTGAAGGACTTTAATTTTTGGCTAAAGGTTTGAACTTTATCCATTGGGGAACCACAGTGAGATTTCAACAAGGGAGTGACCTAAATGATTAGATATGAGTTTTAGAAGGGTCATTCTGACTTCAGTGTGGAAGACCAGTGGGCATCCAAAGTCAGTTTAGGAGGCTGATGCATAGTCCATGTGAGAAAAAAGGAGGGCCCAGATGACGGAAGACAATGGAAACAAAGGAGGAAGAATAGATTTGAAAGACATTTCAGGAAAAAGAATGGATCTTCTACCTCTGCTCCCTCATCACTCACTCCAGTTCCCTTGGCTTCCTCTCTGTTTCTCACACATCAGGCACACTCTTTTTTCTTTTTAATTGAAGTATAGCTAAGTTACAATGTTGTGTTAGTTTCAGATGTACAGCAAAGTGATTCATATATATATACTTTTTCATATTCTTTTCCATTATAGGTTATTACAGGATATTGAATATAGTTCCCTGTGCTATACAGTAGGCCCTTGTTGTTTATTTTATGTATAGTAGTGTATATATGTTAATCCCAAACTCCTAATTTATCCTCCCCTCCTCACCCTTGCTTAACCGAAGTTTGTCTTCTGTGTCTGTGAGTCTATATCTGTTTTGTAAACATCAGTAAGTTCATTTGTATCAGTTTTTTAGATTCCACATGTAAACGATATCATAGAATATTTGTCTTTCTCTGTCTGACTTCACTTAGTATGATAATCTCTAGGTCCATCGATGTTGCTGCAAATGGCATTATTTCATTCTTTTTTATGGCTGAGTAGTATTCCATTGTATATATGTACCACATCTTCTTTATCCATTCCTCTGTTGATGGACACTTAGGTTGCTTCCATGTGTTGCCTCATGAATGTCCTCACTGACTAGACTGCTCTTCCACCAGATTACCATGGCTCACTTCCTGAGATCCTTCAAGTCTTTGCTTGAATATCCCCTTCCTAATGAGCTTTACCCTGATCAACCTGTTTAAAAATACATACCCCCACCAAAAATCACATATCAGAATGTTCATAGCAGTGATATTTACAATAGCCAACAAGTAGAAAATATCCAAAGGCCCATGAACAATTGAAAGGGTAAAGTGTGGTATAATCACACACTGGAATATACCATATAGTAATCAGAATGCATGATTAACCTACAACCATATGCAATAACATGGATGTATCTTGTAAATGCTGCCAGAAAAGCAGCCTGGTTAAAAAAGACTACTTAATATACAATTCCATTTGTATAAAAGTACAAAAACAGTCAACACTGAGCTCTGTTATTTGAAGTCAGGATAATGGTTACCTTTGGCTGGGGAGTTGGTTACTAGAAGAGCACAAGAAGTGCTTCTGGGCTGCTGGGAGTGTTCAGTTTTCTGTTCTGCATGCTGGGTACACGGGGTTAGTTCAGTGTGTAAAAATTCAGAGAGTAGTTCCTTAATGATATGTGTACTTTTCTATATGTATCATATACATCAATAAAATTTTCAAAATGCAACTCTTCTCCCAATACTTCTCATCTCCCTTACTCCACTTTTCCACATTACTTACCACTTTCTAATATAAGCTGCACTTATAATGTTCATCACATTCTTTACCCATTAGAACGTAAGTTCTGTGAACTCAGGGATTTTGCTGCATTTTGCTTACTGCTATATCTATATCACCTTGAAGTGTGCCTGGCACATAACAGGTAACAGAATGAATGAACAAACTATTGAATCAGAAAACGTGAATAGAACAGGCCAGACTCAGAGTTACAAGTGGAACCCTGGTTGAGGTCCAGTGTTGCTTTGGTGATTTCTCCTTCCCGAGTGTGGTGGCTAGGCTGCTAGCCCCGAGGCTGTGATAGTCTCTTTCCCATGCCTGTCTCCAAGCTACTTCTTAAGGCTACTTCTGGACCTTTAATTAAGCCTTTTTCTTATCCTATTTACCTCATTTGCCCTGAGTCAGAAACCTTCCCATCTTCAAAGCCAAGTTCAAATGCCATCCTTTCCATAAAGCCTCTCTTAACAACCTCAACCTAAATTCCTTTAGCTTCTTATTTTTACCCTTTCTGTGATACTCTTCTGGAATTGTTTTTACTCATTTATTCGCCAAATATCTATTGAGCATCTACTAAATGCTGGATACTATTTTAAGTCCTGGAAAATACAAGGTTGAAAAAAAATGTCTTTCGTGGGGCTATATTTCAGTAGGGTAGATAGGCAATAAACTAATAAATAAATACACATGTAAAATTATTTGGGATGCTTTGAAAGAAATTAAGCAAGATAAAGAGTTGGAGAGGGCTTCCCTGGTGGCGCAGTGGTTGAGAGTCCGCCTGCCAATGCAGGGGACACGGGTTCGTGCCCCGGTCCGGGAGGATTCCACGTGCCGCGGAGCGGCTGGGCCCATGAGCCATGGCCGCTGAGCCTGCGCGTCCGGAGCCTGTGCTCCGCAACGGGAGAGGCCACAACAGTGAGAGGCCTGCGTAACGCGAAAAAAAAAAAAAAAGAGTTGGAGAGTAATGGGGTGCTATTTTACATAAGTTATGAGGAAGACTTCTCTATATCAACAACACTGGAGGAGAGATGCACATGAAGTAAGGAAGTGAACTATGAAGAAGAACATTCCAGGAAGAGGTAACAGCAAGTGCAAATGCCCTACAGTAAGAGCAAGCTTCTGTATGAGTCTTGTATGTGTATTCCTTGGGATAGGGTTTGTATGCCTAGCACACTGTTTTGGACGCAGAAAGTTCTGAGTGATTGAATTTATTCAAGATTTTGTCATTGATTAATCCATTTCACGTTTTTACTTAAATAAGCATTCCTAAAATGTGTTAAATAGAATATATCCCAAACTGAATTTTGCAAAATCTGTTATACCACACACGCATGGTTCTGTGGCCAAATAAGTACAAGAAATAATGAAGATTCATAATGTATACAAATATAATATAGGTGTTGCTGTCTCACACTAAGAAACAAAACAAAGCAAACCACCTAATTCATTATTTTCTAACATATGTTTTCCCTGTGGAACAAACATTCATAATGCACAAAACACTAGAATTCCATAGAGTTCAGTTTGGAATATATTATCTCAGATTCCTTCATTTTTATATTAGGTACATATTTATTAAATTCCTAATATTTACCTGACTGTTTCATAATTTTACAGATAAGATATGAACACCAGAATATTACAATATTATTCTATTTGATAGAAGAACATAGATTTTCAACATTCTCTTTCCTGTGTAATAGAGTATATATCTTCACAGCCCCACCCTGCCTAATTTTAATCTATATCTAGTGATCTTCTTCACACTGTTAACAAAGCTGTCTCTTGGGATACTTGTTCACCGTCAGGATTAGGAGTTAAAATATCAAGGGACTGGTTCGTAAGCCAGAAATAAACAAATAGCAGTCAAGAAAATAGAAACAAATCTCAGAATGCCCAATGAAAGAAAAGTCCTAGATGGTAACATACATCCAGGCTCCATAGATGAACAGCCTTTGAAACCAGCTCCCTCTGAAATAAAACATCCAGAGAATTGCTGCTTCTGAACGTCTATGTATTTTTGGTCTCTCCCCCCTTTGCATGTCCTCTGTGAACTGCACTAGATGACTGGTGACAGCCTTAAACTCAGAAGTTCTAATATCATTCTATGTTTCTTTGCTCCCGATTGCTCCCTCTTTAAGTATTTATTGGTTTTCCATGGTCACCAGCCAGCTGAAGATACATGCTTCAGTAACAAGGCTAAATTTGCAAACAGCTGTCAAATAAAGTTGTAGCTGTCTTACAACTGTGTCTGAGTGTGTTTGTCTCAAACTGCCTGCCTATGTGTATGAGAAAGAGGGAGGACCTGGACTCTTGGACAAGTTTAGCCAAAGATCTCATAGCCACTGGTAAATTTGAACAGGAGGGAAGAGCATTTATTCTTATTTTATGGTGGGTGTGGCATAAAGCTTTACAGGTTTAAAGGCAGCAGGGAAACTGCAAAGCCAAAGGGTTTTCTGGGGTATTCGTTGCTGGGAAGAAAAACAATCCAAAGTTTTGCTTGTGGGCAGAAATATCCCAGAATGCATCTGGTGATTGGGCAGAAAGTGAGCCCTGGCCAGATCCCAGGGCCACTGACTCACAAGTACAGCGCAGGAACAACCTAGGCGGTGTTCTCAGCCTCAGATAAAATTTCCAAGGTGGATCAGTTTCAAATTATCTGCTCTGCTTTCATATATCTAAGATGATGCTCCATGTCTATGATTCTGGACCTCTGAACTGGGAATGGAGGCTAGAGGGAGAAAACCCTCTGGTTTTTGTCAGTATCACGAAAGGTGTTTTACCTTGGTTAACTAGGCAGCAGCACACCTGGATGTTAGAAATGGACTGTTATTCCTAGAGAATTTGGGACAGTAAAACATTATTTGGGGTTAGCCATTTTCAGTGTTTTTTATCATAAGAATCTTGACTCCAGAGATATATTTACAATGGAACTGCTTAGTTAAATCTCTAATTTTATTTTTTTAACATCTTTATTGGACTATAATTGCTTTATATTGTTGTGTTAGTTTCTGCTGTATAACAAAATGAATCAGCTATACATATACTTATATGACCATATCCTCTCCCTCTTGTGTCTCCCTCCCACCCTCCTTATCCCACCCCTCTAGGTGTTCACAAGGCACGAGCTGATCTTCCTGTGCCATGCAGCTGCTTCCCACTAGCTATCTATTTTACATTTGGTAGTGTATATATGTCCATGCCACTCTCTCACTTCATCTCAGCTTACCCTTCCCCATCCCCGTGTCCTCAAGTCCATTCTCTACGTCTGCATCTTTATTCTTGTCCTGCCCCCAGGTTCTTCAGAACTTATTTTTTTTCTTTTCTTTAGATTCCATATATATGTGTTAGCATACGGTATTTGTTTTTCTCTTTCTAACTTACTTCACTCTGTATGACAGACTCTAGGTCCATCCACCTCACTACAAATAACTCAATTTCATTTCTTTTTATGGCTGAGTAATATTCCATTGTATATATGTGCCACATCTTCTTTATCCATTCATCTGTCCTTGGACATTTAGGGTGCTTCCATGTCCTGGCTATTGTAAAGAGTGCTGCAATGAACAATGGGGTACATGACTCTTTTTGAATTATGGTTTTCTCAGTGTATATGCCCAGTAGTGGGATTGCTGGGTCATATGGTAGTTCTATTTTTAATTTTTTAAGGCACCTCCATACTGTTCTCCATAGTGGCTGTATCAATTTACATGCCCACCAACAGTGCAAAAGGGTTCCCTTTTCTCCACAGCCTCTCCAGCATTTCTTGTTTGTAGATTTTTTGATGTTGGCCATTCTGACTGGTGTGAGGTGATACCTCATTGTAGTTTTGATTTGCATTTCTCTAATGATTAGCGATGTTGAGCATCTTTTCATGTGTCTCTTGGCAATCCGTATATCTTCTTTGGAGAAATGTCTGTTTAGTCTTCTGCCCATTTTTGGATTGCGTTGTTTGTTTTTTTGATATTGAGCTGCATTAGCTGCTTGTATATTTTGGAGATTAATCCTTTATCAGTTGCTTCATTTGCAAATATTTTCTCCCATTCTGAAGGTTGTCTTTTCATCTTGTTTATGGTTTACTTGCTGTACAAAAGCTCTTAAGTTTCATTAGGTCCCATTTGGGGACCTAAATATTTTTGGTTTTATTTCCATTTCTCTAGGAGGTGGGTCAAAAAGGATCTTGCTGTGATTTATGTCATAAAGTGTTCAGCCTATGTTTTCCTCTAAGAGTTTTATAATGTCTGTCCTTGCATTAGCTGCTTGTATATTTTGGAGATTAATCCTTTATCAGTTGCTTCATTTGCAAATATTTTCTCCCATTCTGAAGGTTGTCTTTTCATCTTGTTTATGGTTTACTTGCTGTACAAAAGCTCTTAAGTTTCATTAGGTCCCATTTGGGGACCTAAATATTTTTGGTTTTATTTCCATTTCTCTAGGAGGTGGGTCAAAAAGGATCTTGCTGTGATTTATGTCATAAAGTGTTCAGCCTATGTTTTCCTCTAAGAGTTTTATAATGTCTGTCCTTACATTTAGGTCTTTAATCCATTTTGAGTTTATTTTTATGTATGGTGTTAGAGAGTGTTCTATTTTCATTCCTTTACATGTAGCTGTGCAGTTTTCCCAGCACCATTTATTGAAGAGGCTGTCTTTTCTCCATTGTATATTCTTGCCTCCTTTGTCAAAGATAAGGTGACCATATGTGTGTGGGGTTACCTCTGGGCTTTCTATCCTGTTCCGTTGATCTATATTTCTGTTTTTGTGACAGTACCATACTGTCTTGATTACTGTAGCTTTGTAGTATAGTCT
>NC_041229.1:37509315-37512406 GCF_002837175.3 Physeter macrocephalus
ATCATCTTTAATTTTTTTCATCAGTGTCTTATAGTTTTCTGCATACAGGTCTTTTGTCTCCTTAGGTAGGTTTATTCCTAGGTATTTTATTCTTTTTGTTGCTGTGGTTAATGGGAGTGTTTCCTTAATTTCTCTTTCAGATTTTTCATCATTAGTGTATAGGAATGCAAGAGATTTCTGTGCATTAATATTGTATCCTGCTACTTTACCAAATACATTGATTAGCTCTAGTAGTTTTCTGGTAACATCTTTAGGATTCTAAATGTATAATATCATGTCATCTGCAAACAGAGACAGTTTTACTTCTTCTTTTCCGTTTTGGATTCCTTTTATTTCTTTTTCTTCTGAAAGCTTTTTCTGCATCTTTTGATATTATCATATGATTTTTATAATTCAATTTGTTAACATGGTGTATCACATTGATTGATTTGTGTATATTGAAGAATCCTTGCATTCCTGGGATAAATCCCACTTGATCATGCTGTATGATCCTTTTAATGTGCTATTGGATTCTGTTTGCTAGTATTTTGTTGAGGATTTTTGCACCTACGTTCATCAGGGATATTGGCCTGTAGTTTTCTTTTTTTGTAACATATTTGCTTGGTTTCGGTATCAGGGTGATGGTGGCCTTGTAGAATGAGTTTGGGAGTGTTCCTCCCTCTGCTGTATTTTGGAAGAATTTGAGAAGGATAGGTGTTAGCTCTTCTCTAAATGTTTGATAGAATTCTCCTGTGAAGGCATCTGGTCCTGGGTTTTTGTTTGTTGGAAAATTTTTAATCACAGTTTCAATTTCAGTGCTTGTGATTGGTCTGTTTATATTTTCTATTTCTTCCTGGTTCAGACTCAGAAGTTTGTGCTTTTCTAAGAATTTTTCCATTTCTTCTAGGTTGTGCATTTTATTGGCATATATTTCCTTGTAGTAATCCCTCATGATTCTTTATATTTTGTAGTGTCAGTTGTTACTTCTTCTTTTTCATTTCTAATTATGTTGATTTGAGTCTTCTCCCTTTTTTTCTTGATGAGTCTGCCTAATGCTTTATCAATTTTGTTTTGGCTAATACTTTATCAATTTTGTTTATCTTCTCAAAGAACCAGCTTTTAGTTTTATTGATCGTTGTTATTGTTTTCTTTGTTTCTATTACAATTATTTCTGCTGTGATCTTTATGATTTCTTTCCTTCTACTAATTTAGGGTTTTGTTTGTTCTTCTTTCTCTAGTTCTATTAGGTGTAAAGTTAAATTGTTTATTTGAGATTTTTCTTGTTTCTTGAGGTAGGATTGTATTGCTATAAACTTCCCTCTTAGAACTTCTTTTGCTGCATCCCATAGGTTTTGGGCCATCGTGTTTTCATTGTCATTCGTTTCTAGGTATTTTTTGATTTCCTCTTTGATTTCATCAGTTATCTCCTGGTTATTTAGAAGTGAATTGTTTAGCCTCCATGTGTTTGTATTTTTTACAGTTTTTTTTCCTATAATTGATATCTAGTTTCATAGCATTGTGGTCGGAAAAGATATTTGATACGATTTCAATTTTCTTAAATTTACCAAGCCTTTATTTGTGGCCCAAGATATGATCTATCCTGGGGAATGTTCCATGAGCACTTGAGAAGAAAGTGTATTCTGTTGTTTTTGGATAGAATATCCTATAATTATCAACTACGTCCATCTTGTTTAATGTGTCATTTAAAGCTTGTATTTCCTTATTTATTTTCATTTTGGTTGATCTGTCCACTGGTGAAAGTGGGCTGTTAAAATCCCCTACTATGATTGTGTTACTGTCGATTTCCCCGTTTATGGCTGTTACCATTTGCCTTATGTATTGAGGTGCTACGATGTTGTGTGCATAAATGTTTACAATTGTTATATCTTCTTGGTTTGATCCCTTGATCGTTATGTAGTGTCCTTCTTTGTCTCTTGTAATAGTCTTTATTTTAAAGTCTATTTTGTCTGATATGAGAATTGCTACTCCAGCTTTCTTTTGATTTCCATTTGCATGGAATATCTTTTTCCATCCCCTCACTTTCAGTCTGTATGTGTCCTTAGGTCTGAAGTGGGTCTTTTGTAGACAGCATATATACGGGTCTTGTTTTTGTATCCATTCAGCCAGTCTAGTCTTTTGGTTGGAACATTTAATCCATTTACTTTTGAGGCAATTATCAATATGTATGTTCCTATTACCATTTTCTTAATTGTTTTGGCTTTGTTATTGTAGGTCTTTTCCTTCTCTTGTGTTTCTTGCCTAGAGAAGTTCCCTTAGCAAACCTTGTAAATCTGGTTTGGTGGTGTTGAATTCTCTTAGCTTTTGCTTGTCTGTAAGGGTTTTAATTTCTCCATCAAATCTGAATGAGATCCTTGCTGGGTAGAGTAATCTTGGTTGTAGGTTTTTCCCTTTCATTACTGTAAATATGTCCTGCCACTCCCTTCTGGCTTGCAGAGTTTCTGCTGAAAGATCAGCTGTTAACCTTATGGGGATTCCCTTGTATGTTATTGTTGCTTTTCCCTTTCTGCTTTCTTTTTCTTTGTATTTAATTTTTGATAGTTTGATTACTATGTCTCTCAGCATGGTTCTCCTTGGATTTATCCTGTATGGGACTCTCTGCACTTCCTGGACTTGATTGACTATTTCCTTTCCCATATTAGGGAAGTTTTCAACTATAATCTCTTCAAATATTTTCTCAATCCCTTTCTTTTTCTCTTCTTCTGCTGGGACCCCTATAATTCTAATGTTGGTGCATTTAATGTTGTCCCAGAGGTCTCTGAGACTGTCTTCAATTCTTTTCATTCTTTTTTCTTTATTTTGCTCTGTGGTAGTTATTTCCACTATTTTATCTTCCAGGTCACTTACCCATTTTTGTTATTCTGCTCTTGAGTCCTTGAGAATTTTTAATTTCATTTATTGTGTTGTTCATCATTGTTTGTTTGCTCTTTAGTTCTTCTGGGTCCTTGTTAAACATTTCTTGTATTTTCTCCATTTTATTTCCAAGATTTTGGATCATCTTTATTATCATTACTCTGAATTCTTTTTCAGGTAGACTGCCTATTTCCTCTTCATTTGTTTGGTCTGGTGGGTTTTTACCTTGCTCCTTCATCTG
>NC_041229.1:37512801-37522089 GCF_002837175.3 Physeter macrocephalus
ATAGTTCTCGTAGTTTTTGGTGTGTGCCCGCAGTGGGTAAGGTTGGTTCAGTGGGTTTTGTAGGCTTCCTGGTGGAGGGGACTGATGCCTGTGTTCCGGTGGATGAAGCTAGATCTTGTCATTCTGGTGGGTAGGGCCGCGTTTGGTGGTGTGTTTTGGGGTGTCTGTAAGCTTAGTATGATTTTAGGCAGCCTCTCTGCTAATGGGTGGGGTTGTGTTCCTGTCTTGCTAGGTGTTTGACATAGGGTGTCCAGCACTGGAGCTTGCTGGTCATTGAGTGGACCTGGGTTTTAGTGGAGGTCTCTGGGAGAACTCTCACCAATTGATGTTACGTGGGGCCAGGAGGTCTCTGGTGGTCCAATATCCTGAACTTGGCTCTCCCACCTCAGAGGCTCAGGCCTGACACCCGGCCAAATCACCAAGACCCTGTCAGTCACATGGCTCAGAAGAAAAGGGAGAAAAAAATGAATGAAAGAAAAAATAAAATAATTAAAATTAAAATTTTTAAATATATTATTAAAATAAAAAAAGTTTTAAAGTAATTAAAAAAAAGAAGAGAGCCACCAAACCAATAAACAAATCCACCAATGATAACAAGCGTTAAAAACTAAACTAAGATAAACATATAAATCAGAAACTGGTCAGTCACATACAGCAAACCCCAAGTCTATAGTTGCCCCCAAAGTCCACCGCTTCAATTTTGGGATGATTCATTGTCTATTCAGGTATTCCACAGATGCAGGGTACATCAAGTTGATTGTGGAGATTTAATCCTCTGCTCCTGAGGCTGCTGGGAGAGATTTCCCTTTCTCTTCTTTGTTCACACAGCTCCTGGGGTTCAGCTTTGGATTTGGCCCCGCCTCTGTGTGTAGGTTGCCCTCTGGCATCTGTTCTTTGCCCAGACAGGAGGGGGTTAAAGGAGCAGCTGATTCAGGGGCTCTGGCTCACTCAGGCCA
Organism: Physeter macrocephalus; assembly: GCF_002837175.3. NCBI lineage: Eukaryota > Metazoa > Chordata > Mammalia > Artiodactyla > Physeteridae > Physeter > Physeter macrocephalus. The sequence goes on from NC_041229.1 coordinate 37,513,758, forward strand.
GGGGTGAGAGGAGTACGGAATGCAGGGCAAGCCTGCGGCGGTAGAGTCCAGCATGACATTGCAACAGCCTGAGGCATGCCGTGTGTTCTCCCGGGGAAGTTGTCCCTGGATCCCGGGACCCTGGCAGTAGCAGGCTGCAGTCTTCCAGGAGGGAAGGTGTGGATAGTGACCTGTGTTTGCACACAGGATTCTTGGTGGCTGCAGCAGCAGCCTTAGCATTTCATGCCCGTGTCTGGGGTCTGCGCTGATAGCCACAGCTCACACCTGTCTCTGAAGCTCATTTAGGCAGTGCCCTGAATCCCCTCACCCCACACACCCCGAAACAATGGTCTCTTGAGTCTTAGGCTGTTCCAGACGTTTTCGTGGATTCCCTCCCAGTTAGCTGTGGCACACTAGCCCCCTTCAGGCTGTGTTCACGCCGCCAACCCCAGTCCTCTCCCTGGGATCTGACCTCTGAAGCCCGAGCCTCAGCTCCCAGCCCCCACCCATCCCGGCGGGTGAGCAGACAAGCCTCTCAGGCTGGTGAGTGCCAGTCGGCACTGATCCTCTGTGTGGAAATCTCTCCACTTTGCCCTCTGCACTCCTGTTGCTGTGCTCTGCTCCGTGGCACTGAAGCTTCACCACCACCACCCCGCCACTCACCCCCATCTCCACCAGTGAAGGAGCCTCCTAGTGTGTGGAAACCTTTCCTCCTTCACAGCTCCCTCCCAGAGGTGGAACTCCCATCCCTATTCTTTTGTCTCTGTTTTTTCTTTTTTCTTTTGCCCTACCCAGGTACGTGGAGAGTTTCTTACCTTTTGGGAAGTCTGAGGTCTTCTGCCAGCATTCAGTAGGTGTTCTGTAGCAGTTGTTCCACATGTAGATGTATTTGTGGGGAGGAATGTGATGTCCACTTCTTACTCCTCCGCCATCTTGAAGGTCTTCCATCTCTAATTTTAAATAGTTATGTGATTCAACATATTTTCAAATCTTTTTTTTTTTACAACTTTTAAAGGTTACTTTCCATTTACAGTTATTACATAGTATTAGCTGTCTTTTCAAATCTTGAGATCTAATTTCCCTAACCATCAGCCCTATCATTATCATTTAGTATTATAAGAAAGAGATAAAGCTAAACCCAATGTCACAGTATACCCCCATTTACCATCCTGTTGTATACACTTAGCATCTTGCCTTCTGTAGGTGGCACTTTCTTACCCCTCACTACAACTGTGACTGCAGTGGTGACCAAGTCAGTCCCAGGGGCTGTGAGTCAGATGGTTATTGTGTGTACTTTACCACCAAATTCCTGCACAGAATAGTGCTAAAAGCATTTAAGACGAATGAATGGTAAATCACTCCTAGTTGTGAGAGGAAGTAAAGCTCTCCAGAGTGAACTGAAAGAGCTGTTCTGGCCCCACTTAAAACCTTGGGCATACCATCTTGTTTCGATGGCCCCATCCTGTAGATAGGATTGTCTTAAGCCCAGCTTTTTGTGATTGTCTAACTGTATTTGATATCATTCTGACGGGATTAAGCCACTCATTAGATGAGGGATTTTTTATGTTTGTCACCTGTCTACTTTACAATAGAACCGCATGTGCAGCACCTCAAAGAAGTAGCTGTATTTTCCTCAAAATTCCATTTAAATATCATATTGTGGTAAAGTAAAAAAGTTACTATACCCATTCATTATTTTTTTCACAGATTCCATTTTTTGAAGGTCCATTGTATGCGAGGTACACTTTGAGACCTTTTTCGTGTTTAATCCCTGTTGTCACACTGAGAAGTATATATTATAATCCTTAGTTCTCAGATGCCGAACCCACCACAGACCAGAGAAATTATGTAACTTGCTCAAAGTCACGTGGTTGGAGCCAGGACTACAACCTGGGTCACCTGATTCCAAGGTTGTCTGTCTCCCTCTCATCTCTGTGTGTGAGACAGTGTTTGATTTCAGGGAACAGAAATCTCCTCAACCTCTCTTGAATAAAAGATTTTCTGGATGGATACTGTGGTGTCTTAGAGAACCCAATATTGGGAGGATACTGAGATTCAAGAAAATGAGAAAGTAACGGCAGCCATCTCTGTATTTCTCTCTTTGAGATCTCACTGTCTCTTTCCCTTCTTCCCTCTACCAAGTTCTTAATTTCTTTTGCCCAGTAACTTGAGCCTGCAAGAGCTTTGGGTTACCATAATGCCAGTTCTTAGGCCACACAACCTCACAGGTCCAGGAGCCAACAACGGACAAACTCAGCCTGCCTGTCTTCCATAGAATCCACACTCTTAAAAGAAAACAAAAAAAGAAAAAAAACAGGAATTTGATTGACCTAGGCAGAGGAAACTGTTCCAAAGGAGAGTGTTACAAGAAAATAATGGGTGTGCCTAAAACACATGCTTCTTTATTTAGATATTCTATATCAGATTTTAAAATCTGAGTTAATTATACTTGTCTTCCAGTATCTTTCTTCCAGTCTAGTTCTGTTTATTTTTTCACATACCACCCACTGATGATAGTCAGCCTACCTTTTCTTGGCCTATTTTGCTCTTATCTTGATTGCCTCCTTACAGGGTAGCACATAAATCAAGATTCCAGGATTTTTTCTTTGTGGCAGTTATGCAAATGCTTTTCCTTCTTTAGTAGTTAAATTCCAACTCCACTTCCTCTAGGTAGCTTTCTGTATGGTACCTTTTCATACACAGTGATGATATGAGTCTGTTCTTAAGTCCAGCCCCTTTGCCTATGAGGAGAGGTCATTTGAAAAAGCAGAGGATCCTTTTAAACTTTTAAAGTGAACCTCCCAGATACCCCTATACAGTTCTCTTGTGACCCAGAGCATATATTGAAAGCCACGTGGTTAGATTGATCGGTGTCCAGGGCAAAACTAACTGGCCCTATATGATCAAACCAAAGACTCTGGTCCCCTGGTATGCCAACTAGACAAACATCTGACCTCAAATTCATGATGGATGGTCTGAGGCCGGTGCTGAGGATTAGCACCTATTGTTTCCTTAGATTATGTTTTAAAATTTCTCATTATGCCTATACTATTATGAATACTCAATAAAGTATCGGACTTCCCTGGTGGCGCAGTGGTTGAGAGTCCGCCTGCCGATGCAGGGGACACAGGTTCGTGCCCCGGTCCGGGAAGATCCCACATGCCGCAGAGCGGCTGGGCCCGTGAGCCATGGCCGCTGAGCCTGTGCGTCCGGAGCCTGTGCTCCGCAACGGGAGAGGCCACAGCAATAAGAGGCCCGCGTACCGCAAGAAAAAAAAAAAAGGTATCAAAAATAATTTGGCGATAAGGAATTCTGGGCAGAACTTGAAGTCATTGAACTTGAATTATTCAGGACTTCTCTTATTACTTTTCTATTACAACAAAGCTTTTTTGCATTAAATGAGAAGGAGGTCTACAGTAGCTGATGGAGTCACTTTTAATTAAATGGTTTAGTAAATAACAAATGTTTTTATCAAAGTTTTAAACCGGAAGAAGTTACATACAAACATACACGCACATCAAAGTATTTGACCAACTGCCCTAACTGGCTGGCTGTGCTGTTTTAGAAGCAAAAAAAGAACATGGAGATGGAGGTCAGAATCTGTGCTTCCTGGATTCAGTGTGTTAGTCATCAGATACAAAGAGTATAAAACTCTGGCTTTACAAGTGTTCATTATGTTATTATACATCCTTATGAGACCTATTCCCCTTAGGCCACCTAAAGGACTAGGGTGTTTAGGATGTTGAACTGTTTAACTGTAATTATAATAATTAAAACCTTATAAAATGCATCAAATAAAATAGATTCAATGCTTCCACTTTTAGTCTAATTTAAGAAAAATAGTTAGAAGGAACATTGCTCTTTCCCAAAAAAGATTAAAATTCAGGGATGGGCCAACCGTAGGGGGAGATAAGTATAGAAGGGAAGAAAAGATTTTCCTTAAAACCCTTTATAAAGTGTTTTTATTTTCATGCTTAACAAATGAAGCCTTCATCATCTTTGCTTCTGGGAACAGTTTCAAGCCTAAGAAACACAGTTGGAAACATGCCGTGTTGCAGCCCATCCCCAGTTAGTCATTCCAACTGGATCCAAATCAAGTAGCTCCCTTCCAAGAGTTCTCCAAAAAAAGCTCATGATAAGAGATGAAACTTAGCAATGCAACCTGGAAGGCTGCACATTTACCCTCTGCCACCAGGTTTTCCAAGACGTGGCCCAGAGTACACCCTCCTCCTCTTCAATGAGCTCTTTCACCAGAGCCCAGCTCTGCCCCCAACAATCAGTTTCTCCCCTCATGCAACCTCTTAACAAAAGCATAATCAGAATCAGACTCCCCTGGAGTCTTTTTCATTCAATATTTATTAAAAAGCATTTCTTGAGTATTTACAGTGTACCAAGCCCAGGTCAAGACTGTGTGGTCACAATTCCTGTCTTCAAGGAGCTCACAGTCTTTCAAGGACTCATAGACTTGCAGCTACTACCTAAGTACAGATTTATTTATTTATTAAGCATTTTTTAATAGCACTCCTGCCAGGCATTTTAATAGACAATGTAGTGGGTACAAGTAAGGCATGGTTCTTTATTGCCTGGAACTTACAATCTAGATAAGATAAGACAGGCAGAAAGAACTATAATATAAAGTAGTATAATGGTAGGTGTTGTAGAAGTGGTAGCAGATGTAATTGTCGCCAGGGTAATGGTTTGGAAGGCAGCTTGGATACAAGGTAAAGGTGAGAAGTGTCAGGAAAAGGAATTTGAATTATGAGCTGCAACTATCTTGGGAGGTTATACGGGTATATTCCTTGCCATTAAAAAAAAAGTTTTTAAACAACATGTATTATTTTTTTGACTTTAAAATAAACTTGTAGACAGTTTTGAAGGGGGTTTTCCCCCATTTAAAAAATTAAGTTATAATTTACATACTATAAAGTTCTCCTACGTGCGTAGTTTCCAAAGTGTTGACAAATGCATAGCCATTTAACTATAACCACAATTTATTAATAGAACGTTTCATCACCCTAAAATTCCCCTGTGTTCCTTTGTAATCAGTTCCTTCCCCCACCTTCAGTCCTGGCAGCCATTGGTCTGTTTTCTGACCTTATAGTCTTATTGTATAGAATGTTGTATGAGCCTTTTGCATCAGGCTTCTTTCACTTAGCATCGTGCATTTGAGATTCACCCACGTAGTTGTGTATCAATAGTTGTGTAACAAATTCCTTTTCAGTGCTGAGTAGTATTGCATTTTATGAATGTACCACAGTTTATTTAAACATTTACCAGCTAAGGGACATTTTGCTTGTTTCCAATTTGGTCTTTGTGGGGACATAAATTTTTATTTCTCTTGGTTAAATGTCTAGGACTGGGATTGTTGGGTCGGATGTTAAGTGTATGTTTTTAAGAATCTGCCAAACTGTTTTATGAAGTGGCTGCACCACTTTGCTTTCCTGGCCTCAGTGTTTGATTGTTCTAGCTGGTCCATACTCTAGCCAGGACTTATCCCAGCCATTCTTAATTTGAGGAAATTTAAGGCCATGGACTCACTTTTAGACAGAGAGATAGCATGTCCCCATCTTGGCCCACTGATATGCAAAGAGCTAGGTAATATCACACAAAAATCGAGCAACTGGCATTCATTAAACACTTTATCTGTTCCCAAAGTATGCTGTGCACTGTGGGCATGTACACGACGCATAAAACTGGATCCTTTTGTCCAGTGAATCTTTTATTCTACCTTTTCCCAAGCTGTACTCTGAGAAAAACTCTAAGAACTGTTTGGTTATTAAATATGTTAAGGAATCCTCCTTTCTGGAAATTAACAATTCACCTTAGCATATTCAATGTCTCTGAGATATTTTTCAGTAAAGAAATTGCTTGAGTTTGTTTTAATCACAATTTCCCATAGATGTAGAGATGTTAACTGTGTTTTCCATTTGGGTGGACAGTTGTTACAGAAACATTTATTAAATAATTCTATTCTTTTCTCATGGATTTCTAATGTCCTTACTCTTATATGACAATTTTCCTTGTATTTGTGAGTCTGTTTCTAGACTCTCTATTCTATTCTGTTGAGCCTTTCATTACTTCCAAGCCAATTCACAGTGTTTAAATTACAACAGCTTATAAATTATCACATACCTGGTAGAGTAATTCCCCCTATCATGTCTTTCTTTTTTTCAAAAATATAGTAGTTATTTTTGAACTTGTATCCTTCCATATGAATTTTAGAATGAGTCTGTACAAAAAAGTTAGTAGCAGAACAGTTTTTTCAAACATAATATTTTGTGATCTACCAACATACAAAATGAATAAAAATAAATGCTCTACTCGAGGTGGGATGGAGTCTCTGGATGTGACCTCTAAGCCCTTCTTTCAGCCCTTGAAATCTTTCACCAAACTTCAAAGGTGTCAACTGAGCAGAGAAAGTGAGAGCTTTAAGCCAGTGAATGACTAATGGTGGGAATTTCCAGCCCACAGAGAGACAAGGTCAGAGGAGAAGATGGGAGAACAGATCAGGGGATACATGCTAACCTGGCCCATTTTTTTAGAGTTTTCCCTATTACTATTCTTGACCAATGTCCGATAATTGGAAAACTACATTATCTAGGTAATCCTTTATAAAGTTTGTTCACAGGAAAGAAAAGTTTTGTCTTAATTATGACTCATTTTAGAAACTGGAAAAAATGTGGTGTGGTCTCCCACATAGGTAAAGAATCCCTCTGAGATGGCAAACAACTAGAAACCTGGATATTGTCCTTGGAAGACAGACTAGTAGAATTTTAACGTTGTGAAAATCTCTCAGATCACAGTCCATCCCTATCAGGGAATATTACTGCACAAACAAGATGAGCATCAGTTAAAAGATAATTTCCTGAAATAGTCTCATGTGGAACAAACTGAAAATCCACAATCCTTCAAGAAAGAATTTTTTTTCATTACTTGATCTTTAAAAAATTGTTTCACTCTTCACTTCCCTAGCAGATGTTGCAAATTTCAGAAAAAGGCAGGGACTTTTGGATTGAAATGAAAAATTGATCCACTTAAAAATGTAAAATTCAGTTCAAAATGTTTAGAATATAGTAAGTGGGGCCTGGAAAGAGTATACCTCTGCCTTGGAGGATTTCCTTTCTATCTTATTCAGATGCCATAAATCTGGCAAAGAGCAGCACTGCCCTGAATGTGATGAATAACATTTTTATAACCTTTTTTTTTAACAAAATGGCGCATGTGTGGGGAATATATGAAAATTGGATGCTACTATTGATAAAATCTGGCAAATTATTTTGTGTTTAAGGAAGTACTAGGGGGTACAATAAAGGATGCAATTCTATAAATTCTATACATATGTCACATTTTACTCTGCCATTTTTTATGCTTAGTATTTAATGGTAATTTAAATATAAGTACAATAAAATGTGAAAAACAGAAGAAAAAGAAATCCATTGTGTATATTTACATAATAATGTATGTTATCAGTCCCTTCAGGACATTTAAGTTGTCATCACTCACATTCTTTTTTTTTTTTTAATTGAAGTACAGTTGGTTTACAACGTTGTATTAGTTTCAGGTGTACAGCTAAGTGATTCAGTTTTATATATATATATATGTATATATATATATGTATATATATACATATATATATATATATATATGGAGAGAGAGAGAGAGGGAGAGAATCTTTTTCAGATTCTTTTCCCATATAGGTTATTACAAAATATTGAGTATATTTCCCTGTGCTATACAGTAGGTCCTTGTTGTTTATCTATTTTATATATAGTAGTGTGTATATGTTAATCCCAAATTCCTAATTTATCCCTCCCCCCACCTTCCCCTTTGGTAACCATAAGTTTGTTTCCTACGTCTGTGAGTCTGTTTCTGTTTTGTAAATGAGTTCATTTGTATCATTTTTTTTAGATTCCACATATAAATGACATCATATAATATTTGTCTTTCTCTGTATGACTTACTTCACTTAGTATGATTATCTCTAGGTCCATCCATGCTGCTGCAAATGGTATTATTTCATTCTTTTATATATATATAAATTTATCTATTTTATTTATTTATTTTTGGCTGCATCGGGTCTTCATTGCTGCACACCAGCTTTCTCTAGTTGCGGCGAGCGGGGACCACTCTTTACTGCGGTGTGAGGGCCTCTCACTGCGGTGCCTTCTCCTGTTGTGGAGCACGGGCTCTAGGCGCATGGGCTTCAGTAGTTGTGGCTCATGGGCTCTAGAGCTCAGCCTCAGTAGTTGTGGCACACGGGCTTAGTTGCTCCGCGGCATGTGGGATCTTCCCGGACCAGGGCTCAAACCTGTGTCCCCTACATTGGCAGGTGGATTCTTTTTTTTTTTTTTTT
>NC_041229.1:37522189-37526645 GCF_002837175.3 Physeter macrocephalus
AACCCGTGTCCCCTGCATCGGCAGGCGGATTCTCAACCACTGCGCCACCAGGGAAGCCCTGGCAGATGGATTCTTAACCACTGCGCCACCAGGGAAGCCCTTTCATTCTTTTTTATTACTCTGCCTTCTGATTCTATTTCCTAGATATCAGACTTTGCTGATTTTTAATTTTCTTTTCTATAAGAAAAAAACTTATCAAATACATGCTCATTCATTTATTACTTCTACAAATATTTATTGAGTGCCTATCATGTACCACTTTGTTGACCACTGAGAATATAGGATTAAACAGGACAGTCTCAGGCTCTCATGGAGTTTAAAGCTTATAGGAGATGATAGACAAGTAAGTCAATAGGGAAAAAAGCATGATGAGTGTCATGATGGGAGAGATTTAGGGGACACTGTCAGGGGACCTGACCTAACCCTGGGGTTGGGAAGGCCTCCCAGAGGAAGTGGTGTTTAAACTGACCCTTGGAGGGTAAATTGGTTGTTTATAAGAAAGAAAAGAAGAGCCTTTCAGGCAGAGAGAATAGCATGTGCAGAGGTGCTGTGGCAGGTGGTGCATAAATATCTTGAGGGAGCAAATTAGGAGAAAAATTATCTACTGCCAAACTTTCCAGATCCAGAGAAAAGTATCTAATACTATCTCAACTTGTGTACTCAATCTGTGGATGGTTACCCCTACATTTGGTCAAATAATATATAGAGATGCAGCCAGCTACACATTACTGGCACCTTGTTTATAATGAGTCCATTCATACAGAATGGCAAAGACTGAATCCGAATGTACTATGCTCCCCTTACCTTTGTATCTCTGCCTTTTTCATGTGATGAACTCCCAACCCTCCTCCAAGACCTGGTATATCATCTCCTCGAGAAGGATTCCTTCTTGGGTCCTTCCTCCTTCAGTCTGAGGTAGGTGCCCCTCCTCTGTGGGCACACTGTGTTCTCCCGTCAGAACACTCTTCAGTTTGTTTTCCAGCTTATCTCACTGCTCAGTTTCGAGCCCCTAAGGTAAGAGAAAAATGTAAGGGAGAGAGTAAGAGGGGGCTTTGAAGTCAGAGTCCTAAGTTAAACCATAGCTCAACCACGTGCTTTGTATCCTTGAGAACTTACTTCTGAGACTCAGCTGCCTCATCTGTAGAATCAGTATAATAATGGTGTATATCTCCTAGAGTTGTTTTGAGTATTAGAGAATAATGTACGTGAAGTGCTTGGCACAGTGCCTAGCTGTAATAACACTCTATAAAAATTTGCTGGGACTTCCCTGGTGGACTGGTGACTAAGACTCCATGCTCCCAGTGTAGGGGGCCTGGGTTCAATCCCTGCTCAGGGAACTAGATCCCACATGCCACAACTAAAGATCCTGCATGCCGCATGCCGCAACTAAACATCTCGCATGCCACAACTAAACCCTGGAGCAGCCAAATAAGTAAATATTTTTAAAAATTTGCTGAATGATTGAATGAATGAATGATAAAATATGAGGTTTGTTCACAGGATTGATTGTTCAGAGCTCGCTTCCTTCCTTCCTTCCCTCTTTCCTTTCTTCTTCCTTCCCTCCCTCCCTCCTTCCCTTCCTTCCTTCCTTATTATTAAAGTATAGTTGATTTACAAGGCAGTGCTCTTTAGACTGTAGCCAATTCAGTGATCCAGGTCCCATGAGCTCAGTCCTGGACATTGTTGCCTTAGCCAGAAACTCCAGAGGCACAGGTATCCATTAAACAGGTACTGATTGCAACAGCTTCAGCTGCTACCTAAAGAGTACGGCTTCTCATTTTACCCTACCTGACTTCTGAATCCAGACTCCCAGTACTACCATACTTCCTACAGGTAGAAGAGAAAACTTCTCACATTGCTGTCTGTTTGTTTCTTCTGCATTCATGAAGCATTATTAAGTACCTACTCTGTGCCAGGGACTGGGAGAGAAGTTAGTGATGTAATGGAGATCTGATGAGATGTTTTCCTTCCTTATTTATTTATTAGCCAGGATGCTAAACAAATGCATTGTATATGATACCTTTTTCCCCCATGGCCAGCCAGAGGCCATCTCAGCCCTACCTCGTGTTCACCTATTGTTCTCCCAGCACCATCCCTTCTCTCCCCCTCCCTATCTAGTAGAGCTATATATCCGGTTCCGTTGTAGCTATGTGTGCTGAGCACACTGGTGCCAAAAGGAGTACTTTTGATCACTATTAAACTGAACGTTCATAAATAAGATTACATAAAGAACGAAGGAAGACGTACAGCCTCCTGCCTTTTTAGCATGCTTCTAACTGTATGAATCATTCCACAACAAAGGGAGCATTGGGACCCTCTCACCTCATGAGAAGATGATGCTTTTAGTGGTGTTGCCAAAAGGATGAGAGACAGATAAAATGATGTCCAAGGAGCCAAGTCAAATGTAACTATTGTCTCTCTTGGGTGGTACATATGACTTCAATTTATAGAGAATATTGACATTTTAGGGTTGTTTTATGAGCCCACCTTATGCTTTTACTCAAGATGAGAACCCACTTAACTTTTCATTTAGCAAACATTTTTTTTAATTGAAGTATAGCTGATTTACAATATTGTGTTAGTTTCAGGTGTACAGTATAGTGAATCAGTACTTTTGCAGATTATACTCCATTATAAGTTATTACAAGATAACAGGTACAACTCTCTGTTGTATACAGTACCCTTGTTGCTTATCTATTTTATATATAGTAGTTTGTATCTGTTAATTCCATAGCCCTAATTTGTCCCTCCCTTTCCCTCTCCCCTTTGGTACCCACAATTCTTTTTTCTATATCTGTGAGTCTGTTTCTGTTTTTGGCAAACGTTTATTGAGGGCCTGCACGTACACTGCTGGCTAAAGTATAAGTCTTCTTCTTTAAATACACTTGACCTAATGGGAGATGAGAAGACTAATAAATGAACAAATCATAACATTACAGAACCAGATGGGGGTTAAGAGCAGGAGTCTAGAATTGAACACTGCATTTGAAATTTGAAGCAAGTCAATTACTTGCTTACAGTCTAACTGGGGATAGTTTCTCAACCTCTCTGAGCCTCAGTTTTCTTGTCTATAAAATGAGGATAACAATAGGAAAAATGCGTTGAAGAGTCAATGAGATTTTCTATGTACAGTGCTTCTCATGGTGTCTGGAACACTGTAAGTCCCCAGTAAATGTTAGCTGGGGTTTGTTTGTTCTTTGTTTTTATGGTGGTTGTTATCAGAGGCTATAACAGAGTCTTGAACAGAGTGCTATGGGAACATTGAGAGAATGTGACCCCTCTGACTTAGGCAGAGGTTTCCCAAGGTGACATCAGAGCTGGGTATTGAGGTCCAGCAGAGCAAGAAGCAGAGGAAGGGCATTCTAGGCCTCCAGAATAACATGTTCAGAGTCACAGAGTCATGAAGATACTGAAACAATTCAGAGAACAATTCAAAGACATTCTATAAGGTGACTGGGTAAGAGTGGCCAAAAATTATCCTTAGACACAGGCTGGGGAGATAATATGGCTACCATAGAAAATGGTTGGAAATTTATAGTCAGTAGGAAGCCAAAGGAGGTCTTCTAATTATTCCTTTTGTCTCTTCCTACATCCAAACTATTCAACAAGCAGATGGCTTTTCACAATGTGGACATGTATCTGCACACCTAGAAGATGTAAAAAATAGAGTGTATGAAACTAGAGAAATTCTGCAATAATAAGAGCTAACATTTGTTTGAACTTTATGGACTAGCGAGAACCTTCATATATACGATCTGTTTTAAGCCTTATGATATCCCAGTGATTTGGCATCACTGAGATTTCCAGCTCATATGGAGGAAAACCCAGGCTCAGCAACTTGTACAAAATCACACAATTAGGAAGTAGTGGAGTTGGGACTGTAAACCCATCTAACTCCAAGGCCTTGGCACTTTGCAGAAATGACCCTCTCAACAAACTTATGGTTACCAAAGGGGAAACGAAGGGATAAATTAGGAGGTTGGGATTAACATGTACATTACACTAGTACAAGGACCTACTGTATAGCACAGGGAACCATATTATTTTATAATAACCTGTTAGGGAAAAGAATCTGAAAAAGAATATACAGTATATATATTATATATATATATAATATATATATATAATCTGATTCACTGTCTGAACACCTGAAACTAACATGATATTGTAAATCAACTATACTTCAATTTTTTTAAAATCACTAAAAAAAAGAAATGACCTTCTCTACTATCGTAACTCTTTCATTGTCAATCTAACATTTTTTCCCTGAATAAGAACTCTTGTCTATTAAAAAATAGATCTTCCCATCACTGTTTTGGTCCTCCAAAATACTGCTGAAATATCCCTTAACCAGCTTATCCCTAGGCTTTGCTTCAGCTATTTTGTGGCTTTGATATCTGGATTTTCCTTTTTTTTTTTTTTTTGCGGTACGCGGGCCTCTCACTGTTGTGGCCTC
>NC_041229.1:37527208-37536387 GCF_002837175.3 Physeter macrocephalus
GTGCAGGATCAGCGGCCATGGCTCACGGGCCCAGCCGCTCCGCGGCATGTGGGATCTTCCCAGACCGGGGCACGAACCCGTGTCCCCTGCATCGGCAGGCGGATTCTCAACCACTGAGCCACCAGCGAAGCCCTGGATTTCCCATTTTTATGATCATCCTGTATCTTCATTTTCTCCAACCCTAGACAACCAAGAGTGTTTGCAGTTTAATTAATCTGTCAAAATCTGTCGCTTTCCTGCAGGAGACTTACCCATTTTAAAGGTGATTCCAGCCTTACTCAGCAAAACCGCCTCTTGTTCACTACCTCTTGTTAAAAGGGTCTCATCTTAATAACTTGACTCTTTCCACTTCTTCCCTGCTTTCTCCCTGTGCCTCCCTCCCCTCTGCCTGGCATATTCCGTTTGCTCAAAGCCTGAAAATGTTTGTGCTGTGAACAGCTTGTGAGCAAAAACCTACCAGGTGGAAACCTGGCAGTGAATGGCCACCCCTTATGTTTCCAGGGCCTCTTGTAAGAACTCAGGGAATCTGTCTGCATTTCCCTGCTGGCCCCAAAGATCCCCCTCCCACAGATGGGACACCCCATGTAGCAGTGTGGTTCTGCCTCGCTCTAGAACATGATCCCACATTCCACAAGAGTCCTCTAACTAGCTGGGTGGTCCAGGCCACGTTCTGGGGAGCCTTGCCAACTGCTGATGCCTGGCTACCAGGCAGCCAGCAAAGCTTCCACATGTGCGGGAACTGTGCTGGAAAGGTGAGGAGACAAGACTGGGCTCAGCAAGTGGGTGCATTGGGAATTCATATAAGAGAAAGGAGGTACTCCAGAGGCCTCAAAGCTACCCAGCAACAAAACATGAAAACAGTGACTCCATCCTATGGCAACAGTGCCATCTGTAGCTTGTACATCTGTCCAGGTCAACTGCAGGTCAGGAGAAGCAATGTGGTTGAACTTCCCAGGTAGATGAGGGTCAGGGCTTTCAATCAGTAGCATAAATAGCTCAATGTCCTGCCCGGGAAGGTTTACTCTGGTCCACCCTCTGCAGAGATGCTTCATCTTATTCTACCCGGTTCTCTAGGACTTCATGGTCCTAAACTCTTCCTCACTGAATCTTGTTTCAGCTCTACACACCCCCACCCCCAGGGAGCCCCTGCATTCCTTGCCTTCTTTGGACCTAGTATCTTTAGTATCCCTCTCCTACAATGTGACAATCGCCTGGTCCTATTCAAATATAAAGATGCCACCATCACTTATTTTTAAGGTTCAGCCTGATGCCTCCTGGACTAGACCATCTGCCTGTCTGTTCCATCCTCACTGCCATAATACCACCTAACATTACATTAATAAACTTCTTTATGGTAGGCTGAGTGACATGATCCTTACAAGACCCTGTCAGCCTCACTATGGACTGCATTAGGGATGTGTTATTAGCTTCATTTTACACCTGAGCAAATAGGCTCAGAGAAGTTAATTCATCTGTGTGAGGTCACAGAGCCAGTAAATGGCACAGCTGGCATTTCTACTTTAAGTCTAGTGTCCTTTCTTTTACAGACAGACAGGGACAGTGAGAGTGGACTAAATCCAACGACTATCACATATGCTCCTGGGGCCAAGTGACCCTTTTCAAATGAGCTCCCCAGCATCCTTCTCTACCCTCCCCACCAGGCGAAAGACTAATCCTTCTAAAAGCCCTCTGCTCTCCGTTTGCCACCTTAATCCCCGAGACCCCATCTGTTATGTCTCTGGACACAAATACACATGGCCCATTTAACTGCAGTGATTCAGGGCAGAATGAGAAAGGTAGGAAACTGGGACAGAATTCCCTGATTATAACAGGGCAGGTACTGGGATCTGGGGACAGATTCAGGACAGGGGCCAGCAATGGAGATCATTGTGGCAGACAGAACACAGCAACAGAAAGCTGGTGGGAATACAGTTATTTGAATTCGAGCAAAATGAAATTCAACACAGTGTCTTCAGAGTGCCCTGACCTGTGGATGGATCATATGGATAAAGAAACAGGAGGAGTGGTAGAAATCCAGGCAGACAGAAGAGGGCAAGCTGGAGCAGGTGATTAGGAAGTAGCACAGTCATAAGGCCCAGGATGGCAAAAGCAAGACAGTGCCTCGCACCCTAGAGAGTCTGGGCTACAGAGACCAGAACTTAGTTACAGACACATGACAGGAATCCTCCAAACAGAACGAGCTTCAGGGTGAATTTGGTCTCAGGAACAAAGGCAAAGCCTTATTTTCAGAACCAGAGACTTGGTCAGGACCACACCAAAAACCCAGCTTCAAAGGGAAGAGGAATGCTGGGCCTGGGAACAGGGAGGACCTAGCATCCCTCAGTTTGGGACATTACCCTCATAACCTATATTCATCAGGATAGACAGGTTATGATGCAAATAATATCCAAATCTCACTGGCTTAAACATAAGTTTTATTTCCTACACTGTATGTCCACAATGGGGACAGGGGCGTCTGCATCATAGCCATTTGGGGACTGAGCATGATGGAACAGCCATCACTCCAAGCACAACCATTTGTCGAACCAGAGAGAAAAGCAAGAGTCTTTAAGGGTCTCACATTAGCAAATAAATTCTTATCCAGGGAGCGACACACATCACTTCAGCTCATGACTCATGGCCAAAGCTAATCACATGTCCCCAGTCACCCATAAGGAAGCCAGGAAGTACAATCCTGCCACCGGCCCAGTAGTCAGAGAGCTGCAAACATTCAGGAAGCAGCCTACAACGAGGCCTCGATGTATTGGACTCATGATGGATTATTATCTTCAACCTTAGCTGGGAAAATAAGGCATCAGTTACAGAAATCTCGAAAACCTGGACCTTTCCATTCGTTTAACAAGTATGTGTGAAGCCATGTTGATGGTGGTAGAGACAGTGCTGACCAGACACATTTTTTCCCTCAAAGAGCTCCTAGTCTAAAGGGGAAGAGAACAAAACCACATAGTAAGACAAGAGCTTCACTAAGGAGAAGCCCAGGATTCTATAGAAGCCCATGGGAGAGGTGACTGATCTAGGCGGTGTGTGGGGAGATGAGTGTAAGGCAGGCTTCCACGTTTACATATAACTCTGCTCATTCACGTGCACACACACGCACACACACACACACACACACACACACGCAGCACAAGAGACAATGAGAGTACATCAAAAATCCCCAGCACCAGAGTCTATCCCCTGTATCCCTCAGTCCATGAGGCATGGTTGTTCCTACCCTATGGAGAATAAACTTCATAGAGGAGAGCTTCTGTTTTTCCCACCAAAGTCTAGCTCTAGAATTCCGGTAACTTGAAGGTAATTCAATTTGAAAAGGAGTAACAGCCATTCACTCTCTCATTCTGACAAAAATTTCCTCCCTTAAACTCTGCCACTGAGACCTAAAATTCCAATTTCATTTGCTTGTCTGGTTAATGCCTAAAATAAACCCTGTGGAACTCCAAACATTAACTGAAAGCGGGCATGCAATAAAACCCCACCACACCTGTTCACAGTAGTTCATCCCTGTAGCTTTAGGCAGGTGGCACACTCAAGGTGTGGTCTGTGTACCAGCACCATCACAATCACATGGGAGCTTGCTGTAAATGCAGAAACTCGGTACTCCAGCGCCTGCCAAGACCTACTGAATAAGACTGCATTTTCACAAGATCCCAAAGTGATTCATAGGCACATTAAAGTCTGAAGTGTACTGACCTTGCTGAGAACAAGAGGAACTGACCATGAGATATAGACAATTTTTTTTTAATAAATTTCTTTCTTTTATTTATTTATTTTTGGCTGCGTTGGGTCTTTGTTGCTGAGCGCGGGCTTTCTCTAGTTGCGGCGAGCGGGGGCTACTCTTCGTTGCGGTGCACGGGCTTCTCATTGCGGTGGCTTCTCTTGCTGTGAAGCACGGGCTCTAGGCGGGCAGGCTTCAGTAGTTGTGGTGCGTGGGCTTCAGTAGTTGTGGCTCGCGGGCTCTAGAGCGCAGGCTCAGTAGTTGTGGCGCACGGGCTTAGATGCTCCACAGCATGTGGGATCTTCCCGGACCAGGGCTTGAACCTGTGTCCCCTGCACTGGCAGGCAGATTCTTAACCACTACGCCACCAGGGAAGTCCCTAGACAATTTTTTAATTGAAATATAGTGATTTACAATGTTGTGTTAGTTTCAGGTGTACCGCAAAGTGATTCAGTTTTATATATATATAATTTTTTTCAGATTCCTTTCCGTTATAGGTTATTACAAGATATTGAGTACAGTTCCCTGTGCTATACCATAGTTCCTTGTAGTTTATCTATTTTATATATAATAGTGTGTATATGTTAATTCCAAATTCTTAATTTATCCTTCCCCCCTTTTGCCCTTTGGTAACCATGAGTTTGTTTTCTGTGTCTGTGGGCCTATTTCTGGTTTGTAAATAAGTTCATTTGAGATAGATAATTTTTGATATCAAAAGGGGATTTCATAAATCTGAGGCATGTGGTCCTAATGGGAAGGCAAGTATGGATTAGACTTCAGAAGCAAGCAGCGGGTACAGTATCCTGTGCAGAAGGGAGGTGCTTAAGAAAAATGAGAATCTGATGAAAGAGGGGGAACGAATTAGATAGCAGGGAAAGGGAGCTTGAAGGCACCTTTTGCCTTTTATACTCTTTTGCCTGGAGATGGTCTTGGGAATTATGCGGGTCTTGGTTGGGGTTTAGAAGTGAGGCAAGGGGGCTTCCCTGGTGGCACAGTGGTTAAGAATCCGCCTGCCAATGCAAGGAACACGGGTTCGAGCCCTGGTCCGGGAAGATCCCAATGCTGTGGAGCAACTAAGCCCATGCACCACAACTACTGAGCCCACGTGCCACAACTACTGAAGCCTCTGCGCCTGGAGCCCGTGCTCCGCAACAAGAGAAGCCACGCAATGAGAAGCCCGCGCACCCAACGAAGAGTAGCCTCCGCTCACGGCAACTAGAGAAAGCCCACGTGCAGCAACGAAGACCCAACGCAGCCATAAATAAATAAATAAATATATTAAAAAAGAAAAAATAGAAGAAGTGAGGCAAGGACTCAGGAGGCCCCTTCCCAGTTGCTCTTCCTTTTCCCCTGCTAAATCTGCATGTGCAAAACTGTTCTATCTACATGCACTACCCTTCGCTGACTTGTACCTCCAACACTGGCCATGTAGAGCGTGGATCCGTTGATTGAAAGCTCTCCATAGCCTCATTAAATGGCACTTAACAAGTGAATAGCATAAACTCCAGAACTAGGAGACTCAGAGGAACAACCAAAGTCTGCACTTTTAAGTCATGAATATGGTGGGAAATTTATAAACTAGCAGCTGGATTTTTTTATTTGAACAAAAGTTTCACCCAAAATGGACTACCATGTACAGTCAGATCCTTCCAATATTAAGGTCTTCTGAATCTGACCTGTTCCCGCAGCTGTGCTTGTCAATCCACTGTTCACTGCCAGGTGTCTGGTTCTACATCTACATTATTATTACTGTTGTTGTTGCTGCTTCAAAGGTATTAGCCTTTCACTGCTGATGTAGCTGTAATGGGCAATTTACATGTACTTTTAGGGAATTCCCTGGCGTTCCAGTGGTTAGGACTCTGTGCTTCCACTGCAGGGAGCATGGGTTCGATCCCTGGTCAGGGAACTAAGATCCCGCAAGCCGTGCAGCACGGCCAAAATAAATACATAAGTAAATGGATTTTTATAGGACTCAGAAAGTTGAGTTACCTTAGCCCATATAAAATTTGATATGCCAGGAGTTACATCTGAACTGAGTGAATGGCTAATTCTTTCCATAACATTTTCCCATAATGTATACTTTATTCAAAAACTTGTCTGTGATTTTTGGAGCACATTCAGCAAGCATTTCCACCCAGAAGACCTCAAGTTGAAGTTAATAGCTTCCTGTTACAGAGGTATTAGAGACTACAGATATTATATTCAAAATGATTGCTATGATCAGGTTAACTAAAAACTATCCTTGGCATTATTATAACTTCACTAGTAATACTTATTAATAGTAGTATTTGCTATATAAGCAAAACCAGTATGCAAAACTGCATATATTTTGAAGCAGATGAAATAGGGTAAGAGTTTACATTACTAAGGCATTTGCCATTTTCCCCTTAAATTATTTTCATAAACTTTTAAAACTAAACAAACAAAACCCTCCACATTCCTTTCTGCTACCTATTTTTCTCCCCTCCCCTTTTCATCAATACTCCTTGAAAAATTTCTTCAAAAACCCTGACTCTCACGTCTCTTCTGTTCTATCTTGAATCTGTTTTAGTGAGGTTCTTGTCTCAAGATTTCCAATGAAATAGCTCTTGTCAAAGCCATCGGTGATATCCAGCTGTCCATCTCAATGGTCAGTTCTCAACTCTCATCTTGTATGATTTATCAGCAACATTGAATCCGTTGATCACTCTCTTCTCCTTGACACACTTTCTTCACTTGGCTTTCAGGACATCACTCTTTCATCGTTCTCAGTCCCTTCTGCTGGTTTCTTCTTCATCTACCAGACTTCTAAGCATGGGGTGCCCAGAGGTTAGTCTTTGGACCTCTTCTTTTCTTCATCTGCACTCACTCCCTAGGTGATAACATCCAAATTCATGGCTTTAAATATCTTCTCTATGCTGACAACTCCCCAGTTTATACTTTCAGCCTGGATCTCTCGCCTGAACACCAGACTCACATATCAAGTTGCCTACCTACACTTGGGTATCTCAGCCTTGACATATTCCAAGTTAAATTCTTATTCCCCCCCGGGGCTTCCCTGGTGGTGCAGTGGTTGCGCGTCCGCCTGCCGATGCAGGGGAACCGGGTTCGCGCCCTGGTCTGGGAGGATCCCACATGCCGCGGAGCGGCTGGGCCCGTGAGCCATGGCCGCTGGGCCTGCGTGTCCGGAAGGGAGGCCCGCATACCGCAAAAAAAAAAAAAAAAAAAAAAAAATTCTTATTCCCCCCCTCACTCCCCTCAAGTCCAAAAACAAAGCAAAACTCTTTATCTCACAGTCTTCCCCATCTTAGAAAATGATTACTCAGGCCAAAAATCTTTTAGCTGTCCTGGACACCTTCCTTTCTCTCTCACTCCACATCTAGTCCACGGGTTAACTTTATTGGTTCTGCCTCTGAGTCTTTCTGGAATCTGGCCACTTCCCACTGGCACCACTCTGGCCCAAACCATTCTTTATCCCCTAAATTATTCCTTATAGCCTTCCTTACAGGTTTTCCTTTCCCATACAAAACTATTCACATAGCTGACAGAGTGATCTTTCAAACATAAATCAGATCCTGGCACTCCTCCACTCAAAATCCTCCAATGTCTTTCCATATCACTCAAAGTAAAAGTTAAAATTCTAACAATTGCGTACAAGGCCCTACGGTATTACCCTGCCCCCTCCACCACTACCACCCTTTTCCCTCTTTTTCTACTAGCCGTACTTCAGGCTTACTAAACATGCTCCCACCTCAAGACTTAAGGAATTTCAGGAACTCCTCCAGCTATCCTTTCACTTCCTTCAGGTAAAATGTCATCTTAACTCTGAAGTCTTCTCTGATCACCCTACCACCTCCAACCCACACCTCCAACACACCCTATGCCCCAGTCCCGCTTTCTCTTCCTTTATAGCACTTATCATCATGTGATATATTATATGATCACATGTTCATTATCTGTCTTCCTACACTAAAATATCTGCTTCATGAGGGCCACGACTCTGTTTCATGTACTGCTGCAACCCCAGGACATGGCATAGTAGGAACTCTGTGGTTTTTGAATGGAAAGAAGAAACTAGGGAGGGAAGGGAAATACATTCTCATAATCTTAAAGTGTGGGTCAGTTTTTGAGATTTCATTTACGTGCAATTTTTTGGAAATCAGGGCTTCCGTAAGCCAAGATACACTTATCCATTCAAACTGGATTTGAATTCACCATTTACTAACTGAGGGATATTGGACAATTTAGTTAACTTCTCTAAAAGCCTCATTTTCCTAATATATGCAATGGGGGTAATAGTAAAATATACCTCCAAAGACTGTCATGAAGATTAGAAAGGGTAATGTCTTTAAATTGTTTAGGAATATGCCTCGTTAGCAAGCCCTCAATACATGTTGATGGTTGTTATTATTATTACTGGTTACTCTTCGTGTCTTTCAACTTAATAAATTATTTTTTTAATTACCACAACTTAGTATTATTTTCAGAAATTATAAATTGAATATAATTCTCATGTATCACAAGAAAGGACAACTGGAAACATTTGGTTCCCCACCCCAACTTCTTTTAACTATTTAAACAAAATTTTTCTGTAGAATTTTGATTCTGTTCTTCCTGTTCTCTTTCCTAATCTGAAAGCGTTCTAAATCAGAAGTTTAGTTTTTTCTTCTTTTTCAGGATACTGACAGTGTGTAGTGTATCAGCTCTTTTCTTTATGTTCCTAAAGCCCATAATTCCATGCAAATGCAACTTAGAAGTACATTCTGGGTCTTTGTATCTAAATGGACAATAGAAGCCCACTATTTATTTCCAAAAGCCTTTGTAAGATATTACCACAGTTAGAGTACATCCCCACAATTAATGTTCTTCCTAGAATCTGAATATCTCTGCCAGATGGGGTGGAACTTGCTCTCTTCAAACTTGGGGAAGGGGAGATTCTAAACATCGGGAAGAGTAAGGTGTCAGAGTGCATGTTGGAGGGGCACCAGGTCTATTAAGGGTCCTGACTCTGGTGCAAATGGTAATTTGATAAACTGATCACCATGAGCTTCCAGCCACTGGGAGGAGTACGAGGGTCAGAATGACTCTTCAATCTCTAGTTTTCGTCTTCTAGTCCTTCCCCCTCCTTCACTTTCTTGCTCTGTTCCCTCCCAACATGAACGACCCCACCACCACCACCAGATACAAGTAGGCAGTGTCTGTTCTCATGACTAGTCAGAGAGCAGTTCCAGACTCAGGTACTAAGTTGATCTACAACATTTCATTGCATGAAACTATCTAAGTCAATCTACATAGGCACAGAGACCCAACCAAAGTACTGATAAGAACTGATCGCTGAGGCCCGTTTGAGTAAAGATTAAGTTCTGAGCAAAAGGACTTCAGAATCAGCCTGATGATGAACTTAAAGGCAGCCCCAGGGCTTCCCTGGTGGCGCAGTGGTTGAGAGTCCGCCTGCAGATGCAGG
>NC_041229.1:37536441-37576559 GCF_002837175.3 Physeter macrocephalus
GGGCCCGTGTGCCATGGCTGCTGAGCCTGCGCGTCCGGAGCCTGTGCTCCACAACAGGAGAGGCCACAGCAGTGAGAGGCCCGCGTACCACACACACACACACACACACACACACACACACACACACACACACAAAAAGGCAACCCCAAATGCCATTTTTATTTGTATTTCCCAGGGACTTAACCTCCTTCATTTTGGCTCTGGAAGCCACAAATACATGGTCTCTGATGTACACCTCTCTTAAAATTATATTCTTTCTTGTAAACTGTAATGACATGAGAAGTTAAGTAACAATTATAATAGTCACCATTATTAACTGAGCTATATTGATATGAAACTCTTTTTATGCATTATCTCCTGCAATTCCTGCAGTCATGATCTCCATTTCACTAAGGAGAAAAACGGAGATCAGAAGATGGGAGTAACTTGCCCAGGATTTAAACCCAGGTCTGTCTAAGTGCAAAGTCCACATTCTTAACAAACTATGCCATAATGCCTGCAGAAAATTAACTTTGGCTTATGTCTTCCCTGTGGTATAAAGAATCTGCTACACATTTTGACATACATGAATCATAGTTAATATACCTCCATGAATTGCCATATACCTCCATGAATTGCCTTTTTTGCCTTCGTAACACTTTTATTTTATTATTCTTTGCTCTTCTGCATTTATTGGATTGGATTGGCTCAATGGAAAGCTGGTCTGCAGCTTCATGCTTTTATTTTAGCCAACTGGAATAGTGTTTACAAAATGATTTTTACATATATTATCTCATATGCTACCCTGGGTCCTGTTGCACTAGACCACATTGGCTTATATTTTCATATTATGTACCAACAGTATATACTTACCACTGCTTTATAACAAAGACTCTGGCTGAGTTAGATTTGTATTATTTCTTATACTGATATTATAGCAGGGCTCTGGAGTCAGGCTGCCTGAGTTAAAACTTTGGCTCCATCACTTACTATCTAGATGAATTATTTAACATCTCTAAATGTCAGTTCTCTCATCTGTAAAATGGGGATACTAATAGCACCTATCACAGAAGGTTGTTACAGTTATGAAACATGATAGTACGTAAAGCAGCCAGCATGGTGACTGACCCACAGTTAGTTCCCAATACGTGAAAGCTATATTGTTATCTATGGATAATGACTCAAATAAACATGTACTGGAATTTCTTTGAGATTTTTATACCCATGATATATAAATTTCTCTAGAGTTCCATGACATCTACACACAGTTTGAGAGTCCCTTAACTTGTAATTGATTTAGGTCTTTGCCCTAAGACTGACATAAGCCCCCAAATGTTACAAGCTTAGCTTCAAATTGGAAAAAGATTGAAGATAAGCAGACCAGTTAAGCCAAATATTGTGTTTTAAAAGTAATTTGTATGTGGTAAGTTCAGTTTACCGGAACTACAGAGAAACATAGAACTAGTTAGAGTAGATTACCACAAGTTGAATTGAGTTGAAATAATCAGATTGGTTGGTTTTTGTAAGAATATAGCCTAAGACCATCTCAAACCCTGAAAACTTTCCTCCTATAGTTCATCATTGCTTTTGTTCACAGTTCAGAGTTCACTGTTGTTAGTTTTAAATGTTGATCCCAGGAGGCTCCAGTTAAAAGATGTTCATTTTCTGAATGGGGTTTCCTAACAGGCTGCTTTGATTTAACATGAGTCAACGGCCATTATGTCATCCCTGTCACATACATTTGGGTGAAGAGCTTAATTACCAATAATAAGGTGGTCTTTTTGTTTGTAGAATGTCATTGTCATTCTTCTTTCCGTGGTGAATATACCTCAGCTTAAAGAAATGATGGCTGTATGCTAAAACGCTGAGTACACCAGGAGAATTGTGTATTGTATATTTTGTGATTGGATTTCATACTTTAGTTTTTATATGGTAGATATACTAGTTAAAATCTTCTACTTGAACTACTAGAGTCCTGCTATTACTTAACTCTGACCTGTTGGAAAAGAGGAGTTAATAAGTACAAAGAATCCTCAGGGTTACTTCATTTCGATTTTTGTTAGATGTGATGTTTGTTATTGGAAAAACAATACATTTGTAGTTATAACTGACTTCCCTTGGTAATTTGTTGCTGTTATTTGCATTAACTAACCCTTGTCCCTCCCCTCCTAGAAATTGTCTCATAGCTACTCTTCCCTCTTCACCCAACCTCCTAGTTCATAGGTAGCATGGTTATCATTAGTGATATTTACAGGCTGAAAGAGAAAAAAATAGAACCTCCAAGTCAATCTTTTAAGATGAATACATATACCACTGCATGACCAGCTAAGATCAATAAATAGTACCTAGTCAAGTAATTAAAAAACACAACAAAGAAGAGCATTGAATAAAATAACAATGTTAGTTAACATTACACCTCTGTTGCCTTGTGAAACAGAATTATTTGAAGGAGGATTTCTGAAAATATTTTTATTGTTTTTCAAAGCATGGTGCTTTGTCAACACGGAAGCTATTTTTATGTAGAAACAGTAGTGAAGTTATCTTATGTTCACTATGAAACTAAATTATATCAACTTAGCATCATGTTGCTTAAGGAAACAAACAGATTTCAAAGGTTTATTCCAGAAAACAGTGTTTAATCAATTTCTTATACCGTCTTTGAACATAATCTAGTAAGCAGATGTGGAGTTAACGGCTTATTATGTTCTCACTCCCTATATCCATTCAGAGTCTGCCAGGCTCAGAATAAAAGTCAAGACGTGCACATAGAAACTCTGTAGATGTTTGGAGCATTTGAAATTAAAATAGTGAGAAGGCTGCCTGGGTGTCCCTTCAGACATGGCACAGTGGAGCACAGAGACAGGAAATATGCCAGACTGCCTCTGCGGGAGGCTGCTGAGAACACGTGCATCAAGGAACAAGGAACTGCTTAATGATTAATCACTGTCAACCTTTGTTCTCGTTAAAGACTTGATTGTTGGACAAGGCTTGTAATGAGGGACTGTTTTGGTGTCTGTTGCTATGAGATTGTGTTCACTGATCCTCAGTGGATATAAGCCACTGTTCCCTTTTTGCCCAAGTCGAATAAACTTGAATGAAAATGCTCTAACAGTGCCTGCTAGTGGTGCTTTAAGAAGAGGCTCTGGACATTCTGTTTACCAAATGTTACTCCAGCCCCAAAATAGAGGACAGATATCCAGGAGTTTGTCTCAGCTGAATTATAGCATATGAGATTTTAGCAAACAAAAAACAAAACCAGAGAACTTTGATAATAAAAAAAGTAGATAGAAGTAGATTTTAAGGAAGTAATGATATAAAGACTCTCCCCCAACCACACACATGCACATCTTTTTGGCAGACACAGATTCAGAAATTAAAATTTAAAGTTGTGTTACCCTTTCTCTTGCCTTCAGTAAATAAAATACTGAGTTGTGTCTTGCAAACCAAATGCTTAACCACCAAATCGTGTGAAAGGCTGAAGTGTGTATTGGCATTTTCCTAAAGGCTAAGGAAAAAATTGCACTTATTCTATCATTGACTAGTTGGCTTATGGACTTTTGCGTAACCATTTTTGAATCTTTATTTCACTGCTATAAAAGATCAATGGAATATTTTACAGGAGGAAAAAATGCTATTTTTAAATGTAAAAAATTATTCTTCTGAGTTGATGTGACTTTAAAAGACTCTAAAACTATAAAAAACGTCATTGCATCATTACCATGAAGTTACTTTATAAATATATACTTATGTGATGTGTGATATGTGAAAGTACTAAAAGATATAGAATAACTAACACTGTGGGTGATATTCTCAGATTACGACTACTGCCCCCTAGCCAAAACAACTTCTTTCTGACAAATAAAGCCTGCTATAGTTTTTTGATGTCTGCATGAAGCAACTTTTCTTCTGGTTTATATCATATGTAACTATTTAGTTCAAACTATTATGTGTCCCTATTCCTCTCTCCTTTTTATTCTCTATTCCCCTTAACTCATCCACAGTATAATCAGGGGAGTTGAGTAGGGACTGTTTGGACCTCCAGCAATCTAAAATACGGCCTCTGTTGGCATCCCATGTCCCCCTACCTAATCTACAGGTAACTATGAATGTTCCATTGACATCAGAAACGATCCTGTAGAACCCAGGGACCTGCCCCTTCCAGAGTGTCTCCTGCACATAAAGGTAGGAAGGGACCTAGGAAGGGCCAGTTGATCAGTTCCTGCATCTCCCCGTTGATTTGCTCTAAGTCCTCCCAGACAGGAAAACCAGTTTTTCATTTAAATCTCTAAATAGAAATCCAATTTGCTTGGCAAAATAGTCACAATATATATAACCTGTAAACACTTCAATTTTCTTAGTCTTTGCCTCTGTGTTTATATATGTATCCACATGTAATTAAAGATATAGAATGTAAGTTTTCTCTGACCACAGCATTTATGTGTTGACATTACAATGGGGAAATATCCTAACTTGAGACAGAAATCAGGAGGTTTACAATGATAATGATAATTATAGCTGGTTTGGTCATTTAAGACATATTACAATTTGCAGTAAGTGGATTATCCCCAAAGCTACAAATTGTTCCTGATTCCATTGATGGAACTGCAACCCACAGAGGAATATCTTTCAGTAAGACATGCTTTGTAAATCTTGGTAGGCCTGATTGTTTTTTCATCCTTGACCAGAGATATAAACGTTAAGGAATACTTGACTATTTTGTAAGGTAGATCCTTGAACAGATGTCCTTGGGCAATATATCTAGTAGCTAGCCTAAAATCCTGTGGGAAAAAAAAATATATCAAAATAAATCACTCTCTATACAACATTGTGAATTATTATTTGCATTTAAATAGAAACACTACTGCCTGCCTTTACTGTAATAGATGCTTACAGGTAAATTACCATACTTTTCATGGCTTCCCTAGGAAATGAAGGAACCAACCATATATCAATGCCCATGTTGTTTTCTTCTACCCTCGAAAGACCAGTATAGTAGTTAAGTACACAAGTTAGTTCCACTGCTGTTAAATTTGACTAAAAGTTATTCAGCACATACCAATAGCCTCTCTTTAATTTCTTATAAATAATAAATACAATTAAGTTACTAAAATAAACTATTATCCAGATTTATTGCTTTTCCTCTAAAAACAGTGACCATCCCACTTTCTTTTATGACCAAGCACCGGGTAAAATCCAAAGATTAGCACCTTCTTGGTATGGAAACTTATAGCAGAGTATATGAATGAATGTCATTACCTGGGAGAAAACCATGAACCCAGCTGCCAAAAAAATGATTAAGGTAAAGAAAATTTATGAGAAAAATATTCAGATGTTTGAAAGGCCGAGAAAAAGTTGCAGCACTGGGGTATAGAAGGACTGCGGTACAATAGAATGATCATCTTTAGCATTAAGTGATAGGTATTTATTTTAAAGGAACTGAATTTTCCTTTCTTTCATATGATCTAGATAGCTACATTAACGTTACATGTAACAGTGCTATTTTGGGGAATTCCCTGGTCCAGTGATTAGGACTGTAGCTTTCATTGTGGCGGCCGGGTTTGACCCCTAGTCGGGGAACTAAGATCCCACAAGCCATGTGGTGTGGCCAAAATAATAATGATAGTAATAACAACAGTATTATTTTGTTTCTAAAGAACTCAAAATACTTTAAGCTTAATAAACTCTCAAAATGTCTATTAATTTAACTACCTTTCTAAAATGGAATAGTAATGCTTGCCCAATATCTTAAAAAAAGCAACTTTTAAAAATGATGCTAGAATCTCAGGGTGTCAGTACAGCTGTGTCTACAAGGAGAAAACTAAAGTCAAGACCTGGCAAGGACTAGATAAATATGATGAACTTCAACTAAAAATCTATCAGGTAAATTAAGTCCTTGGATAAGATAATTAAGCTGGGTCCTACTAATACCAAAACAACTGGTTGAATCAGTTAGTTTAGTTAAATAACTTTTGCAAGCCAATTGTTTGGCAATACATAGGCCCCCAAAAAAAAATAGTTGACTGATTTTAAGTTTCCATGATATTCAATGTCGTGGCATTTCACATACTTGGCCCAAGTTCTGTTAAGTTTATGGACAAGATAGAAATTTTAAAAATTATTTTTGTGTTTATTTTTCTTATGTGCATGGCTAGATAACAATATTTTCAAATTATAAAGGGAATCCAATTGGCTCAAATTTAGTCACAGTTTGATTTAAATATTCAGAAATGCTCAGATATATACTAAATGAACTGTTACTTGGATCCAGCCAGCAGCTGAAGAGCTGTTGCAGTCCCAGATGTATGTCCTTTTAAAAAGTACCACATGGATCTGGAAAATGCAAAACAATGTAAACATTGGAAACTGTACAATATATCAGTCTCCCTTCCTGCATTCTCTTCTGATCAGCAGTTAGGAACATAAGCCACAAATGTTTACCCAGTTGAAAAATCACTGGACAGTTATGTTCAAATCAAGGATCTGTTTCCAGTAACAAGTAACAGAATCCAATACAATCAACCTACCCAGATTGCTGAGAAATAAAGGTTAAAAGTTCATATAACTCTGTACATGCTAAATTTAAGTTTAAGGTTTTAATCATGAAAAGATTTTATAGTATCTGGAATTGACAAATAATAAATATTCTTGGGCAAAGCATTTTATATGATATTTGATACTGATATTTGTCTTTCACTGAAATTTTTTATATCCATGTTACTTTCTAATAACAGCTAAATAACTGCAAATCATGTTATAAATTAAGTTTATGTGATTTTCAAGTAATTATATACAATATATATATACACAAATATATCTTTGTTATATCAGGCTTATGTGTGCTGGTGGGAATGCACAGATGAATAAAACAGTCCATTTTCTTAAAGTAATAATAGTGTAGTAAGAGAAAAGATACATGTAAATAAATAATTTATATATTCTATAAAATAAACACAAAATATATTTGGGACTTAAGCAACACCAGTCACCAATGTTGAACAGGTACCAAAATAGACCTACCTTTTTCTGAATTCTCTATTCAAATGAATTAATATGAAGAGTCAGCTTGTGAACCCAAAGTTGTACTAAAAATCCTTGTAGTTGAAAAAATGTCCTAAAAAGTGGTTGACATCTAAAAATAATTTAGACTCTACTCCACCTTGTAATTCCAAACAACAGAAACAGAGAAGCTAAAATACTGTTTATGTGTGTTAGACATCCCTTTGTTGTTACTCAAGATAATTAATAGAAATTTTAGGTACATCTTTCTAGATTCATAGCCATTAAGTAACAGCAGATCTGGTAATAGTTGTACAGCTGATTTGACTAATGTAGACAGACAAGATAATCAGACCAAAGAAAGTTGACCTTCCTCATTCTTCCATAGTAGACTTTTCATTTAAGGTTATCATTTTTCTAAAACATTATTTTGGTACTCTGCAGATCAAAATGTGTTTGTATAGTTTGCATAAATAAGATTTGGTAAATAACCTGATTTTCTGGGAATTGATCCAAGTGAAACCTCTGATCTTTTGAAGTTCATCCCATACTGATTATTAGGGAGAACTCAGCTTTTTTGAAGTCCCACTGAAGTATTTAGTGGCTTGTTTTGCTAATCCAAGGGAGACTTCAGGACTACATTTAACAGAGAACAGATGGCTCCTTTTTAAATGTCTTTTGTGGTCATTATAATAATACATTCAAAAATAGCTTATCATGTCACATTAGAGTAGATGGACACATTTGAGGACCTTGACCATAGTCAGTATACTGTATTAGTGGATTTAAATTTCTATGTCTGTTAGATAACCTGCAATAACCAAGATACTATCTTTGTTCTCATAAGAGGAGATAACGTTGGAATTTGTAGGCTACTGTGTAGGTCAGTACATTTTGTATATTTTAGTGCAGAGTGGATATTCAAAGCACAAAAACTACCTCTAGCAAAATATTTTGTAGATATATTTTGCAGAATCAGGGAAAAATACAGACCCTTCTACAGAATCAGTTCAGTTAAGACAGATATTATTAGCAAAGCTATATAGTTCTATATTGTGCCTTCCACACGGAAGTATATGAACAGGTCCAGAATTCAGTTTAATACATTTTTCAACATTTCCATCCCCAAGCTCGATTCAATCAGTTCAGAAGAAGATAACCAGTTTGATTCCCCACTCCCCACCTGGATCAATCTATTATTTGTTCATTATATGCAAAACCACTGCATGTCATATCGTTAGGTTGCATTTGAGACTCAATGGAAAAAATAAATCAAATTATTTCATCATGGTGATATCTATGGTCACCCTGATTCTATATACATGGAATTTCAACTATTCTAGCACTAGAATGAAACTTAGAGATTTTAACCTAACTTCCTTATCTTAAAGTTGGGGAAAGTAAAGCCTAGAGAGCTTAGAAGAGAAGACTACAAAATTAACAAGGTTCACAGGTCACAGGAAACAGATTCCTATAAGAATCAATGAAAGAATGTCGTAGTGTGTAAGTATTGGGTGGGCCAAAATGTTCATTCGTTTTTTTCCGTAAGATGGCTCTGGTAGCACTTAGTTGTCTTTAACTTCATTCGAAACAATTTTGTTAGATTGTATGTGACAGCTGCCATATCAGCATGCATTTTAAAAAACTTATCAAAATTGGTGAATTTTTGTGTAGCCATTTTAATATTGAAGATGGAAGAAAAAAGCAATATTTTCGGCTTATTATGCTTTATTATTTCAAGAAAGGTAAAAAAACGCAACTGAAATGCACAAAAAGATTTGTGCAGTGTATGGAGAAGGTGCTGTGACTGATCGAATGTGTCAAAAGTGGTTTGCAAAGTTTTGTGCTGGAGATTTCTCGCTGGATGATGCTCCACAGTCGAAGTTGAAGTTTATAGCAATGAAATGGAAATGACAATTGAGAACAATCAACGTTATACCACGCAGGAGATAGCCGACATACTCAAAATATCCAAATCAAGCTATCCAAATGAAGCATCGAAAATCATTTGCACCAGCTTGGTTATGTTCATCACTTTGGTGTTTGGGTTCCACATAAGTTAAGCGAGAAAACCTTCTTGACCGTATTTCCGCATGCAATTCTCTACTTAAATGTAATGAAAGCGTTACATTTTTAAAACAAATTGTGACGGGCGATGAAAAGTGGATACTGTACAATAATGTGGAATGGAAGAGATGGTGGGGCAAGCGAAATGAACCACCACCAACCACACCAAAGGCCTGTCTTCATCCAAAGAAGGTGATGTTGTGTATATGGTGGGATTGGAAGGGAGTCCTCTATTATGAGCTCCTTCCGGAAAACCAAACCATTAATTCCAAAAAGTACTGCTCCCAATTAGACCAACTGAAAGCAGCACTCGACGAAAAGCATCCAGAATTAGTCAACAGAAAACGCATAATCTTCCATCAGGATAACACAAGACCTCATGTGTCTTCGATGACCAGGCAAAAAATGTCACAGCTTGGCTTGGAAGTTCTGATTCATCTGCCATATTCACCAGACACTGCACCTTCGGATTTCCATTTATTTTGGTCTTTACAAAATTCTTGTAATGGAAAAAATTTTAATTCCCTGGAAGACTGTAAAAGGCACCTGGATCAGCGCTTTGCTCAAAAGATTAAAAGTTTTTGGAAGATGGAATTATGAAGTTGCCTGAAAAATGGCAGAAGGTAGGGGAACAAAAGGGTGAATACATTGTTCGATAACGTTCTTGGTGAAAATGAAGAACGTGTCTTTTATTTTTACTCAAAAAACCGAAGGCACTTTTTGGCCCACCCAATAAGAAGAAGTCAAAATTGTAAAAGAAAATAATAATGTAAAATAGGTCCTAACTTTTCTTGTATACCTGCTCTGAGCCAGAAACTGTGCAACATATTTTACCTACATGATCTTATTTAAGCCAACACAGCAATCGTATGATGAAGGCATTGTTATTTACCCCTTAATAGTTAAGAAACTGAGACATAGAGACTTTTATAACTTGCCCAAGAACAATTAGTAAGTTATGGAGGAAATATTTAAACCCAGGCAGTTTGACTACAGAGGCAGCATTTTTCATCATTATAGTATTTTGTCATGAGATATCACATGAGATATGTGAGAATTTTCTTAGGTTTCTCACTTCTCCATCTTAAAGAGAAAAAAGCTAAAAGTAGTCTATAAAATTTTGATTAACATGAAATTCCAGAGTCAAAATTCCATATTGACTTTTGTTGTGTTTCCAAAGGAAAAATCTTATAGTTTTTTCAAGGTATTAGAAGCCATCTTTGGAAATCGATTCTTAAAATTTCCAGATTTGTTTCATGTATAATTTGAACATCATTTTGATTTAAGAACCAACCCTTTAAAAAGGATTTTCTTCCTTTTGAACTGTGGTGTCATTTATCCCTTCTTTATTCTCCATTACTACTTGTTACTGGATTGCCTTCATGTTTAATGATATCAGAAAATGCTGATAACTTACCCCATCCAAAACCATAGTACCTTCCAAACATTTCTAGAGGACTAACACAAGTGTAGGGTATAAAACTGGTTCCTAATGTATGTCCCTTTGAAATAAATGTCTTTGTAAAGATGAGTCATAAGCTTAATATAGTTACACATTATACCAAAGAAAGAAGAAGAGGGGATTAATATCAACACAATATATAGAGTAAACTCAACAAAGGATAAAATTACGCTTAAACACAAGTTCCTAATTTTCTTTTAGTTGGTGGAGGCAGTGGTGATAATAGTTAGCTATCGCTAAGTTTGAGGCACTGAGCACATCTTTGGATGATTATTGCTTGTTGGTTTATTGCTGGTATTATTACAAACACCACACTCTCCTCACTATCTGACAATCAGAAATTGTATATTATTTAGCCCTATGCCTTGTGTGTGTGTATATGTTTACATTCAGTAAATATCAAACTGACTTAAGAGGAAATTTTAATATTTTTCACGTCTATTGCATACCTGATACTAATATACTACGCACTTCACTTACTCTATGTCATTCGTTCTTAACTACCACCCTTTGAGGTAAATATTATGACCACGTACAACTCTGAAAAAAGTGGAGCTGGGATTTGAACCTAGTTTTGTCTGATCCCAGAATGACTATTTTCACTATTGCTGCCTATCCATTCAATTTGCTTTTATAATAGAACAGAGAGTATTTTTTTTTTTTTTTTTTTTTTTTTTTTGTGGTATGTGGGCCTCTCACCGCTGTGGCCTCTCCCACCGCAGAGCACAGGCCCCGGACGCGCAGGCCCAGCGGCCATGGCTCACGGGCCCAGCCGCTCCGCGGCACGTGGGATCCTCCCAGACCGGGGCACGAACCCGTGCACCCTGCATCGGCAGGCGGACTCTCAACCACTGCGCCACCAGGGAAGCCCAGAGAGTATTTTTAAATAATTTGACTTTTACCTTATTTTATTATGCCTTCAAAGTATTTTGCATTTTAAAGGTATATGTGTAAAAAAAAGCCAAATCTCTTAACCTATAACCTCATCTTTAAAGTGGGAATCATAGTTAGAATTATTGTGAAGATTAAAGTAATAAATGTCAAGCCCTCAACACATGGCCTGGCACATAGCTTTTAAAAAATGGTTAACTGTTAGTAGAAATTGTACTCCATCAGTGTGCCTTCCTCCGTCCTTACAACAAAGGCACGGAGTCATTGTCATTGTCATTATCGTCATCGTCATGATCTCCATTTTCACTCACCACTAGCTCTTTTTCTTCCTAACACGTCCTTTATGCCCTGGGCCCCTCTAAGCTGGCACACCCATTAAAGCAACACTGGATTTAACAACTTTGCTCAACCTTTGCCTTCTGTCCTACACTGGCTTTCCAGCTGCCTTTGAGAAGTGCTAGCATTTTCATCCCATGTGCCTTAGAGCAAGCTCTGTCCCCATTTTCTAGTTTGCACTGCTTCATTTATTCATGTATTTATTTATTAAAAAAAAACATTTATGGGGAGTCCACTGTACCCTGCGAATTTCATGATGAACATCCCAGGCCTCCAAGCATTTATAATGGGAGATAGATATAAACAAACAAGCAACTGTGATACAGAGTGACAAATGCTACCTAATGGATCCGTACCAGCTTTTAGGGAAGCACAGAAGAGGACACTGAACAGCCTTGGGAGGTCGGAGAAGACTCCCTGAAAAAAGGACATCTGAGCTGAGCCTAGAATGAGTGGGTGTACTTGGTAGGGAGGGGCAGGGGAAGAGTGTTCCAGGCACAGAGGATGTGAACACATCAAAACTATGGAGAGGAGAAAGAGCTCTGTGAGACTGGAGAATTGCGAGTGTTTTAATATCACCATAGTATAAAGTGAAGAAAGGACGTTTTGAGAGATGAAACGGGAGGAAAGATGCAGAAGCCAGATATAGAGGGTCTTATTTCTATACCATTTTTGGGAGTTTGGACTTGATTCCAAAGGCAGTGAGGAGATGTGAATGGTTTTAACCTGGATGTGCAGTGTAGAGGACGTACTCAAGGGGAAAATCATTTCATTTCTTTCATAAACACTAACCTTTGAGGGATGGGAGGTGGAGTTCTCAACCTGAGGTCTGTTGATGGTCTATGCATGTTTAGAAGATTTGTAAGCTCCCTGAAATTGTAAACAAAATTGTTAGTTGTATGTGTACTTGAGGGGAGGGGCGGAGAGACAGAATCCATAGCTTTGTGAAATCCTCAAAAGGCACTGTTATCCAACGAAAAGTTTGAAACCGCTGCTCTAGGGGCAGAAAGCAAAAAGCTAACTTACAGAACAGAAATTTCAGGTCTGCCACAAAGAACCCTTCTAAAGTTGAAAAGTTTCTCTTTTAAGAAAAATTTCTCATTCCTTCCCCTAAGTTACCAAACTCTTCCCACTCCACCCTGACCCACTGACGTTTTGTTCCTGGCCACTCTCCCACCTAAATGCTGCTTCCTCGCTCATGGAACTGTTCTTCTGTGCCAACCCATAACAAGTGTCCACCCCAGAGGCTAAGAATAGACACAGTGTCCTGGTGACTTGAAAATTAGGTAACCTCTGAAGGATGAACTCTACAGTGACCACAAACTCATTCTAATCATTTGAACCAAACAGATTATAAACATATGATCAGGGTTTCCCTGCAGGGTGGAGGAGAATGTTCTGAGCAAGCGAAGAAAAACGCCCTATTAAATAGATGAGAAAAGCAGCTACTGTTCAGAGTTGCAAAGGATAAAAAAAATACTAATCTAAATACATCCTTCTGTGTTTGCATATTCTACGTTTCAACATCTCCCCTACCCCCCTCACCCCCGCAAGCCAGTTCTATCAGACAAGCTATAATTCTCTCAAGCATAGACTTTATTCCATTCATTTCTCCTTAACGTATTTTCCTGGATTTGGATATGGTTCTTCATCTTTTCGTTAGGTTTTGTGACTTTGTACAAGTCAATTCCTTAACGTTTCTGGGCAGTGTCTTCAACTGTAAAATGCAGTTGGATAAAAGATGTGTAAGTTGGGCTTCCCTGGTGGCGCAGTGGTTGAGAGTCCGCCAGCCGATGCAGGGGACACGGGTTCGTGCCCCTGTCTGGGAAGATCCCACATGCCGCGGGGCGGCTGGGCCCGTGAGCCATGGCCGCTGAGCCTGCGCGTCCGGAGCCTGTGCTCTGCAACGGGAGAGGCCACAGCAGTGAGAGGCCCGCGTACCGCAAAAAAAAAAAAAAAAAAAAAAAAAAAAAAGAAAAGATGTGTAAGTTGCTTTTCAGTTTCTGCTGTTTGTAACGGTGGCTGGATTGAAGGGCTATTGTGAACAGATGTCATTATAGATATTTTTTATTCTCAACTTGCCTGTTCCTTCCAAGGATTGCTGGGTACTTTTCTCTCAGGCATTTTATCAATTTAATGTAAAAGACCAAAGTACTTAGCCTGACTTGGCTAGTACAGCCAAATAGAGCAAGGGTCAGAAAATTTTTTTCCATAGAGGGCCAGATAGTAAATATTTTAGGCTTGTGGGTCATAAGGTCTCTGTCACAGCTATTCAACTCTGTCGTAGCAGGGAAGCAGCCACAGACAATATATAAATGAATGTATATGGCTATGTTCCAATAAAATTTTATTTACCAAAAAAGGTAGCAAGTTGGATTTGACTGGTCATGTCATAGTTTAATGACCCTTGAAATAAATGACTGGAAAAAAAAAAAAAAAGATAAATAAATAAATAAATAAATAAATGACTGGAAACCTGAAGACAGCAGTGTTTTATCCCTTCAGGCTTTCTGTGTAAAAGTTGTTTCCTGGATGATTTCCTGATCATTGTTTTGTTGTCACTGTCATTACTGTTGCTGTATGTCAGCCACTCCCAGCCACCTCACCATCCATATGCCCCAAATAAATAACTGAAGTGGGCCTGCCATCTTGTAGGGAATCTGAAACAGCTAAGGCAACTTGTTTCTCAGGCATAGAGATAAATAAATGGCTTCATAAGCAGACGACAGTTCAGAAGTTGCATAGCCTGGAGGAACAGTTGAGCAGTTAGTTCATGGGGACAGGGAAAGAAGAAAAGAGGGAAAGAGACAAGCTGGGGGGAGGGGGAGAAAGATTGAATAGCAAATCAGTTTGTGAGGTCTACTGTACAGACTTGCCCAGCTGGGTACTTTATCTTGAATTTGTTTTGCAAATTGCAGATGCCTAGCTCTGGAAGCCAAGAAAAAGAAAGGGCAGTCATTCCACGCCAAAACACCCTCATGGATCCTAAGTAACTTACATTACTTCATTTTTGTGGGGAAAAAAATCATTATATATTCCCCTTCCAAAATAAGAGAAACAGAGAGCCATTTTACCCAGATGCCCAAAACAAGACAAATATTTTTTAGAGGTTTTTTTTTTTAATATTAAGAGAACAATACTTGTCTGATAACTGCTTGCTTTGTGAAACTTTCTATGTCACTGTTCAGCCCACAAAACTGCTTTAATAGTAAAACTGACTGAATTCAGTGAGTATTAATATTTCAACATACTTCAGTGAAACCAGGGATATTTTTGTTTTCTCCTTTAGGACATGTCTAATTGGACCCCATTTTACCTTTTGCTGAAATCAACTTACTTCACAGAACAGTCACATTCCATTAAAATGAAACAGGCAATCCTAGCATTTTTATTAGTTAACATTTTTTAAAAAGATATTTCACATATTGACCATGATTTACAGAGCCATTTTATCAAAGTCAGACCTAGGGGCCAGGCCTACGCTCTGGTGTTTGTTGCTGAGATTCACAAGGTTTTCTTCATACATACTCTTTCTTTAAATATTTATAACTGAAATTTTATTTTATTTTTTATTTTATTTTTTTATTTATTTTTTTTTTGCGGTACGCGGGCTTCTCACTGTTGTGGCCTCTCCCGTTGCGGCTCCTCCGGACGCGCAGGCTCAGCGGCCATGGCTCACGGACCCAGCCGCTCCGCGGCATGTGGGATCTTCCCGGACCGGGGCACGAACCCGTGTCCCCTGCATCGGCAGGCGGACTCTCAACCACTGCGCCACCAGGGAAGCCCGATGCCTGAAATTTTAAAGAAGAGGGTATTGGTGAATTCACTGTTAGGGCTAGAATAATGAGGTTTGTTTCTAATTTTTAATTTGGACATTCTTTTCAAAAGGACTTAAAAATGGCTTTAAGAAAAATGTAGGTGATAAGAAGGAGGACAGGTAATTTGTCCTCTTAGGAAAAGGGTTTTCCATTTTAAAGAGTTCAGGAGTTCCCTTAATTTTCTGCCAGATTTTAGAGACATGGTTTGTGATCTTGTTAAGTTAGTACTTCCTGTGTTGATCCATGGACAAGCTCTTAAAGTCAACAAAGTAACACATTTGGGAAAGCATTCGTTTACCATATTTTCCATACATTAAAATATGCATCCAGCTTCCTACAAATGTAAATCAACCTTACACACTGCCACTCACTTGTGAGCATGTTTTGATTTATCCAGCTAAAAGGTTTGGTCATCATATACATGATTTACCAAATGGTCTTCTAACATCCTTGAGACCATTCTGGAAAATAAATTTCCCATCCATAGTCCAGTTGGAAAACTTGGAAGTATAGACACGCTGCAGAGTTTTCCAGCAGGCTGAGTGGTCTTTGATCCCTAAGGCCTGAAGATTGCATGATGTATAATATTGGGTTGGCCAAAAGGTCATTTGGTTTGAAGTAAAAATAAAAGACACATTTTTCATTTTCACCAAGAATTTTATTGAACAATGTATTCACTAACCCAATGAACTTTTTGGCGAACCCAATAGATGCTCAACAAATATCTGATGAATGAATGATTGAGTAGAGTGAAGATAATAATTCTAAAGATATAGCTTGATTATCGGCAGAATTTTATTAAAAAGATACAGAAATGCTTTCATTGGTCTAGCAGTCCTGTGCTGGATTAAAACAAGGATTAAGAAGCTTTAATCATATTTAAGCACTTGGCATACTACCCTAACTCAGTGGCTTAGCCAATACTATAAAAGAACTTCAAAATCTTAAATACACATCACACACATACACACACACTCACATAGATGTGGAAAAGTATCTATAAGTGCATATTAAATGTAAATTTATATTAAATCCCAGGATGATAGGATCAGAAGCCTGTTTTGTATGTTAGCATCAAATACCATAATTTATTGGTAGAAACAGAAATAAAAAACACACAAAATGAAAGATCATTCAAGTTCATGATTTGAAAGAGACTCTAGAAATCTGAGTTTTCTAGCATATAAAAGACTACATCAGTAAAAATAGCCTAATTCATTCACAACCCCCCCCCCACCACACACACACACATACTCTTTCATCTACGAGCTGAGGATGTACCATTTTTACCATGGCCTTCACAAGCAATTGAGGAGAAAATGAGTGTTGAGGGAGAAACAGATGATTTCTATTAAGTCAAGTTCTACATGGGCTGAGTGTAAGGCAAAGAGTGAGGCTGAATATGGAAATCAAAGCCAACGCATGGGAGCATATTTTTCTTTCAAAATATTTTATGTACTAAAGTTTGCACAACATCTTGGCAATGACAGCAAGCCTGTGTAAGGAGGTGTTTTGTGTTTCACAGCTAACATAAGGGCAAAAAAATGTATCAGCAGCCAAATATTACTTCCATCATGAGTAGAAAGAATGTGTAGAGTAGAGTACATGGTAAGGCCCATGGGCTAAAAACTACAAGGTTTGAAAATCTACAAAATTCGAAAAGAGAGCCTATCTCTTATTTTAATATCTTTTGGTATTGTAAAGGAATGAAACTAAATTTAGTACAGTCCATCTGTTTGATTAGAGAGAGAAAGACAGAGTTACATTTTCTTGGCATGCAGATCTTTTATAAATCTTAGCAGAGGGTAGTTTTCCAGATTTCACTGGAAATTATTTTGATGATGTTCACTGATTCTGCCAACAGTAAGCATTCTGTCACCTCTTTTCTTTCTCTTCATTTTTCCCCTTTGTAAATACTTTTTTGATCTTTAGAAAATAGAAAACTGCCTGTCACATAGTAGATATTCTGTAAAATTTATTAATGGATGGATGGATACATGGGTGACTAGACGAGCCATTAGGAGATGTGGATTTTAATCCTAAGGCACTAGTAGGTATCATACCACCTAATGGAAATGACTATGCATTGCTTTTTAATGCAGTAAATTTGAGTGAGTGTGTCCATGGGCTTTGTGATGTGTGTATCTTAGATTCCCAGGTAAAATATAAGCCAGAGATTCTTTTTTTAATTGAAGTATAGTTGATTTACAATGTTGTGTTAGTTTCTGGTGTACAGCAAAGTGATTCAGTTATATATATAGTTTATACAAGATATTATATAAACCATTATAGTTTATTACAAGATATTGAAGATATTGAATATAGTTCCCTGTGCTATACAGTAGGACCTTGTTGTTTATATATTTTATGTATAGTAGTGTGTATCTGCTGATCCCAGACTCCTAATTTATCCCTTATCCCACCCCCTTTCCCCTTTGGTAACCATAAGTTTGTTTTCTATGTCTGTGAATCTGTTTCTGTTTTGTAAATAAGTTCATTTGTATCATTTTTTTAGATTCCACATATAAGTGATATATGATATTTGTCTTTCTCTGTCTGACTTACTTCACTCAGTATGATGATCTCTATGTTCATCCATGTTGCTGCAAATGGCATTATTTCATTCTTTTTTATGGCTGAGTAATATTCCATTGTGTGTGTGTGTGTGTGTGTGTGTGTGTGTGTGTGTGTGTGTGTGTATGTGTCACATCTTCTGTATCCATTCATCTGTCGATGGACACTTAGGTTGCTTCCATGTTTTGGCTATTATAAATAGTGCTGCTATGAACATTGGGGTGCACATATCTTTTTGAATTAGAGTTTTCACCTTTTCCAGATATATGCCCAGGAGTGGGATTGCTGGATCATATGGTAGCTCTATTTTTAGTTTTTTAAAGAACCTCCATACTCTTCTCCACAGTGGCTGCACCAATTTACATTCCCGACAGTGTAGAGGGTTCCCTTTTCTCCACACCCTCTCCAGCATTTCTTATTTGTAGACTTTTTGATGATGGCCATTCTGACCAGTGTGACGTGATACCTCTTTTTAGTTTTGATTCGCAGTTCTCTAATAATTAGTGATGTTGAGCATCTTTTCATGTGCCTTTTGGCCATCTGTATGTCATCTTTAAAATATAAGCCAGAGAGCTTAACTTCAAATGCCTACATGGGCCAAGCAAGTAATAGAAATGAGGGAAAAGGGTGGCTATTATAAAATGAGGAATAGTGGGGACTGTGGCCAACTGGAGAACACAAGGGCCTACCTGTGTTTAAAAAATGATGGGAGCCAAACATACCGCATGTGCAGTCAAGTACACTTACACCATAAACTCCTTCACAAAAATAATTGTTTCTAAAATATCTCTGCCATACACAAAATAATACAAAGATAAGTAAGTAAGAAAAATATTAATTGCTAAAATTTATCTAGAACCTACTAAGTGCCTAGAACTGTTCTAAATTTCATCTGGCCTAATTTTATGTCACGAATGTAATTACCTTCATTTTATACATGAGGAAATTAAGACACAATACTTCGTAAATCTATATTGGTTGCTCTATATAATAAATAATTGGATATTAAGAAATAAAAAATAGCACAGCACAGAGCAAAGTATCAGGGCCCTGAGCTGAGCCCCTAACCCAGATAAAAGAAGCACACTCCAAGAGAGAGTCCTGGTGGCTTGTAGGACATGTGGGGTGAAATCTTTTCCAAGAGCCATGATGGATTTAAAGATGACAGATCTGACTGGGCACTGAGTGCAGATGTGTTAGGGATAGTTCCTTTCAGCTCCTCAGAGGATGTTCCTACCTCAGAGCTGACTCTAATTATTTTTCATTAACTGGTGAGAAGGACCACCCCCTCCCCGTCCCCACACCTCTGCCCTTCTCCCAAAAACACTCCCTTCCAGGCGCCTGATTGAGGGTGACCCCTTAGAAGGGTGCTCAATACACATTTGCTGCATGGACAGATGGGTTGACCCAGATTTACAGTAGGAAGCTTTTTCTCCCCAGCTCTTCCTGTCTCAACTGAGAGACAATAGAGGATAGTGATTGAGAACTGGAGTTCTGGAGTCAGGCCTGACTTCAAGTATTCCTCAACTACTTACAGCTAAGTGATCTCTCTGAGGCAGGTTTCTCATCTGCAAAATTAGGATGAAAATAATAGTCCTTGCTTGTTGTCTCACTGTTCTGTTAGGAGGATGAAATTATATTAATCACATAAAGTGCTAAGCCCAATGACTGGCCTGTAACAAACCCCAGTGCATGGTCATTTTAGGATTATTTTGTATCCCTTTTCCTTGTGGCCGTTGGTATGCTCTGTAGCCTCAGGGATTATTAAAGCAAGACCACGTTTCCTGCATCCCCAGGCTTTGAACTGGTGGCTTTTTTTTTTTTTTTTTTTAGTTCAGCAGATAACTAAAGAAAGAGAAGGCAAGTCCACAAGTGGAGTACCTACTACTTACTGCTCATCAGGCATCATGGGAGTTACTTTATCTTTTTAATCTCTTGTAACCTCACCCAGTCCCACTGGGAATGAAAATTGGATTTTATTGCTCCCATATAGCTAGTGTTTCTCAAAGAGCATTCCCTGGATCAATGAGCATTAGAATCACCTGAGTAGGTACCCGATCCGTGGTCTCAGAATTTCTGGAGCAAGGCCCGCCTGGGTATCTTCTTCCTAGATGAGTATCATAAAAGTGGGAGGATCTTTCATTTAGTACTTGTATCATTTAATCTAAAACTTGATTCTGTATTTTCTTATATTTTACATGTAAGTATGTCATTTCTTCCTTAATTAGATGATAAATTCTCCAAAATGAGGACTATGTTTTCTAGTTTTCTTGTAACCCCAACAGTGCACAGCTCAATCCTAAACACACCATTGGGAATTAGTGAAAACACCTGGCTGGGTTTAGCTTTCTGCCCTGCAGGGTGCTGACCTGTCAATGCCTAAACATTGGTAGAGACCTCAAATTAGAATGGCAATTCACCAATACCCAATATTATTTAATACACAATTGTGAGTCTTTGACTAATACTTCCTTATTGTCATTTGGTGTTCTTTTACTGATTAATGCACTAAGATTCCCAACTTACTGACCAGGGAGGAAAATTAACCAGTCTCTGAAAGGTGAAGTCCCTAACAAGTTTCAGTGTTTGTGAAACAGAAACTCATAGGTCTTCCTACCTTATCACAGAAAGCTAGGCCCCTTCTGTCCAAAATGGTTATTCAACTTTTAAACACGTGAATTGAAACGATTTTCATTGCAGGATCAGCAATGATATGGGCTAACTTTAGGGAAAAGGAAGAACTTGTTACTTTATGATGTGTTTGTTCCTGAGCAATTGAGAGGTTTGCCATATGTTTTTATGGTAATTTTCTTTGACGTGCCATAAATACCTTCTGGAATGCGGAGGTTCCACCATCAGAGTCACGTGGGAGCTTTTCCAGTA
The DNA here is from genome assembly GCF_002837175.3 of Physeter macrocephalus. Lineage (NCBI taxonomy): Eukaryota > Metazoa > Chordata > Mammalia > Artiodactyla > Physeteridae > Physeter > Physeter macrocephalus. The sequence continues at coordinate 37,557,448 of NC_041229.1, forward strand.
CCCTAATGTCATTAAACCAGCTGCTTTGGTTGCTGTGATATGCAATTATTTCTTCTACATTTAAAAAGCAATTCTCTGATCTCCAACCCATTAACCACGTTTGATCTTAACAAGTTGAAAAGTGTTTGGAATCTAAGCTTATGATCTTTGCGCAAGTTTTTTTTTTCTTTTAATTCACAGTAGCTTTCCACCCCCTCCCCTTCTCTTTTTTAGGATCAACACTCTGTGGTAGGCCAGAACACAGGCCCCAGTCCAAGTCCCAACCCCTGCTCAAATCCAAACACTGGAAGTGGTTACATGAACTCCCAGCAATCACTGTTGAATCAGCAATTGATGGGAAAGAAACAGACTCTACAGAGGCAGATCATGGAGCAGAAACAGCAGCTTCTCCTCCAGCAGCAGATGCTGGTTGACACGGTAAAACTTTCTCCCAATTTCTACTGCACATACCTGTTGGCCCAACAGAGGGAATTCATTACTTTCCATTTCTACTTACTGTGCTTGTCTCTGTGTCCACCTACGGGACAGCCACCAGGGTGTCCTGGCTGTAAGAGAGGCTAAATCTATACATGTAAAGTGCTGCAGGAAAAAAAAAAAACTTGATTTACCAGCTGCTAGACAGTTGGAATGCATAGGACCTGGGCTGACTAGCCCTGCCCAGCCCAGGAATGTTTCGAACCACCAACATGGGCATTGGTATCAGGCAAAGGAAACCAGTCTTCTTCCATAGCCCCAAGGGGTAGAAAATAGGGGACAAAACTTTAATCAACTCAAATCCAAACTGATTTTAGAGGTGAAAGGGTTTTCAAGCAACTTTAAAAGCCAGTGTGGAGTTTCCAAACTTAAAATTTGGCCTCCAAAATAAAGCATCTCAGAATAGTAGATGTTTTTTAAGGAAACCGAAAATGTATTGCCCACTTTCAACCACATTTAAGTGGCCTTACCTTAAAGGCAAGGTCATTATTTCCCACACATTACCTAAGCATTAACCCTACTTCACTATTTATCTGCTTGTCCCTTCTATATTCTCAAACTCATACATTCAACAACTGCTCCAAACCCTTCCTGCCTCCTAAGACCAAGGCTTTTCTCCAAATTTTACTCTTTCCCTTCAAACTATTTGGCCAAATGAAAGAAGAAAGAGGCAAAGTTAACCATCTCCAGGTTGATAGAGCCAAGGTACACAGAAAATAAAATTAAAAAAAAAATAAATTTATACTCAAGGAGCTTTGCAGTATGAGTCAGAAACCCAGGGTGTGATAAGCGTTTAATTCATTCAGTAAATATTTACTAATTTACAATGGGACTACAGCCATAACCAAGACAACCCTGTCTTTGTCCTTAAGGAGCTTAGAGCCCTCTGGGGATGTCAAATAAATAGGCAATTGTAATACATGTGATTAAATGCTGTGATGTGGGATTACCAGAAATGGTTTCAGAGAGGAAGTTATATCTACTGAAGATCTGAAGGTGAAGTAGGAGATGGAGGGGAAGAACAGGGGAGGGTCCAGCCAGAAGAACCAGCATATTCAAAGACTCAGGGACAATGAAGTATACTACATATTACATTTGCTGAGGCATGTCACGTGCATAAGGATAGGGAAGTGAAAGGCTAGGAGGCCAGAGATCAGAGACCAGAGGATAAAGCTTGCTAAATCAGAATTTATATTGTCGAAAAGCAATGGAAGGGAATTCCCTGGAGGTCCAGTGGTTAGGACTCTGCACTTCCACTGCTGGGGGACCCAGTTCAATCCTTCATCAGGGAACTAAGATCCCTGCAAGCTGCACAGTGTGGCCAAAAACAAAAACAAAAAAAGAAAAGCAATGGAGAGGACTTTAAAGCATTTTAAACAAGGAAGCACTAGATTCAGATTTGATTTGCATTATAATAAAGGTATAAACGGGAAAATGTAATGGAGGGAAAGATAAAATCCAGCCTGGAGAGACTGAGGATAGTCTCCCAGAAGAGATAAAATTTGACTTTGACTTTGAAGGACTGTAGGATTCTGATGGATAGAGTGGTCCACCATTCATGGTGGAGAGTGGGCCAGAGACCAAAAGGTATAGCCTGGGTGTGTATTAGTTGGTTAGTTTGAGATTGTATGATGAAATATTTAATGCATGGTGAAAAGTACAAATCATAATATAACAATCCTTTATGTTTTTTAAGGGATGACAAATGGAATTTTGGAATCCAGAGCATGTGAGAAGAAATAGTGAGAAATAAACTTATTTGATCTTGAACAAGGAATAGTGAGAAATAAACTTGTAGGTGACCTTGAATGTTGCCCTAAATTGTAGGGGAACCACTGACTGGATTGCTAAGTGACACAACTAATTTCTACTATAAGTCATAGTTTTGAAATCTCCACTCCTCCTACCCACTCACTCCCTTTTTATGATCTTCATAAACAAAATAGCTAAGGAACAAGGGCAGTAGAAGAGAAAAACATACAATCTAAGATTGGCTTACTGGGTACCCTTCCATCATTCCCATCAACACTACTAATTTGTTGACTTGTAACAGGCAGAGGTTGAATTTCTGGATTTTCAGCTCTCATTAAAAGACGAGGAAACATTCCATAAGGGTCCTGTCCTGGCACTGTCCTAACTCCCACGGAGTCCCAGTTGAGTCACCGCTGGGACAGGTGCAAAGGGCAGTAGCTAAGCTGTGAGAGATGAATGAGAATGAGGCTGCTGTTTTTGTGATTTTTATAAACCATTCACATTTCTTTTTGTTTGGCGGACATTGAGGGTGCCTGTGCTTTTTAGCATATCCAGGAAGAAACAGTCTTTGATGCCACTTTACATTAGCATATGTTTTGTAGTCATTTGCAGTCACTTGGCAAGGCCACATAGGCTCCTAAATTGAGACATTTTCTCATGAAAGTGTATTATCCCGTACTTTCTATTATTTTCCCACCAATGAAGCACAAAGGAGAGACATGAGTAGTACTTGTTACAATGGGCATCATAATTACCAACATGTTCTGTGCACCTACTATGTGCCAAGCACCATGCTGCGCTTTTACGGAATTAAAGGATTAATCCTTACAATAAGAGTATGAGAAAGGTCCTAGAATTATCCATATTTTACATTTTGAGATACCGAAACTGAAGCAGAATAGATAAGGGCAACAGAAGATTATTTCTATATTAGCTTTTTGGGTCCAAGATAATTGGGTTATCATGAGACATGAGACATTAGTTGTGAAGTTCAATTTCATGTTGCACAGAATTAACCTCAGGGATGGCCTGTGAGTTTACACTTGCGTAGAATGGGGATGTCATTCTCTTGCAAATGGATGAGTCTCCATTCAGTGTTGAAGTCTGGTCTTTGCTGCCCCTCAGCACAATGTGACAGCATGGCAGTTCTTGTCCATGCGCAAGGCCATTAACTCTAACTCATTTATGAACAAGTACTTTAAGAAACTCAAGTTTCCAGAGCTGTGTATGTTAACACTTTGAACAACCTAAATAACCCCTCAGGAGAATAAAAAGTCAATCAGTAGATTGAACGTATGTAAAAATAAATCCAGATTTGAAATCTAGTCTTTCATGAAGCAGCAAGGGCCTGATTATCACTCACACACATGCGTGAATTCTGTTTTCTACAATGGAAACAACAGAAACACCTAATTGCATAAGAAAATATGATAGATGCTTTTGAAAAAGAGAAGATTTCAGAAAGTCCCATGTTGGCATCAAAATCAAAACTGTCAGCTTGCACAATAGTCTACAGCAGGAATGGTTGCATATTGCCACATTTGGGTTCATGGAACATCTCAAGCTGTTTCTTAAACATTTAGGGTTTGGGCAAAACCAGAAAGAGTTTCACCAACCACTTTTTCCCTTAATTTGTAAACCCATATTTAAAAGAAATGTAATCCATATGCTTCTGATTCATTTACACTTAGCTCATCAAAATTGTGTTTTATATGAATTACTTGATGCCCCCAAAACCCTGTGAGTCTTTCAAGTCTTTTTCCTTAGAAACAAGAATTTGAATTTGGTTTGTTGTTGTTTTAAAGCCACTTTTTTTCCTTTATAGTAGATTTATTCTACTTAGAAGGTTTGGAATTTGTTGGGAAACTGAGAAATACATGGTTTAAGTGGGTTCTAAATTGGGCAGCCCACATTTGACTTCCATCTAATTAACCCATCTGTTACAAGGTTTTCTTTTCTATTTATTGACTTTTCTATAATTATATTGTTCTCTGTATACCTATGCCAATTATTTTTATCTTCGAAAAATGGGGTTGCTTTGGGGTTCATGCAAAGTTTCAGTGAAGCCATTCTAAAAACTTCCTGATCCATACTGAGAAACAAAAAAAGAATCTCCTGATGTCTAGAACTGATACAACACTCACAGCCAGGCTATTTTGTTCTCTGTTGGACGTAAACAATTTTACAGAACACGAGCTCAGACAGGATTGCTCTGAGACCATGATAAAATGAGACAAATGAAGGCCACTTCATAATTTTGTCTAAAAACAGACATAAACAAGGCCACTGTGCAACTCACAAAATAGGAAAAATTCCCCGCTTTTGCTAAATGAGTGACAAATAATTCTTTACTCAGTCATAGAATCAACCTCACTTTCTGACAGCTTACAACCTAGAACAAATCCTCGCTTCCTTAGACCCTCCCTAAATCACCCAGTCAAAACCCAAATCCTATAATAAGTTCTTTCTAATACGCTCCTGCTGAGACACCCTATGGTCCCCTGTGATGTGCCTTCTTCCTCGCTCCAGTGAGTGATAAACCCAACAGGTATGTTCCTGTTACTGAACGCAAATTCATGTGCCCTACACACAGTGAGTCCAAACAAACCAAAACGTCAGAGTCTGGAGCAGAGAAAGGTTTATTGCAGGTCCAGAGAAAGGTTTACTGCAAGGAGAGGGGTGGCTTGTGCCCCCAAAACCCCAAACCCCTTGAAGGGTTTCAGCAAAGGACTTTTAAAGGAAGGTGAGGGAGGGGAGTTGTTAGTTGTTGTAAACTTCTTGGTGTCAGAATCCTTTGTTTTTGCAGCTATCCATGTAGGTCAAGTCATGATGTTCCCATAAACCTCCAACAAGACAAATGTTATTCTCTGTTCTGTAACTTTCTATCTCTATATGAATGGACTCTTAAAGGTCAGAGCCCTGAGAATAGGCTATCCTGTATATTTCAGGCTGTAGGCAACATTCTTTTATAAAAGGTGCAGAGCCAGCAGAACTAAGCATAGGAAAAGGGCCAGATCTAATATGGAGTCAGATTTGTTCTTTCCTCTACATTCCTGGTGGTCTTTGGCTGAGGCCACTGACAATATAAAAGGAATGCCCCTGTTTCCTCTGTTAGCCCCCAAACTCACCTACTCTAAAGATCTAAAGGTGGCTGATTCCAGAAGGAAGAAAAGAAGGGAGACTGGGAAATTTCTGGGCTCTGAGAATGGGGTGCAGAGAAACGAAGCAGCAAGAGGCCCTTGCATTGTATGGCCGGAAAGCCTAAGTTTTTGTTTGTTTGTTTGTTTGTTTTTGCGGGCCTCTCACTGCCATGGCCCCTCCCGTTGCAGAGCACAGGCTCCGGATGCGCAGGCCCAGCGGCCATGGCTCACGGGCCCAGCCGCTCGGCGGCATGTGGGATCCTCCCAGACTGGGGCACAAACCCGTATCCCCTGCATCAGCAGGCAGACTCTCAACCACTGCGCCACCAGGGAAGCCCCGGAAAGCCTAAGTTTTTGACTCAGGATTTGGTTTTGGTTCTACCACTGTGTGATCTTGGGCAAGTTACTTAATCTAAGGAAGCTTCCATTTCCTTATCTTTTAAGTGGGAATAACCATACTTACTTTCCATGGTTGTTTATGAGAGGGAAAAAATAGGTAATATGCACAGAATGCCTATATCAGTATCTGATAAGTTATCTCAATGCCTATATCAGTATCTGATAGGTTATCTCCTCCAATCTCAGGTTGCCAGATTTAGCAAATAAAAACATAGAATGCCTGAGTGTCCTGCACTTTATCTGGCAATCTTATTCCTACACCTTACACACTTCTGGTAGGACCAAAATTCTATATAGGTACCAAAGTATATCAGGTGTGCTACAAAACAAAACTAGAAATCCTCATCTCAGAATTCACAGAAATTTTGTCCTCGCTGAGAGCTAATTGCAAAATAAAGAAAATGAGAGTAGTTACAAGACCCAAAACACATGTTGAATGTTAAGGAGAGGTAGAAATTACACTTTTCAGGCAGGAAATTGAAAGTGAAAAGTTTTGTCTCTAAATAAGGTCCATGATTCACCACTATGACTGCAAATCATGAATAAAAACTAAGTAAGATCCATGATTCGCAACTATGACTGCAAAATTTTTCTTCTAACTTTTCTGAATCTATACATTTTTACAACTGAGAAAGTAACAATGCAGTTTAATATGTTTTCATTTGTGTTTTCAAGGAGAAAATTGCTCCACAAGATCAGATAAACAGACATTTGACAAGGCCACCCCCAGATTATAAAGACCAAAGAAGAAATGTGGGCAACATGCAGCCAACAGCTCAGTATTCTGGTAAGTGTTCTTAAAAATTAATAAAAATCATAACTGTGCAAAGAAGAAAACTGTTCAGTTGTTAGTATTTCCTCCTTCCCCCATCTCTTATTTAATTGTAACATCTTTCTTAGACTCCTTCTCTAGCTCCCATTTAACTTTCAGATCAAGACCAAACTGGAATTTATTTTAGTCTACTCATCAGTTTTTCTTGCTTATTTTTGTTCCTTATTCACATATTTCACTGCTCTCAGGACTACCTGTGAGAGTCAAAAAAGCATAAATATTTTCTAACTGCTAGGTTCAACCATTCTCCTCCCAACAGCATATCTTGACCCAGATAGTGTAAGGTAAGCAGACATTTCTCCCTCATAGTCACATTTGTAACTTACAATAGTGCCCAATCTTTTCATCTCCACCTTTGGGCTCATCTCCCTAAGACAAATAGCCCTATCACCAAAAAATAATTGAAAAGCAAATTAAGTCTTTAAGAAGTCTCTCAAAAATACCAAAGGTGGATTGCATTTAAAATATAAAGCAAGAGGGTTCCCTTTTCTCCACACCCTATCCAGCATTTATTGTTTGTAGATTTTTTGATGATAGCCATTCTGAGCGCTGTGAGGTGATACCTCATTGTATCACTGATTTGCATTTCTCTAATGATTAATGACGTTGAGCATCCTTTCATGTGTTTGTTTGCAATCCGTATATTTTCTTTGGAGAAATGTCTATTTAGGTCTTCTCTGATAGGTTATCTCCTCCAATCTCAGGTTGCCAGATTTAGCAAATAAAAACATAGAATGCCTGAGTGTCCTGCACTTTATCTGGCAATCTTATTCCTACACCTTACACACTTCTGGTAGGACCAAAATTCTATATAGGTACCAAAGTATATCAGGTGTGCTACAAAACAAAACTAGAAATCCTCATCTCAGAATTCACAGAAATTTTGTCCTCGCTGAGAGCTAATTGCAAAATAAAGAAAATGAGAGTAGTTACAAGACCCAAAACACATGTTGAATGTTAAGGAGAGGTAGAAATTACACTTTTCAGGCAGGAAATTGAAAGTGAAAAGTTTTGTCTCTAAATAAGGTCCATGATTCACCACTATGACTGCAAATCATGAATAAAAACTAAGTAAGATCCATGATTCGCAACTATGACTGCAAAATTTTTCTTCTAACTTTTCTGAATCTATACATTTTTACAACTGAGAAAGTAAGAATGCAGTTTAATATGTTTTCATTTGTGTTTTCAAGGAGAAAATTGCTCCACAAGATCAGATAAACAGACATTTGACAAGGCCACCCCCAGATTATAAAGACCAAAGAAGAAATGTGGGCAACATGCAGCCAACAGCTCAGTATTCTGGTAAGTGTTCTTAAAAATTAATAAAAATCATAACTGTGCAAAGAAGAAAACTGTTCAGTTGTTAGTATTTCCTCCTTCCCCCATCTCTTATTTAATTGTAACATCTTTCTTAGACTCCTTCTCTAGCTCCCATTTAACTTTCAGATCAAGACCAAACTGGAATTTATTTTAGTCTACTCATCAGTTTTTCTTGCTTATTTTTGTTCCTTATTCACATATTTCACTGCTCTCAGGACTACCTGTGAGAGTCAAAAAAGCATAAATATTTTCTAACTGCTAGGTTCAACCATTCTCCTCCCAACAGCATATCTTGACCCAGATAGTGTAAGGTAAGCAGACATTTCTCCCTCATAGTCACATTTGTAACTTACAATAGTGCCCAATCTTTTCATCTCCACCTTTGGGCTCATCTCCCTAAGACAAATAGCCCTATCACCAAAAAATAATTGAAAAGCAAATTAAGTCTTTAAGAAGTCTCTCAAAAATACCAAAGGTGGATTGCATTTAAAATATAAAGCAAGAGGGTTCCCTTTTCTCCACACCCTATCCAGCATTTATTGTTTGTAGATTTTTTGATGATAGCCATTCTGAGCGCTGTGAGGTGATACCTCATTGTATCACTGATTTGCATTTCTCTAATGATTAATGACGTTGAGCATCCTTTCATGTGTTTGTTTGCAATCCGTATATTTTCTTTGGAGAAATGTCTATTTAGGTCTTCTACCCATTTTTGGATTGCGTTGTTTGTTTTTTTGATATTGATCTGCATGAGCTGCTTGTATATTTTGGAGATTAATCCTTTGTCAGTTGCTTCGTTTGCAGATATTTTCTCCCATTCTGAGGGTTGCCTTTTCGTCTTGTTTATGGTTTCCTTTCCTGTGCAAAAGCTTTGAAGTTTCATTAAGTACCGTTTGTTTATTTTTGTTTTATTTCCATTTCTCTAGGAGGTGGGTCAAAAACTTGAGGACACGGGGAGGGGGAAGGGTAAGCTGGGACAAAGTGAGAGAGTGGCATTGGCATATATACACTACCAAATGTAAAATAGATAGCTAGTGGGAAGCAGCCGCATAGCACAGGGAAATCAGCTCAGTGCTTTGTGACCACCTAGAGGGGTGGGATAGGGAGGGTGGGAGGGAGACGCAAGAGGGAGGGGATGTGGGGGTCTATGTATACGTATAGCTGATTCACTTTGTTATATGGCAGAAACTAACACACCATTGTAAAGCAATTATACTCCAATAAAGATGTTAAAAATAACAACAACAAAAAAATAAAGCAAAACTTCTTAATGGGTATCTCAATATAGCATAGGTGGCAGACACTACCCCTAAAATCCCTCCCTTCCACTCTCTGAACTCCAAAAGAACCTCTTTTAAACATAGCCTATGCTACCCCTGCCTTCTCCTAGTCAGCATCTATTCGAGCCTTTCTGCCCAGAACTCTCTGCAGCTTCTCATGTAAACTAAGCTTGTCCTCTATTTTCTTAAGTTCTCTCTGCTTAAGGCCATAAAGGAGATTCTCTAAAGAAGGAGGGGCTGTGAATATTTCTGTTTATTAATATTTTCTGGTCCTGTTAAGTGTAGTAATCAATATGTTGTTCTCATTTATTTAAACACTTTCAAATGCACCAGATTGTCTCTTTCCACTACAATTAGGAACGGGATATATATATTCCACTCTCTAAGATTGCTTTGCTTCAGGGAAAAAGCAGGATTCTCTGAGTCTGTCCTCAAGGAGGTTGAAAGACAATATGGGTATTATTTGGAACATGGCTTCCTATATCATGGCCTATCAGTGGCTTTGGGGGAAGCTAAGAGCCCTCTGAAATATTATATCAAATTCAAGGTGAATGTTTGTGCTTTTCTTTTCCCATTCATATAAAAGATTCCCAAGGATAGCAGTCTAAGGCTGGTTTGGTGGCTCTACCATGTTATCAGGGATCCAGACTTCTTTTGTCTTTCTACCCCACCTTCTTGAGCAGATAGCTTCCATCCTAAGGGTTGCCTTGTGGCCACCATATCACCAGTCTTCATATCCATATTCCAGATAGAAAGGTGAAAGAGGGGAAAAGGTAAAATGGCCTCCCAAATTAGTCAGATTCCATTTATAAAGTAGGTTTTTTTCGACACTCATCTAGTAACTTCTATTTTTTTTTTTTTTTTTTTTTTTGCGGCGCGCGGGCCTCTCACTGTTGTGGCCTCTCCCGTTGCGGAGCACAGGCTCCGGACGCGCAGGCTCAGCAGCCATGGCTCACGGGCCCAGCCGCTCCGCGGCATGTGGGATCCTCCCGGACCGGGGCACGAACCCGCGTCCCCTGCATCGGCAGGCGGACTCCCAACCACTGCGCCACCAGGGAAGCCCTTTTTTTAAAAAAAATTAACTTATTTATTTTTATTTTTGGTTGCCTTGGGTGTTTGTTGCTGCACACGGGCTTTCTCTAGTTGCGGTGAGCAGGGGCTACTCTTTGTTGCGGTGCACAGGCTTCTCCTTGCGGTGGCTTCTCCTGTTGCAGAGCATAAGCTCTAGGCACACGGGCTTCAGTAGTTGCAGCAAGTGGACGCAGTAGTTGTGGCCTGTGGGCTCTAGAGCGCAGGCTCGGTAGTTGTGGCGCACGGGCTTAGTTGCTCCGCGGCATGTGGGATCTTCCCGGACCAGGTAGATTCCAGCCCTCTGCAATGGCAGGCAGATTCTTAACCACTGCGCCACCAGGGAAGTCCCTAGAAGGAGTGATTTTTTTTTTTTTTTTTTTTTTTTTTGTGGTATGCGAGCCTCTCACTGTTGTGGCCTCTCCCGTTGCGGAGCACAGGCTCCGCGGCCATGGCTCACGGGCCCAGCCGCTCCGCGGCATGTGGGATCTTCCTGGACCGGGGCACGAACCCGTGTCCCCTGCATCGGCAGGCGGATTCTCAACCACTGCGCCACCAGGGAAACCCCAGGGAGTGATTTTTAAAGCCTCAAAATTTTTTCGATAGCATTTCCATAATGGAAATTCTCTTCTCATGAAATGTTCAGATACCAAGCTGATACTGCTTAATCTCATTAGCAGCCTGTGAACTCTGAGTTATTGTCCAAGTTTCTCCTATCTGACTCTGATCCCTCTTCATCAAACACTGCCCTACACAGTCAGGGCCTTGTGCTAAACCTGGAGATACAAGGAGATAAAGAGACTGTTCCTGGGCTTCCCTGCTGGCGCAGTGGTTGGGAGTCCGCCTGCCGATGCAGGGGACACGGGTTCGTGCCCCGGTCCGGGAAGATCCCACATGCCGCGGAGCGGCTGGGCCCGTGAGCCATGGCCGCTGAGCCTGCACGTCCGGAGCCTATGCTCTGCAACGGGAGAGGCCACAGCAGTGAGAGGCCTGCGTACAGCAAAAAAAAAAAAAAAAAAAAAAAAGAGAGACTGTTCCTGCCTTCAAGGGGGATGTAGTTTAGTGGGGACATATTTTAAAACAAATAGCAAGGACTTCAGTCTTTCAAGGTGTGTACCACGCTAGCTATCCTCAAGCAGTAGGAGATATGCTAGGGTTATAATTGCAACCATGCTCTCTTCACATACTGCCATTCTGATACTCATGTGTGTCTAGTTCTCTGTTTCTCAGTATCTCTGATTCTCCGGGCCTCCCTGCCTCTCTGCTGGGAGAGTACTTTAAAAGAGTATCTTTCTCCAAGTTATATCTTTGCCTCAATCTCTCATTCACTCATTCATTCATTCATTCATTCAAAAAATATCAATTGAATACCTACTTTGCACCATCCACTGAACTTGGAGAATAATAAGACAGTGAACAAAACAGGCAAAAATTCTTTCTCTCATGGAACTTATCATCCAGCAGGCACTTTTATTTATCTTTCTGGCATTCCATTTTTGTCTCTCAAGATGTCTTACCATGATTATTTTAACCTCCTCAAGCCAGGAAGATTTCAATGTCAGTTAATCACTATCCGATAGGTGGAACCTCCTTATTCAGCAGACTGTGATTGAGTGGTCCCACATTCAATCACTTATTTACAGGTATCAACATAACTAGCTTGCACTTTGAGGCTCCATGTATTTCCCAATACAGAAGCTAAATGCCAAATGAAAACTTGAAAGAGCAAATGCAGCTTGAGAGAGGAGGCTGGAATATCAGGGAAAGCTTAATGAAGGAACTTGGACCTTGGCCTGAGCCTTTGAAGAAAAGATAGGGCTTGGTGAGGTAAGAAGGGCATCATATGAGAAGGAAATGGCATAAGCGAAAGTAGTTCAGGATGTGTGGATAACAGTGCGATAATAACTATTCCTCCTAGAGCAGAGTGCTTTCTGTATGGAAATAATCACTGGAGCATGGATTACATTGAATTCCAGATGTTTGAAGAGATGGGAATTTACCTGTCTTATGGCATCTTCTTGAGTGGGGATACAGATGAAAATTGGACATGATTTTCAAGGCCATAGATTTGGACCGTTAATCTAGTAGCCATGTATAGGGTTCATCCACATGTTCTAATTTGGACCCAGGGGTGACCAATAGCATGGATTTCATGACAGCTGGATAATCAAAGTTGTAGTCTTTGGTCCTGAAACAGAGTAAAGCTAATTTAAAATGGAAGATTGACTATCACTTCTCCTCAATGATTCCAGAAGAAGAATAAAGTAAAGCCTAAAAAATAGAACCATTCTATTTCAGTCTTCTTTCTACAATGTGTAATCTCTTGACCAAGGGGTAACTTAGGGTGATACTTCCCCCCAAAATCTGTCTTATTCCTTTTATATAATATGCTATGATGATTATTTCTCTTTATTTGTTCTTACACCCAAAGGCAGTCTCAGAGCTGACAAGCTATTGTAAATCGCTATAAGAGAAGAGATAACCTACTGTTTTGAACTAATATAATTATCTTCTTTTCTCAGGTGGCTCATCAACAGTGAGTTTAAACTCTAACCAAGCTTTGGCAAACCCAGTTTCAACACACACCATTTTAACTCCAAATTCCAGCCTCATGTCTACTTCTCATGGGACAAGAATGCCATCCTTATCCACAGCAGTTCAGAACATAGGGATGTATGGGAATCTGCCTTGCAATCAACCTGGAACATACAGCGTCACTTCAGGAATGAATCAGTTGACCCAACACAGAAACCCAAACCAATTGATAGCAAATCAAAACAACCCTCTGATGCCCCGGCCACCCACTTTAGGGCCCAGTAATAATAATAATAATGTGGCCACTTTTGGAGCTGGATCTGTTGGCAATTCTCAACAATTAAGACCAAATTTAACCCATAGTATGGCAAGCATGCCAGCACAGAGAACGTCGAATGTAATGATCACATCCAACACAACAGCACCAAACTGGGCCTCTCAAGAAGCAACAACCAAACAGCAGGAAGCGCTGAAATCTACAGGAGTCCGCTTCCCCCCAGGCACACCTACAGCCTATACTCCAAACCAGTCATTGCAACAGGCGGTAGGTAGCCAGCAATTTTCCCAGAGAGCAGTGGCTCCTCCTCATCAGTTAACACCAGCAGTGCAAATGAGACCCATGAACCAAATGAGCCAGACATTAAATGGGCAAAACATGGGTCCACTCAGAAGTCTGAATCTCAGACCCAATCAGCTAAGCACACAGATTTTGCCTAATTTGAACCAGTCAGGAACAGGGTTGAGTCAATCGAGGACAAGCATAAACCAGCCATCATCCCTGACAGCCGGCAGCTTTCCTTCACCCAACCAAAGTTCCAGGGCTTTTCAAGGAACTGACCATGGCAATGACTTAGCTTTTGACTTTCTCAACCAACAGAATGATAACATGGGCCCTGCCCTAAACAGTGATGCTGATTTCATTGATTCTTTATTGAAGACAGAGCCTGGTAATGATGACTGGATGAAAGACATCAACCTTGATGAAATCTTGGGGAACAACTCCTAAAGAAGAAAAGGGAGACAATTCACAAACTCCAAGCACTAAAAGGCAGTATTTTACAAGGACTCTGTAAAGGCCAAACTGTTGACTTTTAGTTGGACTCTATGAAGATACCTTGGCTTAAAAATGGAAAGCAGAAAGTAACTGTAGCGGTGAACATTTTGGTCCAAATGCTTGTTTTAAATATCAAACCTGAAAGTAAAACATTGGGATCACTTTTTCCCTGTCTACACCCCAGGACACAGTATCCAGTTTATCCAAACAGAACTGTGATGTTGATGTGTAATTAGTTGTGTAAAATAGGCTTCCCCAGCTCTTTCTCTATTTTTAGAAAAGTAATAGAACTTCTGGCTTGTTTAAACCCCACATCATGCGGAGGTACTAGTTCCAAGCAACAAGCAACAAATTCCTTAATTTGCTCTAACAGATATGTAAGTGTGTTTAATCCCTCCACTCTGTCTTTTCATTTAGGTTTCCTAAAACTTCCAGGGTAGATTGAAATGTTACAGATTTGTTTGGAGTAACCAGTGTCCTAAGTAAAGGAAAACTGGAGAACATAGAGAACGCCCAGTGGACTATAGAATTTCTTCCCCAGATTCATCTCCTCACTTTTTCAGTTTTCCCACATATCCTATACTTCAAGATGCTGTGTCTAGTGATGAAACAAGAACGCAGAGATGGCCAACTTTTTTCCACAACCAATTTCCAAATCCAGTTTCTGAATCTTAGATTCAGTCGCGACCTATCCTAATCATACTGAAATATTAGTGCACATGTGTCTGCATCAGATGTCACTACTTAAAAGAGAAAACACCACATTGGGCATTGCTATAAAGGAGATGTATTTGACCACAAATAACTTGGGGTGTTGCTTATTGTGATGATGCCTGCTGCTTAGTCCCCAAGCTGAGTGAAATTGAGCCTGGCCCTCTCTGCTTATTTTGATGACCAGAGACTGATTTGTAAGAAAAGGAAGTTTGGAGACCAAAGCTGACAGTAGAAGGTATCATGTTTTGGTTGAAGATAAGAAGCAAAAGGTCAGGACCAGGGATGGTGGGTAGGGGTGTGTACAAATCTATTTCATAGGGTTTGAAGGAAAGCATATTTGAGACGAAAAATAATCTGGCCTTATTTGGACACATTATTTGGGTGAACAGCTACATAGAACGTGATCTATTAGTAGCAGTCTACTCATTCTTCTGTCCCTGATGTGATGAATCATTGCCACATGCTAGATGGGCCCTTCATATCCAGGTTTTCTCCCTCAGGGCTGAGCACTGTATCAAAGAAAGAGTTCCTATTGAGTTGTGTAACAAATCAGCTGCAAAATGGGGAAGATGTGTGCTGATTTGGGATGTATGCAAAATATCTCTTTCATCTTCCTCATTACAGAGGAACACAGGTTATCTTCAGCTTTTTTAGTTATACACTCGCGTATTCAATTATCAAGTGATATTTAACTGAAATCATTTAATAACTCTTTAAATACCTTTCTAAAAAGAACACATTTTGAAAGTTCTGCAAAGCCCTCTTGCAATCTTTAAAATGTCTAGAAGCACTCTCTTTTACACAATACCAACATCGCTGGCCCGGAATCTTTTCTGCGCTAGGTTGTAAATATAAATAAATTACTTGTTTTGTAAACTTTTGTAAAGAATATTTTGGTAGAAATACTTAAAGCATATTCTTTGGGTTATATTTATACATATGTGAAATAAATATACTATCAAAAGGTTATATTTTATACAAAAAGTAAATTGTTACCTTTTGTATGCTAATATACAAAGTTTTGTATCATATGATGGTTTATTTTTAGCTCTTACACTTCAACCCTAGGTGGTCAAGTGGGAACTTTTGAAAACTATCAAGAGGCTTGTTAGACAAATTTATATTCTGAAACCTCAATAAGAAAGCATTCCAGGTTTCAACTCTTTCCTTTTTTTTTTTCCTGCTCCCAAATTCTTTTCTAAACCTATAGTTGTGTCTTGTTTGATTATTCTGCTGTGCACATTGTATTGGTCCTTGTTGCATGTGGTCTACTGTGTGTTTTCCCATTTTATAAAACAGTGTTTCTCCATGCAAAAAAGTAAGGAAAAAGTTATGTACATATAAACACTTTTATTTTATGGCTCCTCCATGTTACTGTATATATCTGCCAGCACGCCCCAGTTACACTCCTGTGATTCAGCTTATTTTTACCCTAACATAAATAGTATGTTTTGTAGTAGCTATCAAATTTAAGAGATAAAGCAATCAAAATGTTTGGATTTTCTTCTATCTTAATGTGAATTTCATAATTAATGTCTATTTATTCAGCTATTCATTAAAATACAGGATTCTTTGGAAAAAATGGTGTAGTCTATAGTTTCTGTTTGTTGGCAGCCTATTACCAAAGATGATGTAATTTTCCTGAAAGCTGAGATAATGACGATTTGATAGACATATGCAACCAAAACTTAAGGATTTACAACTTAAAAGCTATGGAATACAATCTCCCTTTTACAGAAATACCAGACTACTTAACTGTTGGCATTGCTTATCATTCTGACACATTATACACGAGATAGAAGTAATTTTCTTTTTTTTTTAATTCAAAGACTAGAAAGTCATTTAAGCAAATAATTCATTCTTGGCTTTGTGTTAAGCCCAATGAAGACAAATAACTCTGCTCTAAGTGAATGCACAATATTACTTGCATTACTGTAACTGTACCCATAACTGTAAAGATTTCAACTTGTAAGACAAGTATTTTGTATCGCGTGTAATTTCATGTGTTAAAAAAATAGTTAAAAAAATTCAGAAGTGGTTCTCTTGTATGAAATCATGCTTTCAGTCACCAACAATATTGTTGCTCTATCATAGAAAGTTCTGATGGGCAAATTTATTCTCTGGGAAGCTTCTAATACTAGTGAAATGCTGATGTGACTCATTTCAATATTCTTTACTTTGCTTAGAAAGTTTGTATTAAGATCCCATATGCACAGCAACTACTAAATACTGGAGAAACACAGCCTAATTCTCGGGCACAGTGGACCTTTGCCTGGCCTGCTGTGTGGCATTTGGGCAGACCAGGCTGAGTGAACACGGGGCCAGGTAAACACAGCCTCACTGAGCATATTTACACAGTCCTTCTTGGGAGTCAAGGAGGTTGAGAGAAAGATGGGCCTTTGTAGGAGGCAAGGGAAACCATTCTATCAAATTTTCTTGCTCCACTGTTGAAATATGTTGCTGGGGTTCCATTGTCCCTTCCCCCTCTGCCAAAAAAGATGTGTGACATTATCCTTTTTATTAGCATTATTAATGGAGCAATAATAAAATTTATATTTTATGTAGTGCCTGTCCGATGACTCTGGAAGGTTGTAAACAAAATCCACATCAATAAAAATAAGTAAAAGGCATACAAATTAAGAGAAAGAAATGTGTAATTCTAAAATTATCCAGTCAATCCTAGTATGTACCCACGGAAGGATCCTTGAGAGTAAATGAGAGGGTAGACGTGAGTGCAAAAGAGAGAGAGGCTCAGCTTCTTCCTCCTCTGTGTTTGCAAAGGCAGTACAAATTCTTAAACGTTGTATCCACTATTTCCATTTTATATCTCTGTGACTGTGTTTCCTCACTCAAAAATGAGGGCTTGGGGCTGAGATAGCTTTACATTTCTTCCCAACTCTAAAACTCTGTGATATTATTTTTCCAAAAAAATTTTCCAAAGCTAAGTGGAAAGTTAACCAAAGAGACTCGAAGCATCATTTTTTAAAAAATATTTATTTATTTATTTATATTTCATTTTGGCTGTGTTGGGTCTTCGTTTCTGTGCAAGGGCTTTCTCCAGTTGCGGCGAGCGGGGGCCACTCTTCATCGCGGTGCGCAGGCCTCTCACTGTCGCGGCCTCTCCTGTTGCAGAGCACAGACTCCAGACGCGCAGGCTCAGTAGTTGTGGCTCACGGGCTTAGTTGCTCTGTGGCATGTGGGATCTTCCCAGACCAGGGCTCGAACCCGTGTCCCCTGCATTGGCAGGCAGATTCTTAAACACTGCGCCACCAGGGAAGCCCGAAGCATCATTTTTAAAATAAAGAAATCAGTGTTCAATCAACCTTTTGAAAATTTTCAGATTGCCAGTCAACTTTATTTAGCAAAGCACCCCTCTCCTTGAAAATTAAATCATATGAAAATGAGATTTCATCAAAAGTAAGCCAGAACTAGTCTGTGGACTAATAGAAAGGCAATGTAGGTGTAGGTGTCCACTGACTACATACAAGTCCGAGTCCTGAAGATCAAAAGCTGGGATGTGATATTAAATGGTCATCTTCTTGTGAGATCATAGAATTTCATAAAGAAAATATTTGCCTAACAGGGAGAAGAAATCCCATACTTTGAGTAGTGTACTCCGTTGGGTATATAATAATGAATTTTCGTGGCAGTGTAACGTCTTTTAAATACACTTCCTAAATTCCTATAACAGACAAAGTGCAGGTAGTGCCCTACTGTTAACTTCACTGGCAATAAAAACATTACTAAAATATTACACCATGAGAATTAAGAAACATACTGACCTTAGATTTTTAAAAGTAAATGCTGTTGTCCCTGACCTGCATGCAATAATATTAAAAGGGGGCTTTTGTTTGTTTACATAAATAGCATTTTAAGTTTGCTTTTTACCAAATTGAATCATCATTAGCCCCAGGCTTTGCATAAATTTATAGAAACTTTTTACAATACTTAGAATTCTTTCAGGAAAAGGGAAGGAGAAAGAGAATAATATATAAAAGACTGTAAAACCATTGACGGTTTTCATAGGGTTCTTTCAGCAAAAGGGAGAGAAGAAGGAAGGAAGGAAAGAGAACATATCTCAAATAGGCTTAAAGAAAGGAATCTACTGATGGACATAACTGCAAAGGCCAGGAGCTAGTTCTGGGTTTAGACACAGCTGAATCCAGCAGGTAACAACGTCATCAAGAATTGGTTCTTTTCTGTCTCTCACCTTTGCTTTCCTGAGCCTTGGCTCCATTCTCAGGCAGGCCCCTCTCTCATGGTGTCAAGATGGCTGCTAGAAGCTCCAGACTTATATTTTCATAACTCCACATCCAGCTTGAACCAACTTTACATCTCACAAGCTTTGATTAGGGCATGTGCCCATCCCTGGACAATCACTTTGGCCAAGGAGTTTCAGTCTGATTGGCCAGTCCCAGGTCAAGTACCTATCCCTGGAGGCAGAGGGAGTATTAATACAATCAAGTTAGAGTGGGAAAGAGAAGGGAGGGAGGGAGGGAGGAGGGAGGGAGGGAGGGAGGGAAGGGAGGAGAGGGAGGGAG
>NC_041229.1:37576606-37579864 GCF_002837175.3 Physeter macrocephalus
AGGGAGGGAGGAGGGAAGGGAAGGAGGAGGGGAGGGAGGGTGGGAAGGAAGGGAGGGAGGGAGGGGAGGAAGGGAGGGAGAGAAGGAGGGAGGAAGAAAGGGAGGGAGGGAGGCTTCCTCCTCATTCTTTTCGCCTGTGGTAACAAGGTATTTACCTTAGGCTCGTGTCTATGTTCTAAGCTGGAAAAATAGATAGGAAAAATTATGAAGAGCAAAAAATGTTGCTTATAGAAAATCTTTACCTTTCCATTTGTGAAAGGTCATCCCTTACTCAGAGATTTTACCATACCTCATTAGCAATGACTGTGTCTATGGCCTTTCAGATCTTCAACAGACACTAGGTGTTAAGTATTTAGAGTTGTAGCCCCTGTAGTAGAGGATGGCAAGGGAACAGGTGGTTGGAAATGATATAAATACAAATATAAAGACATGCATGGGAATGATAAACATAAATTCAAGATGTTAATTATCTTTGAGGGATTATAGAGAAATGTGATTGAGAGGGTGCACACAAAGGACTCAAATTATGTTATTTTCCAAGCTGAATGAAGACTACATGGCTGTTATTTTTTTTTAATGCCTTTTTATATATCTGAAATAGATTATTAGAAATCAAATGAAAGCTAAGTTAAATTATTTGGGGTTTTCACTAAAGGCATTCTGCTGTGAATAAATGAATGAATAAATAGTGATTGATTTAGATTTATGGTGATATGCAGATGAGATACACTGCAAGGTACACTGAAAGGCCCTCCTGACTAAAATTAATAAAATACTAAATTTTAAAATAAAAGGAAGATTCCAAACTTACTAAAAAGCTACAAAAATAAAAGCCATGTGCTACTGGCATAAGTGTAGACATAAAGTTCCATGTTGTAGAATTGAGGGTATAAAAATAAACACTCACATTTATAGTCAAATGATACTTGAGAATGCCAAGACAATTCAAGGGGAGAGAACAGTCTTTTCAAAAATAGTGCTGGGACAATTGGACATCCACATGCAAAAAAATGCTGTTTTGACTCCTACCTCACACCATAAACAAAAGTGAACTCAAAATGGTTCACGAGACCTAAAGTAAAACTAAAAATATAAAGCTCTTAGAAAAAAAAGATGTAAATCTTCATGATCTTGGATTAGGCAAGATAGTTTCTTAGATTTGACACCAAAAACATAAGCAACAATGACAACAAAAATAGATGAATTGGACTTCATCAAAATCAAAAACTTGTGTGATCCAAGGCCACTATCAATAAAATGAAAAGATAGCTGTATTAGATATCTCCAGAGAAAAAGAACCACAGAACTAGTAGGATAAATATACACACACATACATATATAATATGTATATTAAAAAACCACTGAATAAATTTTACAGTCTGTGATTTATATCACAATCAAACTATTTTAAGAAGAAAAAATAAATAAAGGGGCATTTAAAAAATAGATCAGTGCGTTACCACCAAACCAATATGCCATGCTCAGAAATAAAGTAAAACCAGGAATCCTTGGACATAAGCAAACGTCAATATCAGCTTTGGCCCTGACAGTTTCTGTTGAACTCTGAAGACCTTGAACTTGCAGTTTGGCAACTTCACAGGGTGTGGGGGACAGGATATACAGGCTAGGGCACTTTCAAGGTGAGGAGTCCAATTAAAAGATCCCTTGCCAAAAGCTGGTAATCCAAAGGAATATAACCACAGAGTAAGGGTGAAAATGAAATAAACCCTGCTGTGTTACAAAGGGGAAAAATTCTTCCCTGGAAATATATAACCAAAATCAGCATTCATATGAGTTTGGGTTTGTATTCATAAAAGTTTACACATTAAAAAAACAACAACCTGAGTGTAGAATTTTATTTGAATTGTCCCCAGGTTGGGTACACCCTCAGGAAACAGACAGAAAAAAATGCAATATCTCTTAGGAGCTTTCAAAAAATCTGCACAAAATTTCAAAGAAAACTAACATCAGATCCATTATCAAAAAACACACAAGTAAACAAAGCATCATGAGTGAGAACAAGCATAAACAGCAGGCAGCAGAAGAAGACCTAGATGTTGAAAATAACAGACACAAAAAATACCTAAATTTAATACACTTAAATGAAATACATAGAAAGAAGTAGAAGCTTAGAAATATCAGCACAAATTGAATATTGTCTTGAGTAAAAGCTTAGGTGTGCATAGAATATTCATAAATTTGATAACATTATATGCCATAAAATAGCCTTGTTAAATTTCAAAACATCAGTATTATACTGACCACATTCACCATCCCCAATTCACTTGTTAGAAATGAACTTTAAAAGATAATGGGGACACAGCCAAGATTAGCAGGCAAGATGGCGGAAGAGTAAGACGCGGAGATCACCTTGCTCCTCACAGATACATCAGAAATACAGCTACACGTGGAACTTCTCCTATAGAACACCCACCGAACGCTGGCAGAAGACCTCAGCCCTCACAAAAGGCAAGAAACCCCCCACGTACCTGGGTAGGCAAAAGAAAAAAGAATAAACAGAGACAAAGAATAGGGACGGGACCTGCACCAGTGGGAGGGAGCCGTGAAGGAGGAAAGGTTCCCACACCCTAGAAGCCCCTTCGCGGGCGGAGACTGTGGGTGGCGGAGGGGGAAGCTCCGGAGCCTCGGAGGAGAGCGCAGCAGCGGGGTGCGAAGGGCAAAGCGGAGAGATTCCCGCACAGAGGATCAGTGCCGACCAGCACTCACCAGCCCGAGAGGCTTGTCGGCTCACCCGCCGGGGCGGGCGGGGGCTGGGAGCTGAGCCTCGGGCTTCAGTTGGATCCCAGGGAAAGGTCTGGAGTTGGCAGAGTGAAAACAGCCTGAAGGGGCTAGGGCGCCACGGCTAGCCGGGAGGGAGTCCGGGAGAAGTCTGGAGCTGCCAAAGAGGCAAGAGACCTTTTCTTCCCTCTTTGCTTCCTGGTGCGCGAGGAAGGGGTTTAAGCACGCCGCTTAAAGGAGCTCCAGAAACGGGCGCGAGCCGCGGCTGTCGGCGCGGACAGCAGAGACAGGTGTGGGATGCTCGGGTTGCTGCTGCCGCCACCAAGAGACCTGTGTGCGAGCACAGGTCACTCTCCACACCGCCCCTCCAGGGAGCTCGTGCAGCCCGCCACTGCCGGGGCCCCGGGATCCAGGGACAGCTTCCCCAGGAGAACGCGCGGTGCGCCTCGGGCCGGTGCAGCGTCACGCCGGCCCCTGCCGCCGCAGGCTCGCCCCGCATCCGTGCCCCTCCCTCCCCCC
>NC_041229.1:37584130-37599846 GCF_002837175.3 Physeter macrocephalus
TTTTTTGCGGTACGCGGGCCTCTCACTGTTGTGGCCTCTCCCGTTGCGGAGCGCAGGCTCAGCGGCCATGGCTCACGGGCCTAGCCGCTCCGCGGCATGTGGGATGTTCCCGGACTGGGGCACGAACCCGTGTTCCCTGCATCGGCAGGCGGACTCTCAACCACTGCGCCACCAAAGCCCTCAAATTTCATTTTTAAAAGGGATACCTGGTTGGAAACTTGAACAGTGATTTTTACATGAAAAATGTTCTTTAAAAATCTGCACTATTCACAGTTGTTTATGCCCAGTTAACCAATGCTGAACATTTAATTACAAAAGCTTTGCTACTCTATATTTAAAGGTTTGTAAAACTTCTTGATGTAGCTTATGTAAAAAAAGGAATTGTCAGATATTTATAATTTTGAGGAGAAATCGTTGTAAGATTAAGCACATTGACACGAGATGGTAAGAAATGATCAAAAAACGTTAACTCAATACTTCTGTTCTAATAATAAGCCAGGGGTATTAGTTACTTAACAACATTTTTTCACATTGCATTTGCCTCCACATTCCTGTCCATTCCTCATGCTGGGCATACCAGTTGGGAAAGCAAGCTACGTTTGCTTTGAAAGCATTCTTCTATTTGTTCTTCCTTCCTCTTTTCCTTCCATCCTTTCTCCCTTTCTCTCTCTTTGCCTCCTGCCTTATGTTTTCTTTTAATTAATTAATTCATACTATGTTTTAAGTACAGAAAAAAATTAAAATAGCCTATAATCTCACCAGCCAGATAATCTCAGTGATTAATTTTAAATAAAATGAACAGTCTGCCAGGAAGGTCAAACGGCACACAACAGTACCAAATGAGAAGCAAATATGTCTTCCTTCCATTTTCCAGACCCTATTTTTTGTTTTCAAAGTTATTCATCATCAATTTTTTCTTTTACACCTTTCCAGAAAAATAATATGCATGTACTAGCATATATGTAAAAATAATCTCTCTATTCTTTGTTTATCTATAGGTGGACTTGCATATCCTTTTTTTAAAAAACAGAATAAATCGTACAATGTGCACTGTTCTAAGCTCTAGTTCTAGAGAACGTTGCATAACACAGATAGATCTACACATGCTTTTTACTAATGCCAAATTATTCTGTTGTACAAATATATACCATAGTTTATTTAACTGTATCAAGGGATATTTGGGGATGAATTCTGATATACCCAACACCCTGCTGAGAACAACTTTACTTGAGAAAATAAGGACGCAATTTAGGGCAACAAAATGACAATAAAATATAAAAATTATGGGCTCTTTAAGAGTAAGTTTACTTTGTTCAGGATGGGAATTCCAAACCATTATCTTGAGTTTCTCATTACTATGTTTTTGCCTCAGATTACAATGAATAATTTTCTTAAGTAAAATTTAGATCACTAAATGATCCTGTAAAAGTATGTCTTCAATGAGTCTGCAAACTTACCAAATGTCTTTGACTTAGACAAAACATAATTGATATTATGTAATTTTTGGATCTCACAAGGCATAAAAGGATTCACTTTTTGGTCTTAATCAGTATTATCTCCAAATCAAGAAAGTTAACTCCTCTCAGCATGAATGTCTTAGAAAATAGACTAATTGATAGACTTGAAAGTATGCTCTAAAGCAGATATTTTAACCATTTGGAAGTGGCATGTTAGATTTTGTTTTAGTACAGTTGCCTAGGTAAGGTTTTTACCTCATTCTCCTATGTTACAAGATTGAAATTTAGATGCAGTCTAGATCATGGATAGTGCAGCTGTATCTTTTATAGCACCCGAAGCGCCCTATGCTTTGTGTTTTTAAAGACCAATTCTATTTGCTGTTTCTTGGCATTAAGAAATACAGTAAAACAGCATCCCCAATCACGTTACTTGTTCTGCTATGAATTCTGTTTGCTATGCTGCTATTACATTCAATATGTGCATTTACATTTAAGTTAACATCTAGAGTTGGATAAAATGATTTGGAACATTTTACATTTAGTGCTAAAGAGAAGACATTTGATATTTATTCGCACTTTGCTCACCACCAGTGATTTCCAGTTCTAAAATCACATTACATTCTGTTTCACATATAGTGGCATTTCCTAAGTGTCCTGTCATCATACTTTACTATTATTAAACCAATAACACTGGGTTATAATCTCACTAGAAGTCCAGAAGGAAGACTCTAAAAGAAAAAAAAAGAAGGCTGAAGGGCTTAAAATATAGATGTAAATTAAATTATTACAGACATTTTTGTATAATTCTTCCATAATATTTAAAAATTTAGAAATAACGATATGGTCCTTAATGTATGCTCAGCCAGGGTCAATGTCTTGACAGAAATGTTACCAGCATATTAAATAAAATTCCATTTCTTTGTATAACTACTGTATATGTCTCAAGGTCCTTGTCGCAGAGCAAAGTTGAATAAGACACATTTACTGCACGTCTGTAGAACTTATAGAAGGGTCTGGACATATTTTTAAGTGTTCAAATCTCTTTAAGAAGGTTACAGGTATACTGAGACAATAAATTCATGATCCTAAGAGTCACTGTGAAAAATATCACTTGGAGGGCTTCCCTGGTGGTGCAGTGGTTGAGTCCGCCTGCCGATGCAGGGGACAGGGGTTGGTGCCCCGGTCCGGGAGGACCCCACATGCCGCGGAGCGGCTGGGCGCGTGAGCCATGGCCGCTGATCCTACACGTCTGGAGCCTGTGCTCCGCAATCGGGAGAAGCCAAAACAGTGAGGGCCCCCGTACCCCAAAAAAAAAAAAAAAAAAAAAAAGTATAACTTGAAAAAACATCATTCACGATAACATCAAAAACAAAAATATAGGGTATATAAATAAAGCCCTATATGAATAAAATTATTAAATTCTAATAAAAAACATTTTGAAAGACCTGATAAATAGAAAATCATACCATGCTCTTGGACAGGAAGAATCTATATTTTAATGTCTTCAACTTTATCCATTGCAGAAGTATTTGTGAGGATACCTATTGGTGCTTCCATACTCACTGATAATAGCACATAGGCAGTTTCCACAATCTAGTCTTTATAAAGGCAAGGTAACCAAAGATTCAGTTCCCTCAAGGATGAAGCACTGGGTCATCCCACTAAGGCAAGCTCCAAGAGAATTTCTGACCAAGAGAAATCTATAATGGGTGGTAAAGGGGTTGAGGAATATTAATGATAGCCTTAGGACCAACTACAGCCTTAGGGACTGTACTTTGTCTCATTAATTCACCTGTTGTTAAGCCCTTTATTGTTTTTCCCTTTTTCAGGGAACTGCATCTTAAACCTTGAAGAATCAATGACAGGATAGAGTGAACATAGTGTGGGGCTTGAGCGGATCTGAGTGGTACAATGGATGTTTTGTAGCAGATCCAAAAAGGGCTTCACCACATTCTCTCAACCAATCCTGGACAGCTGCTGTGCAAGATGATTGCTTCCTGTGTATCTCTGCCTTGGGGTGTCCTCAGCATACTCAACCCACCCATGGGACAAGCCATAAGTGACAGGGAGTTAATGCCCCAGGGTGATCTTCAACAAATTTAGGACAGGAATTGGTGGGCAAGTATTCTAAGTTCCACCTCCCTTAGTGGATAAATCTAATGTATGTTTCATATTCTTTCAGAGCTGCCAGCTGGAATAAGCCCATAGTGATAACCTGCTCATGAACTCTCACTTTATCTGCTTTTCTTCTTTCTGAGGATCTTACTTCCTCACATCTTTACACTGCTTCCCAGAATCACTTCCCAGAAAAGCTGCTTATGCCCAAATCTTTGTCTTAGGATCTCCTTTGGGGGGAATTAAACTAAAAACCCAAATTGTCCATCACCTGTAGAATGGGTAAATTGAGGTGTTGTCCTGAAATAGAATGCTATGCTGCAGAAGGGAGTTAGCTAAACACATCACCATAATGTTGAGGGGAAGAAGTAAGTCACAAAAATACAGCTTTATTCTGTTTAGTATTTAAAAGGCAAATGAAAGATGTAATTTAAAGAAGCATACAGGACAGCAAAATTGAAAAGAAAAGCAAGAGAATGATTATCATAAAAGTCAGTCTAAGAGTTGCCTCTGGGGTGTGTAACAGAAGGGCTTTTAAGGTACTGGCAATATTCTATTTCTTAACCTGGTGTGTGTACGCCAGTCATTGTGATATTATTATTCTTTAAATTATACATATGTATTTTATTTACACTTTGATATGTTTCATGATAAACAATTTTTAAGTGCTGCCAAATTAGGTATGTGAGAGACAGAGGATTGCAATCAATCAAACAATCCATCACTAAGTACAAGGGTTTTGCACTCAGATTGCTTTGCAAGTGTTTTGTTTTCATTCCATTTTAATGAAATCAGAGCTTAAAATCATACAAGATGCATTATGTATGTGATTCATGCAAGAAAGACTTCAGAGCCTCCCATTTGCAAAACCATACCGAAAAGAAAGGCCTTGGTCCTAACATCAAAAGATTTATGTACGAAGGCACTTTATAAGCTATATATTTAAATGTTTAAGATTTACGTTTTAAGTTAAAACATTTAATTTATGTATATTTGTATGTATATAGTATATGTATACATATATATAATTCTCTCTTTAATCCAATTTTATTTTCTTTTTTGAATTAACTGACAAACAACCAGTTCTGTTCAAATCATGTAAGAAGACATCTACTCTATTAAACATTAAGGAAATGAACTAAAAATTTTAATTTGTGTAAGGCTTTGTTTGAGAACAAATGCGAGGTGCCAATAGAATGGCACAGAGGTTATGTATGTTTGAAAACTAAGCTTGATCGTTAACATGTATTCCTGAGAAAATGTAAGACTTAAATATTAAGGAAGATTATCTCCAATATGAATGGATACAACATAAATAATCTTCAAAGTAGTTTTTACTCATTATTCATTCATATACTAACTTGAAAGCAACATGTCACTTTTCAAAGCACTGAAGAAAAAGTTAAACATATAAAAAGATAGATAGATATATAAACCTCATTTATATATGTGTCTCTATTTGTATAATTCTGCCTTTCAACACTTACTGGAAAAATAGAAGATTGTTCTACATCTGGTCTTTTGGTCAAAGTTGGCGGGGAATTTTGTTAATCTTTGGAGTGATCAGAAGGTTTGAAGGATGTCTTAATCCTGCTCTGAGTGTGTCAAAGTAGATAGATGTCTTTGTTCAGTTCACAAAACCAAATAAGAGTGGTGGTGTGCGGATTAGAATTTGACAATTCAATCCAGATGACTACTTTATTATGGAAAAATATTCCACATCCCTTATCTATTCCAGAGAGTATATCATAGAGAAGGCACTATAGCTACACTATGATACAGTTGCAAATATTAAACTGAACGGTTATAAGAAGAAAACACAGCTGTTAAAGGGCAGTGAGTGAATTCATTTAGTGTTACATATCTATGATGATGTTGGTTATTCAAGATTTTTTCCAAAACTCATTTCAAAGGCTCTCACTTTAGCATTTCAAAGGTAGCGGATAATATTTTGGGGAAAAAAGTATCACTTCTTTTAGATGCAATAATAATAGAACTTGAAAGCTAAATATGCAAAGGCTTATAAAATAATGTGTATTGGGGAGTTCTGAATGTCCATTGTGCGCACAGATGTCTCAGTTAGAGAATGAAATATTGGCATGTTTCATAGTTTTTCTTCCTTGAAGTCATTTGCACTTGTGCCATGACATGAGCTCTCTTTATGACACAGAGAGAAAAGCTGATCATCTCAAAACAATGGGTAAAAATTTGGATCTCCAAATTTAACTGACCCTGGATGTGAGTTATTAAACAAATAAAACACTGCGTATGTATTTGCTTTTATTTTAAAAACTCAAAACATGTCAAGGCATATTTCACCTCCGAAAAATATGTTCAAACTATTTTACGTTTTAAAGTTAAAACATGTAGTGCTCCATTCAGAAAGTCCAGATTTTTTTTAAAGTTCATTTAACTCTATCATTTTTCCAAATATCTGATGCTTATCATCCCATTGCAATAGAAAGTCGGAAACTATGGATACTTCCTCTTAGTCCTTTAATAGCACAATTGGATTCAAAGATTGTAGAGCCTTTGTTAGAGAGCTAGATTTCCCATCTCTGTGTATAGTTCTTTTTCCTGAAACTGTACTTCCCAAAGTATATTTCATGAATTACTAGTTTGGGGCTTTGCAACACACAAACAAAGGGTTTCCGTTGTCAAATTAGGTTGGAAAGTACTAGAATGCATTCTTAGTTCCATACAAGAGATGCTAGTCTTTTGAAATTTTTCTCTAGCAAACAAAACTGTTTAACTTATTTTTAAAACTGGAATTTCCTAAAAATTTATTTGAGCTTTTTCACATAACCCCAGTTGATGTCCTAGGGTATGGTTAAGCAAATGCTGTCCTACATAGCTTCAACAAAGAGTGTACTCTGGCTGGCCTTTAAAAGAATATTCATTTCTACAAAATGTAAACATTGATATATTTGTATTTGCAATGAAAAAATACTTTGTACGTAATAGTTAATAAACGTCTAACATTTTACTGACTTCTCAAGATCAGCACCAGTCTTTCCAGAGATCGTATTTGTTTGTTTGCTTTGTGTCACTAAAGTGATACAGAGACTAAAGAAGTTTCAGGAGCACCTGCCTCATATAATATGGGATAATTTTCAGATAATGGTGATAATAAAGTTTCAAAAGTTTTCAGGGGCTTCCCTGGTGGCGCAGTGGTTGAGAATCCGCCCGCCGATGCAGGGCAACTGGGTTCGCGCCCCGGTCTGGGAGGATCCCACGTGCCGCGGAGCGGCTGGGCCCGTGAGCCATGGCTGCTGAGCCTGCGCGTCCGGAGCCTGTGCTCCGCAACGGGAGAGGCCACAGCAGAGGGAGGCCTGCATACCACAAAAAAAAAAAAAAAAAAAAAAAAAAAAAAAAAAAAAAAAGTTTTCAAATGAGAGAGCCAGAGTAAGGGAAAGCATCTGACTTTTGATATTATGGAAGAAAGAATTTGGAGGAGCATGAATCAAGAGCTGTAGTTTAAAAGGCTGCATATGAGGCTTAAGGCATAAAGCAGAATCACGGAATATTGGTCTGTGTTCTGAGAACATTAGCCTAAGGAATCTTTGAGGAAAACTTGAGAAGGCAAAAGTAGGTGAGATTTTCTAGACATTATATCTACTTTCACTTGAGACCCCCAATTACCCTTTTAACTGTTAGTCCTAATTTATTATTCCCTTTTAACTTACATGGTTTTTATTTTTTTATCAGCTCTACCTAAAACCACACATTGGTGGTATGTTCATACCATTTCAGCTTGTTTTATTATTTTAACTACTTCATCTGTTAGTCTTCTGGTTGTGATTATTTTGCTGGATGTAGCAATAATTCTTAATCCTTCTTAGTTCTTCTTTTCATTTTCTATATCCCATTTTCTCTTCTACTATATTATTCTTAGTCTCTTTACATTTTTCTTTTCTGTTGCTTAATTACAGTTTTAAAAATTATTTTAAAATATATTGAGTGTATTACATTTTATTTCTTATTCCTTTCTGCTCTTGAAACTTAATAAATGCCAAGCAGCTAATGTAAGGGAAGAATCTGTAAGGACTGTCCACACCCTGAGTAATGGAAGCTAGATGGGTTTTTTCTCTAGTCCACTCTGCCTAGTCCATCCAACTTTCCTTAGAACACTCCATTTCCCACCCTATTTCCTTTAGTGTTGAATTCCTTGAATCTACAAACTAGATAATAATATTTACCTATAGAAAATCCATTTGAGCAGTGAAAAAAGTGCTGGTTTTTATGGTAAGGTGATACATAACTAAACATTCATTCATCCAATCAATAGATATTTATTCTAGTGAAAGGGAGAGGTGAGAGGGTCTATTTTCAGATCATTCTTCTGCATAATAACAACCACACCTTCAACATTTTACATATTAAGATTTTTCTTTATGCTGAACACTACTGTAAGCATTTAACATGCCCTAATTTCATTTCTAAAAATTCTATGAGGTTTTTATTATTTCTTTTGTACTAAAGCAGAAATTAAAGCAAAGAGAGAGTAAATAATTCTCTCAGGGTCATACAGCTGGTTAACTCATCAGCAGGATTAATTTCAGCAAGTAAGTAGATGGTTTTAAACCTTCAGTAAATATCTTTAAATTAGGAAGGCACAATATGTCAAAAACTAGGCTTTAAAAATACTTTTATCAATCTGCTTCCAAAGATCTAGTTGATTCACCTTGCTATCAAGGCAATGTTAAAAAAGGATTAGGGACTTCCCTGGTGGCACAGTGGTTAAGAATCTGCCTACCAAGTCAGGGGACATGGGTTCAATCCCTGGTCTGGGAAGAGTCCCACATTCCGCGGAGCAACTAAGCCAGTGTGCAACAACTACCGAGCCTCCGCACCACAATTACTGAGCCCGTGCTCCACAACTACTGAAGCCCGCGTGCCTACAGCCCGTACTCTGCAACAAGAGAGACCACTGCAATGAGAAGCCCACACACCGCAACAAAGAGCAGCCCCTGCTCCACGCAACTAGAGAAAGCCTGTGCTCAGCAATGAAGACCGAACACAGCCAAAAATAAATAAATTTTTTTTTAAAAAAAAAGATTATCTAGGTGTAGATTATTCGTCCTGATATGTTCCTGATCCCCAATTTCTAAGTTTTATCCTACCGCATGTAGCCATTATACTAGTCGATCAAGGCATCCAAAACACAGATAACAATCTAGGAAAATAGTCTATTTTTAGCTGGAGCAGCAGCCTCAGATCACCATCTCATAATCTATGCTATTGGACCAGACTGGAAATATGTCAGTTTTATCCATATCTGTTGCTCTTCTTCATAGGTCTGGAATGGAGCCAACCTAAATAATCCATTCTTTATTCTAGAAATCATCTTGGTTATATATACTTGGCTATCAAAGATGGGGATGATCAACCTAGATTTCCCCAAATCCAGTTACTCCTCCAGAGTCATGGGGTGAATGCTAAAAAGAGTACTGTGGCTCCTATCCAGTCCCATTTATAATTCCCATATTCTGTACACCGGAATCTCTAACCCCTAAGGAAGGGCCCAATTTGTATTCTTTTGAGGACTCCATGCTTTCCTAAACTCATCTCAGAGCCTTTTTTTATTTTAGGGATGTCACAAGGGTTTGAGGGACAGCTATGAACACATTATATTGTGTGACCTACAAGTAGTTTTCCCCAATTTCCATCTCTTCTCATGGGAACCAAGCCAAATTTGATTTGAGATGGGATTACTCAATTGAGGTTTTTAGAATGGTAGTGGCTGCAACTTTTGCTGAATTAGGTAAATAAGAAATCAGACACTCATTAACCATGCTACATAACTATTTGAACATCAGAGTACTTTAACAGTAAGGCATTGACATACTGTTTACTTTGTTGCAATGCCCTTCCTGCCTTTCTTCACCTGTCTGACTCACACAACTCAATTTCATGAGATCATCATCTCCTCTAGGAAACCTCCCCTAGACCCCAAGTTGAGCTAACTATCCCTATTCAATGCTCCCAAAAGACCTTAAGCTGATTTCTGATCATTTTACCTATTTTCATTTAAAAATTATTATCAGTCATGTAAAATAAATTACTGAAGTTACAACAAAAATGCTATTGAGAATGTTATTTTCTACATCACTTTAGATCCTTCACATAAAATTTCAGTGAGATATTTCCTGTATAATTCGGTACTATAAATAGCTTTGGTTTCTTCTGAAAAACTCGTATGATTCCTCTTTCCTGATAATGAGAATTATATAACAGATTATGTGGAGTTTTTGTGTGGAAAAGGTAAGGCTTTGATAAATATTTAAAAAACAAAATGTAGTTGAAGAGGGCAACCATCCAGTGAATTCCTTTATGTATAGCAAAGATGGATTATTAAGTCAAAATACTGATTTGTTTCTCTCTTTAGTTTAGGTTCTTTGTTTTTGAAGTCAATTGTGTCAGTTTAGACCTGTTTAAATATTCCTAATGAATCTGATTTCAGTAAGGGATGGATTTATTAAACCTGAAATTGTATTCCAAGGGCTTAATTAAATAGATTGGGCCTCGTACAACTTCTCCTGAAAGCAACACTTCATGATTAACTTCCTTTCAAGTTGTTTGCACTCATCTCTTTTTTTCCCTCAATCTCCCTATGCAAGTTTCCTTTTGGCCTGGGAACACATATATGGATTCTTCATATTTTGAAACTGTACCCCTGAAATGCAGGGGGTGGAGGTGGGGTGTTGTTGGTGTTTCTTCTCTGTCATTAAATTACTCCTAAGCATGTCACTGTTTTTTGCGATTTCCCATTACTTTGCTTCTCAATTTAAAAAAAATCAGTATTTAATTTGCTTTAAATCCTTTAGAGTATATGAATAACATTTATCAACATAGCAGTGTGATGATAGAATTCAAGCTTTGAAATTTAGAAGCAGAGATCTGAAGATCTCTATTATATATAAATCCAAAGATCTCTATTTGGGTAACACAAAGAATGTTGTTAGTTTTTCATCTTTTTCATACTGCACAGATGTTATATCTCGGACTATATGGGTAGCTATAAATCATGAATAATGTGAAAGCATTACAAAGAAATGAACATGCGTTTTAGAACTAAACCTAGTGATGGATAGATTGCCTGGAAGGGGAAAAAATACAAACATACTCTGCCGAGAGAACATATTCTTCAGGAAGTCATCACTCACTCACCCAAAACATTGTTGGCGGTGAATCACCCTTGTGATTAGGTGGTGTTCTCATGAACACTATCAAATCAGATCAAGCATTCTCTTGGAAGCACCTATGAGTCATATTGATTCATTTATTCAAATATGTATTTATTGAATGCCCACTTTTTACCAAGCACTCTACTAGATGCTTGGAACACATCAGTGGACACAACCAACAAAGATTCCTAGCTGGAGGTGACAGATAATAACAATAGATGGAATAAATAAGTAAAGTATATGACTAGCAGAAGATGATAAATGGAATGAAAAAAATTAGAAGAGGATAAGAGAGATATAAATGCAGTATATGTAAAATTTATGTGAAATGTCTTGAGAAAGAGACATTTGAGCAAAGATTTGAAGGAGGTGTGAGAACATTAATATTAGTATAGAAAAGTTGTTAGCAAAGATATGTCAAAATCATCAGGTTATGACAAGAGAGAAAAAAGCAAAAAAAACAAAAAACAAAAAAAACCAACTCCAAGTCAGTCTGACTCAATTTTATCTTCAGTTCTGAATGTTTCAAAGTGATTGCAGCCCTAAGGGAAGACAAGTAGGTTTTTGATTAGTTTTCAGCCCCAAACACAAACTTCATTTAAGGTCAAGGAGAGGTGGTTGTCTCATATACCCCCTTTAGTTATCATGAGCTGGAGCAAAAATTCAGTAGATGACCTTGAGAGCATAAGCAACTCACACCACATAAATGTGATATACATTAGATATCCAACATTAGACGCTAAAAGCAGGTACCAAAGCTTGACAGTTCATACAACACTTTCCAGGAGATTCAATAACAATACATCAAGATGTAATCTCCTCCAGGACAAATTCATCCTTACCAAGATGCCAGAAATCTTTTATCTGCTTCCCAATGCTTGAAGTAATATATCAAAGAGTCATGAAAATGCCATGAATGTGAAACTAATTTAAATGAATCAAAGAATGAAGGCAACATGTCCATAGATGTGTAGTTTAGGAACTGTGATCACGCTGAGACAATTTAACTTACTCAATGGAGAAGTGACAGTTGATAGATTAAATCACAATTATAGAGATCTATTATCTGAAAATATGAAATTAATAAATTCAAACACAGAGTTTTTAAAAATGTATTTCAGATAGTTCAATCTGTTGATGTTGTTTAACATGTCCCCAAGGTCACTAGATACTGGGGTCTTCAATTACTGGCAAAATTTCAGCATGTTCCGTCTTCTGTTCTTCTTTGGTCTGACTTATACTGTATGTCTCTTTATTCTTTTAATGAATTAGATAGAAAACTACCATTTATGGAACATGTATAACATGTCAGGCACCATACCAGATGCTTTACATGTATCATCTCACCTAACTCTCACATTCTGATGTGTATGTGTGTGTGGTTATGTAGGAAAATGCGGGAGGAGAAGAAGGAAGAGCAGCTACATTTTACAGGAGTTCAAAGAGGTTAGATGACTGCTCTAAATTCACTAGGAAATATTAAAGCCTGGATTCTGCTCAGGATTTCTAGCACTGTTAAGCTGTCTGCTACTCGACAGAGGCTACTATAACAATTACTATTTCCATAGAATTTTATTGTTTATATTACATACATACTTTGATTATATCATGATCCTAAGATCATTTAATTAATCTTAGTTTTCTTCAAAATTATCAAAATGCACTAAAGCCACATGCCTATCTTTTAAGTATAAACTTTCATAAACTACATTTATATGACAAACTCTTTACAGTTCCCTCTATCTCATGATGAGGAAAGAGACTGCATTTTTAGTAAATACAATAATACAAAGTATGGCAAATTACTTAACTTCTCTAAGAGTGTTTCCTCAACTATAAAATGAGGATAATAATATCTATCTACTTAACTACCTCACAGGATTGTTGTAAAGATAAAGTGTGATAATACTGTGTATATGAAAGAGGTTTGAACGTTGTTTATAATAATGCATTACATTATTTAATGATTTTTATTAAAGGTCATTTCTAAGTACCTTTATAATACACTTTCTTCCTGATTTTCATTGCTTTTCAACTTACATAAATATATGCTTGATATTAAAAGTTTATCATGTATCAAAATCTATAGAGTAAAAAGTTAAAATTCCATTTCATACTCACCTTTCTCAATCCAACTAATTTTCCTTTCCAAGAGCTGATAATAGTTACTAGTGATCCCTGTTCTTGCAGATCTTTTAATATTCATTTATATTCATGAATTTAAATGTATTAATTTTTTTCTAAATACATATCAATCAAATATATTTTACTTGACAATTTTTTGCTTACTTTTGTTAACAACATGTCCTGAAGATCTTGAATAGTTGTGTGGTAGTGTAGTACTTTATAATGGATAATTGAGCTATTCCTATTATGCATGTGTCTGTAATGAACACCCTTTAACATATATATATATATATATATATATGTCTTCATGTACAAGTAAGCATATTTTAATAAGCTGAACTCCTATAAGTGGAATGTCTGGATCAGAGAGCATAGTACTAATTTTAATAGTTATGGTCAAAAAATCTTCCAGATAAGGCTGTGCCAAGTTATACAGTCTCTAACAGTATACAAGCATCCTTTTCGGTACCTTTGCAAACATTAGTTATTATCAATACGTTCATTTTTGCCTATCCTATGAGTGAAAAATACATCATTGCTATTTTCATTGTCATTTATCCTACAACCAGTGAAGTGTGGCATATTCTAATGTGTATATTATTGGCTAATTGCATTTTTTTCATGAAATATGTTTTTGTGTTCTCTGTCCATTTTCCTGAGGAGTTGTTGCCTTTCCCCTGGTTTATAGGCACTCTATATATTATGGCCATATTCCTCCTTTTTATTTTATACATAGCAAATATCTCATTACAGTCTGTCACTTTTCTTTTATTTTTGTTTATGGTGTCACACACCAGAAAGAAGTTTCATAGGTTTATATAGTTAAATCTGTTAGTCTTTCCCTTTTTGGTTTCTGTTTTTCTGTGTTGCTTAAGGTCTTTCCTATCAAAAATTATAAAAATAGTCTCTTGTATTTTCTTCTAGTACTATTGCTTTCACTATTCTTTGTGAGAATATAGGTAGCTAGTTTCTACCTCAAATCGTATATAAAAAGAGTTCTGATTGACTAAAGATATATGTATCTGTCTATCATCTATCTCTTTAATGTTTCCAAAAATGGGTAAACAATTGTGTTAGCACCATTTTTTTCCATGATTGTGCAAGATTTGTATGTTTGTTTTGTGATTAACACTGCCTCAGAATCTAGGAGTCACTGTGCTAAGAAATCTCTTGTCTATCATATCCCCCACCATCTTCTATTCTCCATCTTCTACAGAATACAGTATTCCATTAATACTCTTGATGCAATTTTGGGCACCGAGGACAAGTCAATGGGGGAGATGTTTTGGGCAGTAGCACCATTTGTTGAAGAGTCCATCCATTCCCCACTGATTTGAAATCACTTCTACCATATAATTAACCCTCATATATATTTAAATTGGTTTTGGATAACACTCTAGTCTTCATTTTGCCTTGTAATATTTTCTTGTCTAGCTCTAATACATATGAGTATATATATTATGTAATTGTAATAAAGGGGTATTTATATTCCTTCAATTAATACTGTAAACATATTTTCATGTTTCTAAATAGTTTTTCCTAATTATTATTATTTGAATGGCTATAATCTATTATTTACTTGTTCTGTACCTTATTTCTCCCCTATTCTTGGACATTTCTATTGTTTGTTTCTAAAGATAATGCTACAATTAACATATTCATGCTCTCTCTCTCTCTCTCTCCCTTCCTTCCTCCCTCTCTCATTTTATGGCAAATCCTTAACAGCAGAATTACTGCATAAATTGGCACGAATATCTTTATGGATTTTGTGATGTCTTGCCATATTACTAGCAGGATTTCTTCAGTTTTCAATATTGTCTGTAATATATGAGTTTACTTATTTCACTGTGATCTTCTTAGTATTGAGTGTTATTTCTCAAAAATGTTTAATAATTTTTATTTCCTCAAGGTGCCCTGATAATCCTGTATGAAGTTGGTTACCTGTCCCATCGTTCTGAGTGCATCTTGATTATTCTATATCACAGCCAGATAATTTCTCATTAAATAATAAACAACTTAATCTGTATTGTGAGATTGAAAATGACATACAATCTTTGATTGCCTCATGCTTCTATTTGTTAACTCACCATAATAGACAACACATTGTGGACTATGGGATAATTGAGTTCCAGTCCAATAAAGTCCAAATTTAGACATTTACTTTTCTGGTTATCTGTGGCTGTGTACCAAAATCACCGCCAAATTTAATGACATATAACAACCTTTTGTTATGATCACATATTTTCCATGTTTTCAACAAGGCACCGAGGGCATAACATTTTTCTGCTCCACTATAACTGGGTAACTCAAAGGCTAAGCATAACTCAGTGGCTGGGGGCTACAGCTATCTGAATGCTTAGTAACTCACGTGTCTTGTGGTTGATGCAGAATGCTGGCTAGAACCTTAGCTATCGGTATTGGCAAACAGTTGGAACATCTCCACATGACTTCTCCAAGTGTCTGGGTTCCAAGATCAAGTATCCTGAGAGAGAAAGTCAGGTGGAAACCATATCATTCATGACTTAGAAGTTGCAAAATGTCACTTATTTTGGTAGTCATAATCTCACCCAGATTTAAAAAGAAAGAACCTAGACTCCACTTTTTAAAAATTATATTTTATTATTATTATTTTTATACAGCATGTTATTATTAGTTGTCTATTTTATACATATTAGTGTATATATGCCAATCCCTATCTCCCAATTCATCCCACCATCACCACCCCCCTCCACTTTCCACCCTTGGTGTGCATACATTTGTTCTCTACATCTGTGTCTCATTTCTGCCTTGCAAACCGGTTCATCTGTACCATTTTTCTAGACTCCACATA
>NC_041229.1:37599937-37600983 GCF_002837175.3 Physeter macrocephalus
CTCCATACTGTTCTCCATAGTGGCTGTATCAATTTACATTCCCACCAACAGTGCAAGAGGGTTCCCTTTTCTCCACACCCTCTCCAGCATTTGTTGTTTGTAGATTTTCTGATGATGCCCATTCTAACGGGTGTGAGGTAATACCTCATTGTAGTTTTGATTTGCATGTCTCTAATAATTAGTGATGTTGAGCATCTTTTCATGTGCCTCTTGGCCACCTGCACATCCTCTTTGAAGAAATGTCTGTTTAGGTCTTCGGCCCATTTTCTGATTGGGTTGTTTGTTTTTTCAATATTGAACTGCATGAGCTGTTTATATATTTTGGAGATGAATCCTTTGTGTGTTGATTCATTTGTAAATATTTTCTCCCATTCTGAGGGGGTTTTTTTGTATTGTTTATAGTTTCCTTTGCTGTGCAAAAGCTTTTAAGTTTCATTAGGTCCCATTTGTTGATTTTTGTTTTTATTTCCATTTCTCTAGGAGGTGGGTCAAAAAGGATCTTGCTGTGATTTATGTCAAAAAGTGTTCTTCCTATGTTTTCCTCTAAGAGTTTGATATTGTCTGGCCTTACATTTAGGTCTTTAATCCATTTTGAGTTTATTTTTGTGTATGGTGTCAGGGAGTGTTCTAATTTCATTCTTTTCCATGTAGCTGTCCAGTTTTCCCAGCAGCACTTATTGAAGAGATTGTCTTTTCTCCATTGTATATGCTTGCCTCCTTCATCAAGATAAGGTGACAATATGTGCATGGGTTTATCTCTGGGCTTTCTATCCTGTTCCATTGATCTATATTTCTGTTTTTGTGCCAGTACCATACAGTCTTGATTACTGTAGCTTTGTAGTATAGTCTAAAGTCTGGAAGCCTGAGTCCTCCAGCTCCATTTTTCTTTCTCAAGATTGCGTTGGCTATTCAGGGTTTTTTGTGTTTCCACACATATTGTGAAAATTTTTGTTCTGGTTCTGTGAAAAATGTCACTGGTAGTTTCATAAGGATTGCATTGAATCTGTAGATTGCTTTGGGTAGTATAGTCATTTTCACAATGTTGA
>NC_041229.1:37601448-37602860 GCF_002837175.3 Physeter macrocephalus
GTTCATATTTCCTATTTCTTCCTGGTTCAGTCTTGGAAGGTTATACCTTTCTAAGAATTTGTCCATTTCTTCCAGGTTGCCCATTTTATTGACATAGAGTTGCTTGTAGTAGTATCTTAGGATGCTTTGTATTTCTGCGGTGTCTGTTGTAACTTCTTTTTCATTTCTAATTTTATTGATTTGAGTCCTCTCCCTCTTTTTCTTGATGAGTCTGGCTAAAGTTTATCAATTTTGTTTATCTTCTCAAAGAACCAGCTTTTAGTTTTATTGATCATTGTTATTGTTTTCTTTGTTTCTATTACATTTATTTCTGCTCTGATCTTTATGATTTCTTTCCTTCTACTAATTCAGGGTTTTGTTTGTTCTTCTTTCTCTAGTTCCTTTAGGTGTCAAGTTAAATTGTTTATTTGATATTTTTCTTGTTTCTTGAGGTAGGGTTGTATTGCTATAAAATTCCCACTTAGAACTGCTTTTGCTGCATCCCATAGGTTTTGGATTGCTGTGTTTTCGTTGTCATTTGTTTCTAGGTATTTTTTTATCTCATCTTTGATTTCTTCAGTGATCTCTTGGCTATGTAGTAATGTATTGTGTAGCCTCCACGTGTTTGTGTTTTTAACATTTTTTTCCCTGTAATTTATTTCTAATCTCATAGCATTGTGGTCAGAAAAGATGCTTGATATGATTTCAATTTTCTTAAATTTATTGAGGCTTGATTGGTGACCCAAATCTGATCTGTCCTGGAGAATACTCCGTGTGCACTTGAGAAGTGTAATCTGCTGTTTTCAGGTGGAATGTCTTAAAAATATCAATTAAATCTATCTGGCCTATTGTGTCATTTAAAGCTTGTGTTTTCTTATTAATTTTCTGTCTGGATGATATGTCAGTTGGTGTAAGTGAGGTGTTAAAGTCCCCCACTATTATTGTGTTACTGTTAATTTCCTCTTTTATAGCTGTTAGCATTTGCCTTAGGTATTGAGGTGCTCCTATGTTGGGTGCATATATATTTATAATTGTTATATCTTCTTCTTGGATTGATCCCTTGATCATTATGTAGTGTCCTTCCTCAGAAAAGATGCTTGATATGATTTCAATTTTCTTAAATTTATTGAGGCTTGATTGGTGACCCAAATCTGATCTGTCCTGGAGAATACTCCGTGTGCACTTGAGAAGTGTAATCTGCTGTTTTCAGGTGGAATGTCTTAAAAATATCAATTAAATCTATCTGGTCTATTGTGTCATTTAAAGCTTGAGTTTTCTTATTAATTTTCTGTCTGGATGATCTGTCAGTTGGTGTAAGTGAGGTGTTAAAGTCCCCCACTATTATTGTGTTACTGTTAATTTCCTCTTTTATAGCTGTTAGCATTTGCCTTAGGTATTGAGGTGCTCCTATGTTGGGTGCATATATATTTATA
>NC_041229.1:37603375-37603933 GCF_002837175.3 Physeter macrocephalus
AATTGTTATATCTTCTTCTTGGATTGATCCCTTGATCATTATGTAGTGTCCTTCCTTGTCTCTTGTAACTTTCTTTATTTTAAAGGCTATTTTATCTGGTATGAGTATTGCTACTCTAGCTTTCTTTTGATTTCCATTTGCATGGAATATCTTTTTCCATCCCCTCACTTTCAGTCTGTATGTGTACCTAGGTCTGAAGTGGGTCTCTTGTAGACAGCATATATATGGGTCTTGTTTCTGTATCCATTCAGTGAGCCTGTGTCGTTTGGTTGGAGCATTTAATCCATTCACATTTAAGGTAATTATCGATATGTATGCTCCTTTTACCATTTTCTTAATTGGTTTGGGTCTGTTTTGTTAGGTCCTTTTCTTCTCTTGTGTTTCCCACTTAGAGAAGTTCCTTCAGCATTTGTTGTAGAGCTGGTTTGGTGGTGCTGAATTCTCTTAGCTTTTGCTTGTATGTAAAGCTTTTGATTTCTCCATCAAATCTGAAAGAGATCCTTGCTGGGTAGAGTAATCTTGGTTGTAGGTTCTTCCTTTTCATCACTTTAAATATAT
>NC_041229.1:37603980-37702735 GCF_002837175.3 Physeter macrocephalus
GCAGTGAATTCCACCATTCTGTCTTCCAGGTCACTTATCCATTCTTCTGTCTCAGTTATTCTGCTATTGATTCCTTCTAGTGTATTTTTCATTTTCATTATTATATCTGTTATCATCTCTGTTTGTTTGTCCTTTAATTCTTCTAGGTCTTTGTTAAACATTTCTTGCATTTTCTCGATCTTTGCCTCTATTCTTTTTCTGAGGTACTGGATCATCTTCACTATCATTATTCTGAATTATTTTTAGGAAGGTTGCCTATCTCCACTTCATTCAGTTGTTTTTCTGGGGTTTTATCTTGTTCCTTCATCTGGTACATAGTCCTCTGCCTTTTCATTTTGTCTCTCTTTCTGTATATGTGGTTTTCGTTCCACAGGCTGCAGGAATGTAGTTTTTCTTGCTTCTGCTGTCTGCCCTCTGGTGGATGAGGCTATCTAAGAGACTTGTGCAAGCTTCCTGATGGGAGGGACTGGTGGTGGGTAGAGCTGGGTGTTGTTCCTGTGGGCAGAGCTCAGTACAACGTTAATCCACTTGTCTGTTGATGGGTGCAGCTGGGTTCCCTCCCTGTTGGTTGTCTGGCTTGAGGCGACCCAGCACTGGAGCCTACCTGCTCTTTGGTGGGGCTAGTGGTGGACTCCAGGAGGGCTCATGCCAAGGAGTACTTCCCCAAACTTCTGCTTCCAGTGTACTTGTCCCCACGGTGAGCCACAGCCACCTTCCACCTCTGCAGGAGACCCTCCAACACTAGAAGGTAGGTCTGGTTCAGTCTCCTACTTGGTCACTGCTCCTTCCCCCTGGGTCCTGATGCACACGCTACTTTGTGTGTGCCCTTCAAGAGTGGAGTCTCTGTTTCCCCCAGTCTGTCGAAGTCCTGCAATCAAATCCCGCTAGCTTCAAAGTCTGATTCTCTAGGAATTCCTCCTACTATTGCTGGACCCCCAGGTTGGGAAGCCTGATGTGGGACTCAGAACCTTCACTCCAGTGGGTGGTTTTCTGTGGTATAATTGTTCTCCGGTTTGTGAGTCACCCACCCAGCAGTTATGGGATTTGATTTTATTGTGATTGCGCCCCTCCTACCATCTCATTGCTACTTCTCCTTTGTCTTTGGATCTGAGGCATCTTTTTTGGTGAGTTCCAATGTCTTCCTGTCAAAGACTGTTCAGAAGATAGTTGTGATTCTGATGCTCTCTAGATTCCACTTCTTGATGGAGAATTGTCAACATCACATTGTAAGAAGAGGAAGTGGGAAAGGTTTATTTCTGCAAAAATATTTGGAAAATGTAATCTGCTATATTTATCATTGTATTTCAAATTTTTGCTATTCTTTTCTGGCTGATTTTGCAAAATATTTACATTTACAGATCCATTTTTTTATATTGAAATATAGTTGATTTACAATGTTGTGCCAATCTCTGCTGTACAGATCCACGTGTCTTGAAATACACAGATTCACATTTTACATTTGCACTGCAGTTCTGTTGACCATTTATGGTGTTTTCTGAGCTATTTTACTGCCTTTTACTCTTTACTCAAAATAGTATTTAACAACATTCAGATGTTACTGTAGTTTCTGCTCCATTGCAGTGAGATCTCTTTTGTTGTTCACTTAGCTTATAAGGAGACATGGTCATAATTTTAGTTCTATATCAATTTATGGTTAGTGCCAAACTGTTTGGCCAAGTATTCAAGTAAGGGGAAGGAATCAGATTGGAGGATTGATAACAAAGAAACCTGAGGAAGAAATTGCAGATTGACATCTTGGAATGGGCCCAGAGTTTGAAAATTTTTATTCCATGCAAATGTCCACCAGGAAGTACCCACTAGGGAAGAGGCCCTAATAATCTGATGACAAGATGACCTATTTTGTGGGTATCAGTGAGACCTTCTTTTCCTAGCAAACCCTAATACTTGCTCAATGACCTTATAAACAAACATGGCAGGAATCTAAGCTAAAGATGGACTGAACAATATGAACTTTTTTTGAACAGAGCTGATCTGGCGACCTCCATAGCTGAGTGCCAACCTGCCAACAGCAAAGATTGATGCTGAGTTTTCAGTATGGTACCATACCTGGGAGGGAGCAACTTGTCACCTGGTATAAACTGTTTACATTAAACACTGCCATTATGAAGTGGCAATGATATGTCCTCAGAGGAACAGATACTTAGTCTGCTTAGTCTGTACGCTTAATCTTATTTTCTCTGCCTGGCATGCTTTTGCCCAGCACCAAATTCTCAGAATTAACAAATGCCTTATTCACTGCCATGCCATCCCACATAACACTGTGTTTGAACAATGAACTCATTTTATGGCTAAAGTGGGAAAATGGGGAGTGCCCATTGGATTCACAGGTATTACCATGTGCCTGTCATCCAGAAGAAGCTGGTATTATTATTATTATAGAACAGTGTATATATTGAAGACTCAGTTATGACACATCCTCTAATACAGTTTCCAATATATGGTGCAGTTTCCCTCACAAACACACTTGGGTCTGTAACTCAAGGTGTAGAAGTGAGAGTGGTTTCACTTACTATTATACCTGACTACCTATTTGAATAAAGTGTGCTTCCATATGCCATTTGTGCTTTGCTGGCCTAGAGGTTTTAATACCCAAGAGATATTTCATGAGGGGACATAACAGTGGTCTCACCAAAGTGGGAGTCAAGATTGCCATCAGACTATTTTGAGGTCTTGGGGTTACTGAATTAACAGGTAAGAAGGTGAGTTGTTGAATCAATAAGTGATTGATCCTGATTATTAAATGGAAATGGGAGTTGCTGCTACATTATGAAGGCAAGAAAATATATTTAGAACCTAGGAGAACTTCTGGAAGTACCGTCCTTAATTGCTATATCAAATGGTAAAAGATAATAAAAACCATAGCAACACAATACATGCAGGAATTCCATGTATTCATATCTCTCTGTAACAAGATTTGAATCACCTAAAAAGGCAAAGAACCCTAACTATCTAAGGTGCTAAACAAGGATAAAGGAAAAATGGAAGAAGTGCTGGAAAAAATAATTGTAAGTGCCAATCAAAGGCTTTGTGATAAATTGTGGAAATTTGGATTATGATAGCTATTTTCTTCCTTGTGCTACTATGTCTTTATTTTCTTTACTCATTTATTTACATTTCCCCTACTACTTTGTATAGTATGAGTGGTAAATTTTATTATTCAATCCTTGAATTACAGGATATTGTGTTGGGGATGTGATTTAAGGAGAAAAGGAATAAAAATCACTCAGAAATAGCTGTAGAGACTGATGAGACTTTGGGTTTCCTCTTTTGGGAGTAAGTGTGTGTTTTAATCTGTGTAAAGGCTAGTTTCATCGTGTCTGGAAGAATGTTACGGTTGCAATTGTTATTTGGGAGTTTAAGTCTCAACAGAATCGTGTTTATGAAAGTAGAATAGCCAAAGGTATAAATTGTAGTGGATATAGTGGATTGGTACCCAGAATGTATGTTAGCCTCTTTTTAAAGTACCTTCCAGAATGGCAGAGGCTGCAAAATTACAAAATAGAATTTTCAGACTTCCTGTATGTAGGATTCTGAATATGAATTCAATTCTGTCAATTAGATGCATTCACAAAAAACTTGAAAAATGGAAGTGAGGGTAGAGGCCATTTATTTTCTGTTTTGGCTGATTGCTAGACTAGACGGTATTTGTTTCTTGATCTCTGGATTGTATATAGTAACCAGTTCCAATGGCAGCATCCCAATTCCCCACTTTCTTCATTTTAGTATACTGCTAACGCTTGTTCCCTTGGAAAGACTATTTAGCTACGTCATTCTGAGAACCATTCCTGAAGGCC
This sequence comes from Physeter macrocephalus, assembly GCF_002837175.3. Taxonomy (NCBI): domain Eukaryota; kingdom Metazoa; phylum Chordata; class Mammalia; order Artiodactyla; family Physeteridae; genus Physeter; species Physeter macrocephalus. The sequence continues at coordinate 37,607,796 of NC_041229.1, forward strand.
CTGCCTAGAGGCTACTCATTCACCCCTATCACAACTGTATAGGCAAATAATTCTTTTTTCTTTTTAAAGAAAACATTTTTAATCTTACTGTACAGTACCTTGAAAAGTACAGTACAGGACAAAAGCTGGCTTACAGGGGCTGGCATTGAGCCAGCGAACACACATTCACATCTCTGAAAGTTTGCAGCTTGAAGGTTTGTATGTAGGGGACTTACTGTAGAGTGAAGTATACAGAAGAGATGAAAAAAAATTAAAATTTCACCACCCAGAAATTAAGATTATAATTTGCGTGTATCTTCCAAAGATGAAATGCACATGCATATATAAAGGTATATATTATTTTTACATCATTGGTATTGTGCTATTTATACATTTTCTCTTTTTTTATTTGCTAATTGTTAAGAGAATTTTCCCATTCCACTAATTTATCTTTAAACAGCATTTTTAAAAGCCGTATAATAGCCCATCATATGGATGTGCCGTTGATTTATTTAGCCTGTCTCCTACTGTAGGTCAGGTCCTGGCTTCCAGCTTTCCAGTATTATAAATAACAAATGTCCTTGTCCCCTAACTCTAGCCATTTGTTTTCTGTATCATATGATGTGACATTTTTTTAATAATGCAGAGGCCAATTGCATTTATTGAGCTACTGCTTGGTGTCAGCCTCTCTGCTTAGTGCTTTTCCTTTCAGTTAGAAAGCCTCAGAGCCTCCTTGCAAATAGGCAACTAATTCTGCTTTAAATGTTTTTCTGTTTAAAAAAGCCAGTGGAGCACAGAGGCAAGTGAAGAGAACACAGACTTCTCAGGTATTAAACTATTCCAACAGAAATCTTTGGATGTGGTTTATATATAGAGAACTGACCATACACACAAACTTGAAGCCTAAGTTTTGAGGGAATTATATTGGCAAAGAAGTTCCAAGTCTGTTCTAGAAGCTTATGATTATTTGACTGCTAAATAAACCTGAAGGTCTCCAAACCTGCAACAGAAAGATGGCTGCAAAAGTTGTGAAACACTCTCCACCTTCACCCAAAAATTAATTCCCTCCAATACCCACTTCAAATGTATCATATAGCATAATGGACAAAAGAAAAACTTCCTAGAAGGAAAGGCTAAGGGCCATGGAGGATAATGAAGAGAGATATTCCTTCAAGAGTAGAGAAATACAGGATGTCAAATGAGCTAAACTAGAAGTTTACCCCATTGTTAAAATGGGGGTTCTTTACAGTTTCTACCTAGCAGGATTTCGTGATTTCTGTAGATCTGTGACTATTTCCCATCCTTTCCTCTTCTGGATGTGAGTTTTTATTGTAGTTATCCTTTCCTGATCCACCATCATATAATGGGTATGTGTATGTGTATGTGTGAGTGGAGAGGTGCATATAATATTTTTAAAAAATCTTATAGGATGCCAGGCCACAGGAAGCCATATCTGGAAATGATGAAGAGGAATGCATTTCATCTGTGTTAAAAAATTAGATGTGTTTTTTTCCTGCACATAACAACAAGTGGATCACTGTCTTCCAGGCATTTCTGCAAGGCAGAAAATATGTGTTAGGCTAGCATCAAGAAATGGCAATGTTTTCCTGGATGTGAATTCAAAACTACGGACAACAATATCCAGAATACTTTAAGAATACATAAAGAGTAATAACTGATTAACAACAGAAAGTCAAATAATCCTATTACAAAATGGGCAAAGGACTTGAATAGACATTTCTCCAAAGATGATATACAAATGGCCAACAAGCATATGAAAAAGACACTCAAGGTCACTAATTACTGGAGAACTGCAAATCAAAACCATAATGAGATTCTGCTTCATATCCATTAAGAAGGCTACTATCAAGAACTCCCCCAAATAACAAATATTGGTAAGGATATGGAGAAATTGGAACCCTGTGCCATATTGGTGGGGTTTAAAATGATTCAACAGGTTTGGGGGTTGTCAAAAGGATGGATTGTATTAGAAACTATTAGTTGTCCCCAATATCCATTTCCTGCTTCTTCCACAATTAAAAACATTTTTTTTTGTTGGACAAACAGGCAAAATAGACAGAATTCTAAGATCACCCACAAGATTCTTAACACTAGTGTACATACCCTGTATAACCCCTCACCCTGAGTACGGCAGGATTTGTGAATGTGATGGGATTTCACTCCTGTGATTAGATTGCATTACATGGCAAAGGTGCAGGTATTTTGCAAGAACCTGAACCTGAATTAGCTTGGAAGCAGATTGCTCCAGTCAAGCCTCCAGATGAGAAGACAGCCCAGCCAACACGTTCATTTCAACCTGGTGAGATCCTGCGTAGAGGATCTAGTGAAATCTTGCTAAGACTCCTGATCCACAAAAACTGTGAGATAATAAATATGTGTCAGGTTACGCTACTAAATTTGTGATTATTTGTTACACAAAAATAGAAAATGAGTAGAGGCACATATTTAAACATTATATTTCTAAGCTTCTCTTGTAGTAGGTGTGGTCTGTGACTAAATTCTGGCCCATCAGACAGGAGCTGAATTCAACTGTGCAACTTCTGAATCATTATTGTAAAGGTAAATAATGGCCATACTTTTAATTCTTTTGAATATATACCCACAAGTGGAATTGCTGGATCATATGGTAATCCTATTTTTATTTTTATTTATCTCTTTTTTCTGGTAAAAAATATATAACATAAAATTTACTATCTTAACCACTTTTAAGTAGTGTTAACTATATGTACCTCATTGTGCAACAGATGTCTAGAAATATTTTCATCTTGCAAAACTGAAACTCTATACCCATTGAACAATGATTCCCTTTTCCCCATCCCTCCCAGCCCCTGGCAATCACCATTCTACTTTCTGTTTCTAAGAGTCTGACTACTTTATTTACCTCATTTAAGTGGAATCATACAGCATTTGTCTTTTTGCAACTGGCTTATTTCACTTAGCATAGTGTCCTCAAGGTTCATCCATGTTGTAGCATGTGACAGAACTCCCTTCCTTTTTAAGTCTAAATAATATTCCGTTGAATATATATATACCACATTTGTTTATCCATTCATCTGTCGATGGGCATTTGGGTTGCTTCTGCCTCTTGGCTATTGCGAATATTGCCGCTATGAACATAGGTGTACAAATATATCTTTGAGATTCTGCTTTAAATTCCTTTGCATATACACCCAGAAGTGGGATGCTGGATCATATGGTACAGTAGTTCTATATTCAATTTTTTGAGGAACATCCAATACTGTTCTCTACAGAAGTTGAATCATTTTAAACCCCACCAATATGGCACAGGGTTCCAATTTCTCCATATCCTTACCAATATTTGTTATTTGGGGGAGTTCTTGATAGTAGCCATCTTAATGGATATGTAGCAGGATCTCATTATGGTTTTGATTTGCAGTTCTCCAGTAATTAGTGACCTTGAGTGTCTTTTTCATATGCTTGTTGGCCATTTGTATATCATCTTTGGAGAAATGTCTATTCAAGTCCTTTGCCCATTTTGTAATAGGATTATTTGACTTTCTGTTGTTAATCAGTAAGTACTCTTTATGTATTCTTAAAGTATTCTGGATATTGTTGTCCGTAGTTTTGAATTCACATCCAGGAAAACATTGCCATTTCTTGATGCTAGCCTAACACATATTTTCTGCCTTGCAGAAATGCCTGGAAGACAGTGATCCACTTGTTGTTATGTGCAGGAAAAAAACACATCTAATTTTTTTCCCCTCACTTTTCATATGGACTGCTATTCTCCATGCACTGGAAGCCAGTCACCTTCTCTTTCTCAAAGGACTTCTCACAGTTTTTTATTTTCTCAGGCCCCCCAATCTCCTTCCTGCTCCTGCATGACTATGTTGAGTTGGAGGAGGAAGACAGAGTCCATGTTAGTTCACCATTTTGTCAAGAATTGGAAGTCCCGATCCTTTTGATTACTTTCTTTGTGGTGGAAATGATTTGGTCTGACAGGATCTAATCACAATTCCATGGGTGGGTTGGAGGTTAGGGGTTAATATGCTATATGCTCTCTGCTCTTTAGAAGCAATATTAAATAGTGAGTAAGAGTGCTGAGAGAGAATTCTTATAAGAATTTTGCAGGCATACTGTATTGTTGTGATAAACTTGTGAAATACAGCTTTCTTAGAAAAAATTGTAGAATGATTTAATGAAAAATACTAGTATAATTTGCTGATCCCATTTGCCTCCTGGAAAGCTGGGGGAGAGTCATTAATTTTAGGGGACTTCTAGAGCAAAGAAGAATTGGACCAAGAAGCTTATAGAAGTATACTAAGCAAAGGAAATTTTGTTATCAATCCTCAATGAGCATTTAACTCAAAGGCTTGTTGTGAGGATTATATGAATTATTCATGAAGAAGCACACAGCATAGTGATTAAGAAGATAGGTATCAGAGTTAAGTAGACTTAAATTGTACTTCAGGTGATCTTGAACTATTTAAACTTACAAAGGTTCAGAAATGTTTTACTCTGTAAAATAGGGATAATAATAATAGCTTAACAATAAGATTCTTTAGAATTTTTTGAACCACTTCATGGAAAATACAGAAACTTTGCAATTACATAGTTCTATTTACAATGAACCCTTGACAGCCTTTATGCTCTGATTTTCATATATATTACATCTACATGCATTACAAACTCCACCAGAAAATGCTGTAAGTTTTGCTTTAAAAAGTATTATGTATTTTAAAGAAATTAAAAGGGAAAACAGTCTTTTATATTTATCCAGATAGTTCCCATTATTAATCTTCATCCTGAATGCCCAAGTTTCCCTTGGTATCATTTCTCTTTAGCCTGAAGAATTTCCTTTAGTGTATCTTGTCGTGTGTGTCTGCTGGCAACACATTCTCTTAATGTCCTTCATTTAAAATGTCTTCATTGCACCATCATCCTTGAAAGATGTTTCTGTGAGATATATATAGATATATATATATATATATGTAGTTTTACCTTTTTTTTCTTTAAACACTCTAAAGATTTTGCTCTGCTGTTTTCTATCACTCATAATATTTGCTGGGAAACCTGTGACCCTTAGAATTGTGGTTCCCTATATGTAATGTGTCATTTTTCTGCAGCTGCTTTTAAGATTTTTTTTGGTTTTCAGCAGTTTAATTATGATGTGTCTAGGCATAGTTTTCTTTGAATTTATCCTGTTTTATGTTTTCTGAGCATCTTGAATCTGTAAATTTATGTTGTTGGTCAAATTTTGGTAAGTTTTTTTGGCTAGTTTCTTTAAATAGTTTTCTCTGCCTAATTTTTTCTACTTCTTCTGGGCTCCAATTATTTGTATATTAGACCTTTTGATATTGTCCTACATGTCCCTTGGGCTCTGTTAATCTTTTTTCCTCATGCTTTTTCATATTGGATAATTTTTATTGATTTATTCATTTCTGACATTTTTCTCTGCTAAGTCCATTCTGCTGTTAGGCCCAGCCAGTGAATCTTTTTATTTCAGGGACTGTATTTTTCTTAAAATTTCCATTTGAATCTTTTATATTTGATTCCTATGCTGAGTTTTACTATCTTTTCATTGATTACAAGTGTATTGTCTTTTATTTCATTGAACATAGTTCAATATTAGCTGCTTTAAAGTCATTTTCTAATAATCCCAACATTTTTGTCATCTGGAATTTAGGTTTTCTTTACTTTTTCCTTTGACACTAGGTCTCACTTTCTTGGTACTTTTAATGTCAAGTAATTCTGAATTGTGTGTTTGGCATTTATGAACATTGTTTTAGAGTCTCTGGATTCTGTTTTATTTCTCCGCAAAGTACCGATGCTTTTGTTTAGCAAGAAATTAACTTGGTTTGAAACAAACTGAAGATTTTGTTTTGCTTGTAGTGGGTAACAACTCAGTTCTTTTAACTGGAAGAGTAGTAGGTTTTTTATCTAAGCTGCTTGCATTCTGCCTTTATGTTATTCAAATCAAAATAGGGTTTTTAAAAAAAATTTGTTTTTATTGAATGATTTTTAAAATTCTATAGTGCTTTACAATTTTCAAAAGTTTCACGCAGATGATTTCATATAATCTCATAATAACCCCCTTTTTCCCCTACCCCTATTGCCCCACTCCCTTCCCTCTCCCCACTGATAACCAACCACGAATTTGTTCTCTATATCTGAGTCTGCTTCTTTTGTTGTTTTACTCACTAGTTTGTTGTATTTTTTAGATTCCACACATATGTGATATCATACAGTATTTGTCTTTCTCCATCTGACTTATTTCACTTAGTATAATGCCCTGCAAGTCATCCATGTTGCTGCAAATGGCAAAATCTCATCCTTTTTTTATGGCTGAATAGTATTACATTTTGTGTGTGTGTGTGTGTGTGTGTGTGTGTGTGTGTGTACTTCTTCTTTATCCATTTATCTGCTGATGGACCCTTAGGTTGCTGCCATATCTTGGCAATTGTAAATAATGTTGCTATGAACATTGGGTGTATGTATCTTCAAATTAGTGTTTTTGTTTCTTTCAGCTATATACCCAGGAGTGAAATTGCATTTGTCTGAGTTTTTATAGAGTTTAGAGTTCCCCTCCCTGGTTCTCTGTTTTGGAATTCTTGCCTCATTCTCTAGCTGCCCTGGGCTTCTCAGGTCAGAAAGATAGTGGGCTTTCTATGATAGTTTTTGTCACTCTTAATTGCACCACAGTTTTCATCTGTCCATAGGTCAAAGCCACCAAAAAATGGGAAGCTCACTCTGTGTTGGTCACTAACTCAACATTTTGACTTTGCCTGCTTCTGTTCACTCTCTTGACCCCTTAGAGTTTCGTTTTTTTTTTAAATTTTGTCTAGAGTTTATAGTTTTTATCTGTGGAAAGGATACTATGCAATGAACTCTATGTAGAGAAAAACAACCCATTATATGGGTATTTTTTTTTTTTTTTTTTTTTTGCGGTATGCGGGCCTCTCACTGTTGTGGCCTCTCCCATTGCAGAGCACAGGCTCCAGACGCGCAGGCTCAGTGGCCATGGCTCACGGGCCCAGCCGCTCTGCGGTATGTGGGATCTTCCTGGATCGGGGCACGAACCCGTGTCCCCTGCATCGGCAGGCGGACTCTCAACCACTGCGCCACCAGGGAAGCCCTATATGGGTATTTTTAATGCCATATTAGAAATGAGAAAACTGAGTCTTGGTGAAGCATCTTAATCAAAGTCACAGAGCAAGTAAGTGACAGAACCAGGATTCCAATTCAGATTTTTCTGCTTCCAAAGTCTGTACACTTAACATTACTGTGCTTTATTAATCATCAAATAGACTCATATACAAATTATTACATCATCAGGCAGATGGTTTCAAGTGCTCTATTAACACAGTGCTAAAAATGAACTGGGTAGTAGAAAGTACATGGGTCTCCCGTTCAAGGATTCATCAGTTTCTACTAAACTTAGCTTGGAAAATCTATGTCAAGGTATCAGATGACAGTGAGCCAGCAGTTTGGAAGGCAGGTAGGGATGGAGAAGCAATAAGATTTTTTTAATGAATCACTGTAGATGTTTATTCTTGTCAAGTGTTCCTGACTACCTATTTTCTCTGCCTATCAGAGGAGTACAGTTCTCTTTAAAAATTATAGAAATAAAAACCATCAGTTACCATCCTGTCCCTGCCAAGCTGGAGAATGGAACAGAAAGGCCACGTCTTTCTGCTTAAACACATATTCATTCATTGTAATAGGTACTATAGTTTATACTGAACACAACTAGGCTAGTTGTTCCTCTGAGGAATGTACTTGCAAGTTAATATTTCAATTTCACTGGCCCTATACTTTTTTTTTAAAAACATCAGTTGTCAGTATAAATTTAGTTTAAATCAACATAATTCTATTTATCCTAGCAAGGAAGTGTTTTTTTTAAAACGACTCATTGTCTAATTTTTTTCACAGAAATAATCTTTGCATATTTTTATACCAAATACATGAGGTGATTGGGATTCAGTCTCTATCAGAAAAATTCTTTTATGGTATCCTTCCTATGGCATTCCTTTGCCCTCTGTAACAGAAAATTACCAGCAGAAGCATTTCTCCTTCACCCAGTTCTGGTACTCTTATCACAGTTCTATCCCTCTACCCTCCCTTCCTGCCCTGCTTGGGAATTTGAGAGGACAGGGAAAGATTACTAAAAGTTTGCCCTCTGTCCAACACCACTGCATCCAATAGTATATGTGTCTAATCTTTTCACACAATTAACAGTTCCTTCCCCATTTCCTCTTTCATACTGTTTTTGTGTGGACAATGGATTAATGCCAAAAGTGATTTTCCCCTTCAGACACTTCCAGACCACAGAGACTTTAATCCAACTCACAGCAGGACTGAAAGTTTCAGCTTCTGTTCTAGCGCCCTTTCTACAATGCTGGGCCAGGGGTGCAACGGAAATAGAATGATTAACATTAACTTTTTCCCTACCTGTTTTATACTTTCCCTATTACCCTTCCCATACCAATCACTTGCTTACTTCTCAGCCCTGCTTCCTATATCTTCCCCTCCTACTGCCACCATTTTTGAAGTTGTATTAGAAACTGTTGATATACATTAGTCCAATCCATCCTAACAACCCTTACGGATATAGTAGTAATACTACTTACATTTGAGTATTTTCTATGTATCAAGCATTATTTTAAGCATTTAACATGTATTAACTCATCTAATCTCTGAAGCTATTATTATTCCTATTTTAAAGATAAGGAAGCTGATGTTCCATGCCTTGAATTACACTGCAAATAACTGGCAGAGGTAGGATTTGAATGCATGCCTAACTCTAAAGCAGCCTTTAATTATTATTTAACGAACAACGATTTAATCATTATTTTCAGCCCCTAATCCGGTGAACATTTTGCCATCTCATCTCTCATATCCTTATCCTTTACGCGTCCCTATGTTCTCTTCCTTCCTCATCCCTCGTCCCTTTGCCCCCTCATCCTCCTGTTTGCCCACGTTCCTTTATTACTCTGTCCTCCCACTTTCCCTGACCTCCACATTCCTGTCACAATCTTCCCCGTCCTTAAGGTCCTTGTCTCTTTCTTCTCTTGAGACCCTCGTTCGTAATATTCCCTGTTTCCTCTCTCTTATTTTTAAAATGTCCCCTCCTTCTGCAGACTCCTGGCCCTCCTGCCTCACGGAATCCCCTCCCCTCCGGTGCCGCCCCCTCTCTTTCCCATCGACCAGTGGAGGCACAGCGGACACAGCTGGCGCGGCGCGTGGGGGCGCAGGGGGTCACAGCGTGCGTGGCGCGTGGGGGGCGGGCGTCTGAGGGCGCCGCAGGGTCCTCTGGCTCCCCGGCAGCCCCCGCGCGCGGTGCAAGCTGGGGGAACATGGCCGCTTCCGGTCTCCCTCCTGGGCCGGCGGGGGCCTGATCGCGGCCCCTGCCAGTCGCACTCCGCCCTCCGTTTCTCCAGCCCGGCAGCCGCGGAGGTCGCTGCAGGCTTTCTCTCCCGCTGCCTCCGCCGCGCCATGGAGAAGAGCTCGAGTTGTGAGAGTCTTGGCTCCCAGCCGGCAGTAGCACGGCCACCCAGCGTGGATTCCCTGTCCAGGTAACCGGGACGCCCAGGGCCTCGCCCAGCGTCCGAGGGGGATGAAGAGGGGCCGGGGCCTCGCTGGATGGTACCCCAGCCCGCCGCCTCTGATTCCAGAAGACTGCGCCGGAATTCCTTCCCTAGGACTGGGAACGTCTTCTTTCTCCCTCTCTGGGGGTTAGAGGCTGGGAAAGAGGAGGTTAAAACTCACTGCTTCTTTTTCGGCTCCTCTACCTTTTGTATTCCGAGGTCGTTTTATCCGCGGTTGGGGAAGCCCCGGTTCATTACATTCTCTAATCTTTCATTACTTCTTAATTCATTTTTTGGATAGCCCTCCCCCCATTTCCTCCCTGCCTTTCTCTCTTGACCACTCTTTCCAAAATCATCCTCCAGTGTTTTTTCCATCCGTCTTTAAGTCTTTGCTTTTTGGTTTCTTGCCGACTCTTTCCTCTCTTTCCCTTCGCTTCACTTATCTCTTTTACTATTTTCCTTACATTCTGATCTCCACCCCCGCCCCCCCCAACTTTGCTTTAAAATGTAAGTAAAAATACCCCCCACTGTGCTTCTCGGGTCTGAATCTTTCAGCTGAAAGTCATTATTCCCGAGTAACTAATGAGTGGTAGTTTTCTTCCTTCTTGGGCTACCGGTTCTCCAGGTTATTTCTCTTGTACCAGATGGGATTTTGAGGAGGACTTTACTATGCAGCTTTGCAGAGAGCTGTTGTGAATGTTAACTACACGTGTTTCAGACGCAGTTTTTTCCTTTGGTTTTAAAATAATGATTTAAAATTTTATTAAGAAATAATTGGAAGACCTGTATTTGTTATATGGCCACAATGAAATCAGGTTCTTTTCCATTGAAAAATAGTCTAGTTGTTATCAGAGAGTTATTAGATACTAGACCGCTGTGAAAACACACTATTTTCATTTTTTCCTGTGAATAAATTGAAGTTGCTCTGTCTCTTTTAATTCATTTTGGATTCTGCTAGATATGGGTGATACTGCCATTTTTTTTCCTGTTGCTGTTCGGGACCTCATTAGGAAATCGTTAGCTGATCCCACCGTTCTAAATTAGATTCTCTTAATGCGTTCATAGCAACCTGCCCACGCTTTTTTCAGAGTCCTTAACAAGCACAGTGTAATTGTTGGTTTAATTGTCTTCTCTACTAGGCTATAAGCTACTTGAGGACAAGGATCGTATTCATCTTCATATCACCAGCATTAAACAGAGACCCTGCCTGTCAGAGGTGCTTAATAAATGTTTTTTTTTAAAATTTGTATATTGAGTTATCCCGGAGAGAAGAATTTTTCTTTGTGTTTGATTATGTACAGTGTACATTTGTTTTAAGTATTTTTTAGGTTTATGTTTATTACTTGGAAATTTAGAAAGCTGGGGATTTACACTCAGCTGTAAAATCATTCAGAAAACAGGTTGGAAAATTACAGTTTTATGGGAGAATTACGAATGACAACTATGGCTCAGGATAGAATGTAAAGAACAAAAATGAGGCAACTAGTAATCTCATCCAGGGGAGAGGATTTGGAACCACAGGAGGCAGCATAGTGTTGTTAGAAAGAAAGTACTGGAAGTCAGGAGGCTCAGGCTCTTTTAAAGTCCTAGGCTCAGCTAGTGATTTGACCTGTATCATTTAACCTTTCCAGTCTGCAGTTTTTTCATCTTTTGAAATAAGGGGGTTGATCTAGAAAACCTGTAAGGTCCTTTGGAGCTCTAAAATTCTCTACCTTAATGATAATACTTGATAATAATCTTTGTTATGAATTTTTGCAGTTACACTAAATAAATGTCTGTTAGTATTACAAACTAATGTACCTACCTGTGCCACTTAAGCACAATTTTCTAAAAAAAAAAAAAAAAGTCCAGCAACTTTAAAGTTTATATATATATATTTTTAACTTCTTGAGGAAACATTATGTTACATATGAATTTGAGAAACTTAAGAACTCCTTGAATTTTGACTAGAGTATGTTAGCTTCATCCCTTCCAGACAAAAATGTACGTATGACTCTACTTTCACAGGAAAATGCCAGCTTTCATTCCTCTTCTCTAGAAGGTGGAAAAATAACATTTATTAAAAAAAAAAAGAAAAATAACATTTATTGATTGTCTACTGTATACAGTCCACCCTGCTAAATTCTTTCACATCTTATTTCATGAATCATTACACCTGTTTGTGGTATTCTCTTTAATCAACATTATAGAAAAGATGCATTGTAGACACTTGTTAGAAAGCCTAATTTTAAACTTAATTTAGGGTAACAGTCACAGACGATTGTAGTACTCGGGGGATGGGGGTGGACAACTGTGGTTATAAAAGCAATGTTAAGTCGCTACCCAGATTAAGTTTATTACTTTTGTTAGCCTATAGTAAAGCAAAATATTGGTGTTTGAACTGTATTATCTCAGCCTTTTGCAGAAATCTCACCCTTAAATTGTAGTTATGCTTTTGTTTTATACAATTAGGAAATTTTCATTTTCAAATTTTCAATTAGGAAATTGCCTTGTGAAATTGTTTTGATATCTCCTGTAGAATAATAGTTAATAATACTGTTCAGTGTGTTACAGATTGTCTTTTACACATTCGATTAACAAATTTCTGCTGAGTTTAGTTCCAAGGAAAATTGTTTATGCAAGAAATTATATTTCCTATTTGTTTGAAAATGGAAACTATTAATGCATCTTCAATTTGGCAAAAGACTTCAGTCAGATTTATAACTGAAGTTGGTAATATACTCATCTTTAATTTCTTCAAGTACTTCTGTTAGATGAATTCAGTTTAAATATTATGTTTAAATGTGTTAATTTGTAAAATGTTTTACACTCTTCTGGGAAGTAGGAAGAATATAAATCTGAAAAATAGTACTGTAACCTATGTGGTTGCCCATTGTTTTTTGGAAAATGACACACTCCATTTAAGTTGGGTGACTGGCTCTTGTGGGATCTGTAGTTCACACTAAGCATACATTGAATCTTGATATCTATATATCTACTGTCTATGTATCTGTAAATCTGTAGTCAGCTCAGAATTGCTGTTGCTCTAGCTTTGCCTTCTAGGTCATCATAGGCCTGATATCTTTGGTCACAGAAGAACAGTTTCATTCTTAATATGATATTCACATAGCAGTTTCCTAATCAGCTGTATATGATTAGGAATTACATCTTCTTGCATCCTTAAAAAAAAGTAATTTTCTTTGGTGAGTCCTGGTTGGTATTGTCTACTTCAGTGAGCTGTTCAGCAGCTCTTGTATATCCTGCTATTGTCCATTCATCACACATGTTCTGCCCCACAGAGAGAGTTGTGAAAAAATTCACTTCAGCACACTGTTTATCCGGCTGTATTCCATAATTTTCTTCTTGTTGGTTTTGCTCTGATTCTTGGGTAGGATATTGATAAAACAATACTGTAGGCTGGATATGGTAGCTAGGGTAGGCCTGAGCCTTAGAATTGTAGAAGTTATACAGCAGAATTTGATACTATATTGGTACTATTCTGCCTTCTTAGTCTGGTTTTCCATTTTGTACACTGTTATAAAATGTACTGCTTAAGTGAGTTTCTTTGATTACTTTTTACAGTGCATAATCACATGCTAATATATCTAGTGCTGAATATGTGCCCAGTGAATGATTGAATAAAGAAATGTTGACTGAATGTTCGCCACTTGTCTTATTTGCTGTTTCTATTCAAAGAATTAAAAAGGGTTTTCTTATGTGGATTTGGCCTGTAAAGTCACAACTTCAGGTTCAAGCTGGGAAGTTACCCTTGCATGAAGCCTCTTGACACCGTGAGCTATTTTATTGGCTGCATTATCTTTTCTGTGCCCACTCCTGTACGTCTTCACAACATTGTTTCCTTAGCCTACCGGATTTTCTATCTGTCTTGATTACGTTGGTCTCTTTCTCTCTAATTTATTTTTTCAGTCATTTTATTTAATGTATGTTTCTTTCATCCTATATATCCTCATTTTCTAATTACTCTGGGCACCACTTGTTTGTCTCAGATGATTTTGGGTTATCCATTGATTTCTAGTCTGTATATTCATTAGTATTTATAAGCATTCTGTATTTACGTTTAACTTAGATTAAAAAAAAATCAGAGGGGAGGTGCACATAATGTAATCAAAAAAGTAGCTCCAACTAATTAGATTTTTGAATTGCATGTCTTCCTTAAAATTATCATCATTAGAAAACAGTAGATCCTGAATTTCTGTGTCCATGAGTTTTGATGGTACTTATAGCCTGAAGAGGTAGGAGAGTTTTTAATATTTCTAAAATACATTTTGTCATAAGGTCTCATTTCTGGTTTCAGCCCCAAGGTTACTTAGAGGTGATGTAAGTAGGAAATATCCTTTTAGGTTGTTTTTTCAGTAGTGGTGTGGATTTGTATCCAATCACACATTCTTACCAATACTCCTTTTGACTCTTGGCATGTCTTCTGAGGCAGCTGGCCTGATTGGTGGTAGAAACTATAGCTACAGAACAAAGTGAAGCTAATAGGCTGAATTTCCAAGCTTGGCCTGATTATTAACACCTTATATCAGACATTGAACATTTTGGTAGCCTGAAAATTACTTATTTTGGGTTTCATTATAACAGGACCCTAAAAGAACCTTAAAGTTCTGTTAGATAAGATCCAATATTCTTGTGAACTAATTAGTAATTGTATATATTTTTCTGGAAGAACATTTAAATTACTTACCAATCAATAGTATACAAGTTAATACTAAAGCTGAGACTGGGTCCTGTGTATGTTTTATTCTTTCTTCCTTATGCTATATCATCAACAGTCTTCTATTAGTATAGGTCAGTAGTTCCAGGACAGTAGCATCAGCATCCCTTGGGAATTTGTTAAAATACAGATTTCCTGGGCCTACCTCAGGTCTAACTGAATCAGAAACTTTGGGGGTGGAGACCGCAGTTTGTAGTTTAGCAAGACCTCCAGGTGATCCTGATGCATGCTGAAGTTTGAGAACCATTGTCTTGGGTCTTTTCCTGATTGTTGCTTAGTAACTCCATCAATATTAGTTGAAATGGGCTAGGTTAAGGTCTGTGTTAGAACTACTATAAGCTTATTACTTAGAGCACTTTTGTAAAAATATTGACTGAAGTAGAGGTAGAAGTCATCTCTTGTGGATTTATTATATCTCGCTTTTTGGAAATGTCCTGAGCTCTTTTCTTTCGTAGCCACAAGAAAGAACACCAAATCAAGAATATATGTTTTAGGCTTTTCTTAAAAATAGATCCTTGGTGAGATGCATTAGTGGTAACATACATATTAAAAAAGTATTATAAAGAATTCCAGGAGGCCATCACCTGAACCAATAAAAGATTATGCCCAAGGGAAGGAAATAACCCAGATACAGATGTTCAGTAAGCAGTGAGTTTATTTTGGAAAGCTGCCAGTTAATGCTATTGTATTCAGATTCATCAGGGACAAAGGTTGCATGTGATTCAGGACTTGACCATTCTCTAGATTAGTATAGAATATTTTCTCTTTTTAAAGGAAGTTAGTTTTGAATAGGTAAAGCACTTGCCATCTCTTGGCCTACTCTATAGTTAAATCAGTGGATAGGATTAAAACTATTGAGAGGTGATATGGATAGGGAGTGATTTTATAAGCCTGCATTCCACAGGAAGTCAGGTTAAAAACAACTATATAGGGCTTCCCTGGTGGCGCAGTGGTTGCGCGTCCGCCTGCCGATGCGGGGGAACCGGGTTCGCGCCCCGGTCTGGGAGGATCCCACATGCCGCGGAGCGGCTGGGCCCGTGAGCCATGGCCGCTGGGCCTGCGCGTCCGGAGCCTGTGCTCCGCAACGGGAGAGGCCGCAGCAGAGGGAGGCCCGCATACCACAAAAAAAAAAAAAACAAAAAACAAAAAAACACAACTATATAAAATGAAAAGATTGATACAAGTTTCTTAAAGGGACTAGAGAAGATGCCCTCTTAATGAAAATAATAACCTCAGTTCCCTTTCCTGTAGCTTTATTACACAGAACTGATTGTGCTTATCCCTCTTAATGTGTTTCTCTATATGTACCAATGTTGTCATCACTATAGACCACTAATGAGCAAGCTTCATAATTCTGCTCCTGGCCAAGTACATAGTACCCATGCAGTAATTGCTGATGAACTTTCCTTCTTTCAAAGACTCTTTACTGGATGTGATTAACTCTTGGCCTCTTTAAGTGCTTCTTAGTCTGGATTAAATAAGGGCAAATGCTATGTTTTCAATATAATAAAAATTAACTTAAAATGTTTCAACCTATACACTTCAAAAAACCTAAATACACTTACTTGGAAAACTCTTCTTTATTATTTTTTTAAAGTAAGGATTTAGGTTTAGAGTATAACAGAAAATCCAAACTAACAGTGGCTTAAAACAGATAATTTTGTGGGTTTTTTTCCCCCCATGGTAAAAGCCCGGAGATAGTTAATACAGATCTGATATAGTGGATATAAAGTATCAAGGACACAGACTCTTTCTAACTTAGTGTATGTTACATTCCAGTGTTAACCTCAAAAACTGAAATTGCTATTGCAGTGCTTTACCCATTGGATCTTCATTAGTCGAAAGGAAGGAGGAAGGGAAGAAGAAAGGCATGTTCCTCTATGTAAAGGATACTTTTTTTGAAGTCACATACCGCCTTTAAGCTTACATCCAGTTGGCCAGATCCTGGTCGCATGGCCATACCTAGCCACAGCGGAGGCTAGGATATGTAGTCTCTTCTGGGAGGCTTTATTCTGAGCTGGAAATTGGAGGTCTGTCTCTAAGGAATAGGAGAGAATGGGTATTGGAGATAGTCAGCAGCTTCTACCACGTATACAAATAAATCATCTTAAAGCAAGGAAAATATTTTTCAGTTCGAGTGTACAACACTTAATTTATGCCAAAGACATTCTTAGATTTGCCTGCAATGACCATAATAGAAAATGCTTGGAAAGAGAAAGATGATATATCGTAGCAGACCGAAAAAGAGAACTGTATCTTGGAATGCTCTAAACTCTTGAGTTTTTAAGCTTTTTACTTTTGTTTGTTTGTATTATCTTGGGCCAGATTTTTATAATCTTAATCTAGGACCATAAAATAAAGGGGATAGACTTATTAATTGCCAGGTCATTAAGTGAAAGGCAAATAGAAATCAGATGAGGAATGATCAGCTATGTTATTTCATTTGAAGAGCTCAAGGAGTTGCTTGGTAAAGTAGTGGTGGTATGAGGATGATGGCCTACATTGATTACTCCTCTGCAGTTTGGCGTTCATTTCCAAGCCATGTATCCATGTGTTTTATCTCCCCCTAGAATATTGCATCAGGTTGTACTTAGGTATTTTCTCTCATTTCAGTTCAAAAGCTTTGGTCTTCATAAGAGAAATAAAGCAGGCCATTTTGGGTCATGTTAATTTATGAATGCTTTTGCCAGTATCTTGTGTTTATTTTTACATCTTTAACCTAAGGTTTGATTGCAAATTCAGAGAAATCAGTGTTTTATGCATTTTTGTGTCATCTAACTTAAATATTAATATTTTAAGCATGTAATGTCAAACAGAAGTTTAATCATTTGGGGATAAGTAGAGGAGGGTAGAGGAGGGTAGAGGAGTCTCTTCTGGGTTGATACAGCATTATTCATTGTGCTCATAGGGTTTAATAGGCATGAGTTACAAATATATCCATCTCCTTTCTTAACAGAATTGCCATTACTGAAAACAGCGAGTGAATAGTTGTTCAACTAGGACTTTGTTAGGAGGTTGTGTATTAGCAAAAGGGGTAATAACTTTGGCTGATGATGGGCTAGTGATTATGAGCCTTAATTTTCTTGAGTTGAGCCAGGAAACGCAGCAAAGGTCAAAAATAAAATTTTAATATGATATGAATGTCCTCTGTTACTAGTATTAGGTAATACTTTTCCATTATAACCAAAGGCAGTACCTAAAAATATGAACATCTGAGATAAGCTTTGCTTTTCAAGTGGTAGAAAGTTGTTGTAGTAAACAATTAATAGTATTAATAGTAACAGTCCCAGTAATAATAATATAAATAATAGCACTTAACATTTATTGAGTGCTTACTATATGCTAGGCATAGTGGTAAATCCCTTATATGCATTTTCTCATATAATCCTCATAACTATAAAATAAACAGTATTACTGTTTCCATTTTACAGATGAGAAAACTGAAGATTAGGGAGAGCAGTTTGACATTTGAACCCAAGTCATTTTTAACTTCAGAGTCTCTGTGCTGTAATTAACTCATCATACCTGACGATCTGGTGCCCCAGCTCCAGGGCAAAACTTGGTAGTTAAGGGCAGTCCCAGGACAGGTCAGTTGGGTTGTCTTGATGAGGAAATGAGTTTCCTTGACCAGCTGTACTGCTGAGCAGGAGAAGGATAAGGTACACAATACATTAGTGAATTCAGAATGTCCATCTTTGGAGAGAATTTTCTCTAGCTTTGAATGTTTTTCCTTCTGACAGAAAATAGATGTTTTTTTTTCTTTGCCTGATGATTAAGAGGATAGTATCATTTTCATTCAGAAGAATAGTTTTACATTTTGAACATCAGATAAATAAAAAAGCAAGTAAACATGATGCCTCTTCCCAACCCTCCCTCCCCTGTAGGCTTTACAGAATACTTTAGAATACTTTACTGTAGGGTTCCTTAAATATCTGAATTCCCCTAAGTTCCTTTGTGTTTGTTTACAGTTAATGTGTTAAGAGCCATTGACATTTGAAGATCATCAGAAGTGAAGATAAAACATCTCAAAAATTATAATGTAAGTGAATGGGAAAATGGAAATTAAAAATGGACAGAAGGGAATATTGCCAACAATATTTCTGCAATTCATATATTATCCCAAATGCAATTTATGCATATGACTAACCAGTAACTTCAAACTTTAGTCCCAATTCCAAGTCCTAGTTCTTAAAATTCTGTTCTCTTCTACCTAGGGAAAACAGTCATTAAGTTTTAGTCATCAGTAATTTTCCATTAAGATTCTTTTGGCTTCCATGTACTGTTTTTTGCTTTTTTCTCCTTAGTACTTTGCACTTTGACAAGGGCTGATGTTGTATTTGAAATTGTATGTGTGTAGAGACTGAGGTCTTTGCTTTCTAGCTGCTGATGTATGTTTTGCACAGTTTTAATTTTACTATAGTTCTGTATGTTTCTTAGGCAGAACTATGACCAGTAAGCTAGCTAGCCTCCTCCCTGCCTTCCCTTCTGTCTTTACCAGCTCCCTTCCTTCCTTTCTTACTCTTTGTATTTGTTTAATGTAGATTATGTCCTGAACATTGAGCTAGATCCAGAATTCCTAAGACCTTGTTTCTGAAATAAGTTATGTCATCTTGTTATGTCATCTTTTTATACAGTTGGTGCATTAGAGATCATGTAGTTAATTTCTCAAGTGTGGCTGAGGCCCGCCTGCACATTTCACTCACTTGTAGTGCTTGGTGAACACTTAGCTTCCTGGGTTCCAGGCCAGACATTCTGAGTCACTGGGAGTGGGCCCAGGAGTCTCTACTTAAAGTGAGAACCCCACCGATCCAGTTACTTTTTGGATTCTAGTACAGCTCTATAAGTTTGCAGTTGAGGGAACAGACCTAGAGAAGTTTAATAACTTTACCCAAGGCACCATAAGTGTTGGAAGGCCAGGAATGGTTGGTGGTGTGTTCTCCAAAGTCACGGAGATATTTAGTGCCAGAAGTGATCTGCTGACTCCTAGACTTCAAATCACGTTATGGGTTTTATTAGGCCAGACAGTGTATATATATAAAATCATAGGCAGTTCATCACTGTTCCTGAAAAAAGTAACTAAAAAAATAACTGAAGAACATCAACTGTTTGTTTCTTCATCTTTAGTCAGATATATGACTGGTTCTGATTTTGAAATCACTGGGGTTGGGGGGAACCCCTGGTAGTCCCGGAAGAGGAAAAAACCCATTTATTCCCTATGGCACTATCCCTACTTGGTCTTTAAATTTTATGCTTCTGAAAAGGAAGGATCTGATTTCCTTCTTGAATGATGGGTAGCTAGCATAGTGCTTTGCAAATAGTAGGTGCTTGATAAATGGTATGAACAGGTTACTGTTAAAACTTTGTTTTTTTCCTTTGTATTCTATAAGCTACTATTAGGAGTGGTTTTATTTGCTTTGTACAGAAGTTGATACTTGGTATACCAAGCCAGAGACCTTAAATAATTGAAGTCATTTATATTTATGATACTCCATTGTTGTAGTTGATATTCACAATATCTCTGAGGGACTAAATTATTCTAAAGTATTTTCTGAACTATATGTATTTGAATTAATTTTAGTGTTGTATGTGTATTTTATATTGTATTGTGTATGGTATATTGATAGTTACTGAATTGTAAACTTATATTAGTAAATGTCGTTATCCAATTTTCTTTGAAATATTCTGTAATTCTCAAATTAACGACTGAGTTTAACCATAAAATGCTATTATTCAATTTTCTGGAGATTTTGGGACATGTTTTAACTGTAAGATTTTTAAAAAGACATTTTAAGATCACATATTCATTTCTAATAAGCTGTATTTTTGTAATTTAAAAGTTTCTTCCCATGAAATTTTTTTTTTTGCTCTTTTTGTAACCACAGATTTAAAATTGTAAATATGGTGGTTCTAAAAAGGAGTCTTATCATGCAGTATAATTCCTTCATTGTATTCCTTGATACTTTCTTAGGCCTGCGTTTTTTAGTTCGGATTCTACTTCTTAACTATGACTCTGGATGAGTCCCTTGATTTCTCTGAGCCTGATTCCCTTATCTGGAAAAAGGGTAAAATGATACTTGCTGTCCTGTTTTTACAGAATCATTGTGAGACCTAAGTATGATGATTTATGTTGATGACAATAAATTAAAAGAATAGTTAATGCCTGTGTAGTGTGTACCGTGTAGTAGGCACTGTTTTAAGTACTTTACGTATATTCATTTAATTCTCATAACAGTCCCGTGAGGTATAAGAATTATCATTATCTCCACTTTATAGATGAGGAATCTGAGGCACAGAGAGGTTAAGTAACTTCCTTGAGGTCACAACAGGGTGGTAGAACCAGAATTTAGTACCAGGCAATCTAGCCACAGAGTTGGTAATATGTATGGAAGATAAATGTGTATGAGAGCTCTCTGACATTTGTAAACGGCTATGCTAACGTTAAGTATTATTATTCTAAAAGTACTTTAAAAGAGAGATGTTTTCCTCATCCTTTTTATACAGATAGAGGAAAAAAAGGCAAAACAAGCAAGAAAAAACAACCAGCTTAATCTGGTAAATAGAGAATAGTATTCAAAATTAAGGAGGGATAAATCGCGGAATGATGCCAATACATTAGATTTTTAATTTAACCATTCCAGGCTAGGAAGAGGAAGAGGAAGAGATGTTGAATGCTCTTCTTTTCCTACAAAATCCTAAAACAAAATGTTTTAGTGAGTGCAGGACAAAACAAAATAAAACACCTATGTCAACTCACTTATATGACTGAAGTTTGTGCAGAAAAGTTATATCTCATTATGCTGATGGGGTTGTGACCAATTAATAGTAATAATTTGTTTTTCTCTGTCTTGGGAAAACAAAAGTCTGTCTAGATAGCCTAAAGAATGGATATGTGACTTCATGGTTTTAATAATGAATTCAGATTTGCATGATGGAATGAGAAAATTACATGCAAGGTCATTTATCAAAGCATGAATTCCCCGTGTGTTTTCTATTGTTTGTCCAGGTAAAAGTGTTTGTTGAGCAAGCATTTACAGAATAGGTCAACTCTCCTCTTTTTAGTGTGTCTGCCCTTATATTTCAATTTGGATGGAAGTGTTCGTTTCTAAAAGGAAATGCAATTTCAGTGTAGTGCGCTTTGAGCTCTATTCTTTCAACTTTCAGTTTAGTGCCACATTTTTCTCAGCTAAATTGCTAACTTTTCCTCTGTAGGCTACTTATGAATCCACGTGAGTTTTAATTTCAGCTCTCATAAGAGTTTGAATCAGGTTTTTTGAAGGGATTCTGAGAAACTCTTTTAAGGAGTTGCTGAGGGTGTTGGGATTGGTTCTGGGACTGAAAGTCCCTCCTCCTGTCCAATTCTCACCCCTTTCCCCGTGGACATACTCATTTTGGCTAGAATACTTTGGCTTTTACCTATTTATTTATATTTCCAGATAAGATCTTTGAAGAAATAATACTCTGCAGAAGAAAAACATGTATGTAAACCATTTATATACAACCTGGTTTTTCACACTTTCTGTTGCATTACCAAGTAATATGCCCTAACTTTTAGTTAGGGAAATGTAGTTGATAGACCTGAAAATAAAATAATACAAATTAAACTGTATCCAAGGTCATGTATACCTCAGAACCTAGGGATTTTCCAGACTAAGTGCCAACATGCACTGCACCAGCTGTCTCAGAGCTCAGATCCCCTTTGTTTCTCAGAAGAATACAAAATGTAGGCTCTCATCTGTCAATCAGATGCCGTGATGATAAGATCACTTATGTCATCTCTTATACTGTAGATTGGTTAAGTTAAGAAGTTCAGGTTTCTGGTGTAGCATTTAAAAAAATAATTACTATAAGCTGTAATTAATTTGTTTGGGGGAGTTGTTTTTCTATTTTGGAGATCCTGCAAATATTCTGACAATACGTCTTTTGTATCCTAAGTGCTTTATACACACTGCAGGCCTTTTATTTTTTTTTAATAAAATTTCCAAAAGAATGACTAATAGAGCATGAACAGTGCTTATGCACTGTAGTCCATTGTGTAAGTACTGACAGCAAAATTTGCATTTCTAGAAAAGCTTGTTCACAGTCAGAATATAGAATACATTCTTTAATGTTCTTGGGCAAACATGCTATGTATGTGCTCAGGACATTACTTACAGGAGAATACTTCTTTGAAAAGAACCTTTTCTTTCCATGGAATACTGAAGAAAAATTGAATTGGCAGTAGGAGTGAAGCAGTTTAAATAAGGCAAGTGATTTAAATCTTATTTTAATGATTATAGTCAGTAATGACTGGAAATAAAAAATTAAATCCTTGGGAGGCATTTGTTTACTAGGATATATGGAAAGATAGGTGACTTGTCTCTAGGTTGTTTTGAATTAAGAGTGTAAAATATTGGTATGTTTGTTTATCTGCATCCCTAATTTTCAGACACTTTCACTTTTGCTAGAAATGTTTTTATGGGATTTTTTTTTTTTTTTTGGTATGCGGGCCTCTCACTGTTGTGGCCTCTCCTGTTGCAGAGCACAGGCTCTGGACGCGCAGGCTCATTGGCCATGGCTCACGGGCCCAGCCGCTCCGCAGCATGTGGGATCTTCCCGGACCTGGGCACGAACCCGTGAGCCCTGCATCGGCAGGCGGACTCCCAACCACTGCGCCACCAGGGAAGCCCAATTTTATGGGATTTTGAAATGTTAAATCAGGAGAACTAAGAGGAGTATAACTATAGTTTTGGCATCTTTTAGTGCTTGAATTTTATTTTTCTGTTCATTATTGTGAAATACCGCCAGTGTTGGTGCGATTGACAATAAAGTAATATTAATTCCATTAACAGTCCAGCACACCAGCAGAGTCAAAGAGGGTTAGTGCTTTGCTAACAGTCACATTGAAAAATACTGGTCGGGGGCTTCCCTTAGTCAGATGAAGACATTTTACCGTGTACATCTGAGTGAAAAGTACTTTTAGGGCCAAGGGCTTTGCTTCATTTTAATTTAATTAGTGGGTTCCTTTTTAAAGGGAGACCCTTATTTCTTTTTTTTTTTTTTTTTTTTTTTTGGGGTACGCGGGCCTCTCACTGTTGTGGCCTCTCCCGTTGTGGAGCACAGGCTCCGGACGCGCAGGCCCAGCGGCCATGGCTCACAGGCCCAGCCGCTCTGCGGCATGTGGGATCTTCCTGGACCGGGGCACGAACCCTTGTCCCCTGCATCGGCAGGCGGACTCTCAACCACTGTGCCACCAGGGAAGCCCAAGGAGACCCTTATTTCTGATTTCATACTGTTTTCCTTTCTGACAAGGGTACTCTTGTATTTCCACGATGCTATTCGTTGAACGCTTTCTACCAGTTAAGTATTTAGTACGAATGGCTTTCTACAGGTCATGTTTTTTCTCCTTACTGTGGTCTTAATAAGATATCATTACCTTATTTTATAAAGAAAGAAGTTAGATTAAGTAACTTGCTTGAATTATTATTTGCTAAGCAGGAAACCAAGTCCTTGTGACCCTGCAGCTCATATTTTCAGCTACTGAGCACTTCTGCATCTGTGCTCTATGCTTTGTGTTCTCTTCTGTGTTTCCATTGCGTCCTTTATATCCTTTCAGTCCCACATTTTACTATTATGAGATACTTAGATATCCAGCATCTTCCTTAGACCGTAAGTCCCTTGAAGAAAATGAATCTGTTTTCAATACTGTCCCCAGTACATGATTCATTGGTGATATCAGTAAATGTCTATGAGAGGTGAGGGTATGAAATAGGAGACTTAGGAAGTTCCTGCCCCACAAATGGAGGGGAAGAGTGTGAAGAGCCAGAGGGAAGATGGCTAAGAGGCCTTTAGTGGAGGTAGAGATTCTTAGTCTCCATCCTTGAAGGAAGCTGAGGGGTACTTTGAGGCATGGGAATATTCGGAATTGATAAGTGACCCCTGCTATCTGGAGACAGATTCTTCTGCCTTTGCAGCATTACCAGGGATGCTTGTAAGTTCACCAGTATTGAGGCAAGAAATCCTTTTGTGGTAGGTACCAAAATTCATTTGTTTAGACATAATTGTCATAATTAGCAAGTTTTTAGCCTGATTAATTCTCAGGAATAAGTATAACTTAAAAAAAAAATCTACCTGAAACAAAAAAATTGAAAAGTGGAGGGTACCTTATTTAATACTATATATTTTGAAAAGCATATAAAGAGTAATTTCTATCTTCCTACCACTAATTAGTTTGTATAACTCTGTTCGCCTAAATGCTACACTTTGAAATAGTAGAATTTTTGAGACCAAAAGGGTAGAACATTGCTCTTAGGAATAGTGTAGCAAGGGAAAAAGATATTCTGTTGCAATAATAACAGACCAGTAAATATGTGGGAATGACTAAGAGTCAGATGATGGGATTACTGTTTTGATCTTGTGGTGGAAAGAAAACTGCATCACTCTGGCTGAGATAGTGGCAGGACTATTGAAAAATAGTATGACTAGTGCTGTCTTGTATTATGCCTCTTTTAGTTACTATAAAGCTAAGTTCTGTTCTTTCATAGGTATGTGTGTATGTTCATTTGGTTATTTTTGTGGAGCCAGAAGTTAACATTTAAATAATATTGACTTGATTCCTTTAAATTAGGAATAAAGAGAATAATATAGTTTAGGGTAGAATAAGAAGTGGGTTAAAGAGGGGAGTTCTACTGAGAATGGTTTCCCATTTACAATGGCCATGGTTCTGCAAATTTGGATAAGCACATCTGAGAATGTAAATTGTTTGCATGTTCATATAATCTTTAACTGGTCTTCCAAAGGATTTTACAATGGATCAGAATTTAGAATATAACGTGGTTTTATTCTGAGGTATTTTGAGCCTCCTGAGAAAAGCAGTCTACATATGAATAAGTATAAAGAATAATTAGTAACAAGAGTATTCCACAGTGCTGGTTATATTTTTATCAGTTTTGTAGCTTTTGAGAAAATATTCTCTCTATAACAACTTTATTATTTTCTAAAATGTGTGTTTTATTTATACTTTTTTTTTGACATAGCACACAAGTACAGACATTACTGCTCTTGAGGGCAGAAATTGTTTGGCCTACCCTTGAGGTATTATGATTATTTTTGTTCCGAAGTACACTTACCTTTCCATTATTCTGAACCTTATTAATAACCTGCAGGTTATCCCTGGCCAGGGAGTGTTGTATTTATTTATGGCTTAGGTATTTGAACCTTGTCCGTGTTTTTTTGTACCTCCATTAAAGGATTTATAGGAACAGAATGATTATAATTTGATACTATTTCTTAATAACAATTCTGATAAAAGGTTTGGGCAGAAAAGTGCCCACACTAATTGAAAATGAATAAAATTTCACGATGTTGCTGCTGTGTGATGGCCTTTTTACAGGGAAAGTTTATGCAGTATACATAAGAAATAATGTTGACGGAGAAGTCTTTGAATCACATTTTCATATGGGACAATAGTTTATTTCTATGTATGTATGCATGTGTGTGTATAAGAGGGGAGAGTTGGGGGCATTATGACTATCAAGAGCTGAAAGGGATATTAAAAATGGTAAAATCCAAAAAAAAAAAAAAAAAAAAGTAAAATCCAGTTTAGCAAATATTTCCAATAGTTAGAACCATAACTCTTCATTTGTAATCCTAGAATTTTATCTCTAGGATTTTTATGCTCTCAATCATAGAACCTTAGATTTGAACTTTGAGACCATCTTGTATAGCAGCTCCACCCCTCAGGTCTTCCTTATGACTTGAATGCCATCATTCACAAAGCCCTCACTTCCTCAACACTTCCTGCTCCATTTTGGAGATCACTCTCATCAAAGAAAAGAGGCATTGGGTATAGGAAATGACCCTTTTTTGGTAGCCTGTCAATTAAATGGAATATGGATAGTGGAGGATGATTGCTTAGTTTGGAACCATAGTTGTATTTCTCATTTAAGCATACATTTGGAAAAATCCTTTTTGTCATTGAGGGCCGGTGACATTTCATGATTAAAGCAGATCCTATGGAATGGTTATAATTTAATTTGAATAGTAACACCACAATTCTTTTCATCTTGACTCTTTGAAATCACTCTGTGAAACTGTTATGAAACTAATGGTCATTAAAAAAAAAAAGTATTTGGACCATGAACTTGTGACTCTCTATGTCATCTTTTCATTTGTGTGCCCAAATTCTATCCACTTTGGCTTTTGTCTAAAATAAGATGATGTAATTTTTTTTTTTTTTTTTGGACATCTGGCGACTTTTCCATGAGTCTTTTACTGTTTGTCATGATAGATTTGATCATCTCAAATATTTCTTTATTTAATGTCTTTTCCTATAAATCAGTTATTCCTTTAAATTATTTTAGTGTAAATAGGTCTGGCTTACCATTTTAAATATAATGGTTATGTCCTAAATGCTAATCTCTAAGGAGCTCTGATTTTTATTTGGGAAGTTTTCTTGGTACATAAGCATTTATTTTGTACATTTTACCTAACTAGAAAAGGTAAGCTTGCTTGAAAACATTACCAAAGAACTGTAAGAAATAGCTGTGACTCAAAGATGAATGTGATGAGGGGGGTAGATATCCAAGGAGTCATCCAGCAGGAATGGTGTTAATGTGGAAAGTCTTCCTGAGAAGATGCCTTGTTTCTTAGATAGCCCCATGTATATCTTAAACATTTTAACAAGTAACTTCATTTTCCATATTTTAGTACATTATCAGTTGTTGGGTGCTGGTCTCTCCCCGCCCCCCTTAGTAGTGGTGTTTATATATAAAAGAATCTTAATGCTTAGATAGCATTTTCACATCATTTTAGAACTATCCAGTGAGATAAGAACAAGTATCAGTATTTTTATCCCTACTTTGCAGTATGAAATTGAGGCTCTGAGAGGCTAAATGACTTTCCATGATTTACGAGACCTAATTTTCCTTTCTCTTCTTGTAGCTTAAACTTACATGTCCTAGTTGGGGTGAGAGAATAATTTGTGTGTTAGCATCCTCCAAAGTGTCCCATGCTTCATACTGTGATGGTGCTTTGCAGTATGGTTACTTATAATAATCCACTATTAAATGCTTAATGGTAGACATCCCTTTTTGGTCATGAAATGACATAGTACACAGCATTTGTGTTGAAAGCAGAAAGGATCTTATGTTTCCAACAATGATTTAATAATTGGAACTGGTTGCTAGAGGGGAAATATGAAATTTCCTTTTCCAGAAGTTATTTTTGCTTTCTTGTCATGTTTTAAATAAATTGTATTACATTTTCTCTGGCAGAGATTATGGATAATTTAGCTCCTTGCTTCTTTAAGGATAAAATTGTTAGAGTTTCATGTTTGAATTCTCCAGCCCTGTGTTTAACCTCATTCTGTTAAACTGGTGTTCTCTGATGACAGTAGGCAGCATCCCATTCCAGCCTCCATTAGATAAAAATAGTATTTTACATTGTTAAGGTGTTTCTGTCAGGTAATGTGCTAAGCTCTTTGCATGCATTATTTTATTTAATCTTTATCAGTATGTGAACTGTTTCTGGCATGTGGTAAGTAAGTATTAGCTAAATGGAGGAAACAGAAAATAAATAAGTAAAACAAAAAGTATGTCAGATAGCAATGAGTGTTTTGGGAAGAATAAAGCCACGGATAGATAGAGAATGAGTGGGTGGGTTTGGAGTTGTTCGCAATTTTAAATAGAATGGCCAGGGAAGGTCTCACTAAGTAGGCAACATGTGAGCAAAAAAGCTGAAGAAAGTAAAGGAAGAAACGGAATATTTAGAAGAAGAGAGTTACAGATAGAGGTAATGGAAGATATGAAGGGCTTGAAGTGGGAGCTTGCCTGGTGTGTTTGAGGAACAGCAAGGGCTCCTGTGTTGTTATGGTGCAGAGGAGCAGAGGGGAGAATAGTAGAAGATGAGGTCAGGGAGGTAAGGGTGGGGGCAGATGTGAAAGCCTTTTGGGCCTGTTAAGGACTTTGGCTTTTGTTTTGAGTGAGATGGGAAGGTAGGGGAAGGTTTTTTGCCGAGGAGTGACTATGTCAGATGTTTCAGAAGGATCACTGTGGCTGCTGTGTTAAGAACAGACTAGGATGCAGAAGCAGGGAGACTGGTTTGTAGGCATTTGGAATCATCCAGAAGGGAGATGATGGTAGTAGCCAAAGAGGAAAGAGAAGTGATTGGATACTAGACATGTTTTGAGGGTTCAGCCAATAGGATTTCCTGATGGATTGAACATGTAGTGTAGGAGAAGAGTCAAAGTTGACTCCACAGTTTTTGGCTCAAGAAAGTATAGAAGGATAGAATTAACATTTACTAAGATGTTAGAGCTGGTTTCAGGAAGAAGAGCAGGAATTTGGTCACAAAAAAACAAAAACAAAAACAAACAAAAAAAAAAAGAACAGACTAGGATGCAGAAGCAGGGAGACTGGTTTGTAGGCATTTGGAATCATCCAGAAGGGAGATGATGGTAGTAGCCAAAGAGGAAAGAGAAGTGATTGGATACTAGACATGTTTTGAGGGTTCAGCCAATAGGATTTCCTGATGGATTGAACATGTAGTGTAGGAGAAGAGTCAAAGTTGACTCCACAGTTTTTGGCTCAAGAAAGTATAGAAGGATAGAATTAACATTTACTAAGATGTTAGAGCTGGTTTCAGGAAGAAGAGCAGGAATTTGGTTTGGGGCATATTGTTCACCTGGAGGTGTTGCATAAATAAGTTATTGGAATCTGGAATTCAAGAGAAAAGTGTGGGATAATGCTACACATTTGGGTTCATCAATTTAGAGATGTTAAAGTTGTGAGACTGGATGAAATTATTAAGGAGGGGAGGTGTACATAGAGAAGATAAGCGTTTCAAGGACCGAGAGTTTAGGGGTACTCCAGTGTAAGGAGGTTCAGAAGTGAGAAGGAATCACTACAGGAGACCTGAGAGGAAGAAGGGCTCGTGAGGTAGCCATAAGAGTACAGTGTTTTGGAAGCCAAGGATAGACAGTATTTCAAGAAGGAAGGATCAGCTATGTCAAATGCTGCTTATAGATGAGGACTAAGTATTGACAGTTGAGTTTAGCAAAGTGGAGGTTCTTGATGGCCTGACAAAAGCATTTTTGTTGGCCTGTTGGAAGTGGGTTCAGAGAGAACGAGAAGTGAGGAATTGGAAGCAGCGAGTAGACATCTGTTTCAAGGAGTTTTGCTGTAAGGAAGCTCAGAGAAGCGAAGTGGTATCTGGAGGGTAAGTTAAGAGAAATAATAGCATGTTTCTATGCTGACTGGAATGATTGAGAAGAGAGGAAAATTTTTATGGTACAGGAACCAGAGGGAAGAATTGCTGGAGAGATTTTCTTGTGAAGATGAGGGGAGATAGTTCAGTGGAGGAGCTGGCTTTAGATGGAAGTATGGATGCTTTCCCTACAGTAAGAGAAAGGAAGGCAGAGTACGTATGCACTGATGCAAAGAGGTTGTAGTTGAGAGAGCCTGTGAAAGATCTTTTTTGATTACTTCTATATTTTTCAGTGAAATGGGAATCTAGATCACCTACTAAATTCAAGACGGAGAGGATGGTAGAGTATGAGGAAAGAAGAGACCATATGAAATAGTTGTCTGGAAAAATGGGAGAACATATGGATTAGGGAAATGTAGTGTGTTTGCTGGGCAGTATTAGGGCTTGGTTGAGGTGAGTGATCATGTATTCAAAGTGAGTCCAGGCCGTATGGTTGTGTGTTTTTCTCTACCCTAATCCAACTGTATGGGTACAGATCTAGAGTAGGCAGAGAGTTGGCTTAACTAGCATTTGGGTGTTGCCAGGTAAGTACCATGAAGCAAGCAAGGACCAGAGATGATTGTAATTACAGGCTATAGAATTTAATAAGTTGGGGAAAGAGAAATAAGGTCATGAAATGGAGACAGTGAAAGACAGTAGGAACAGTGGAGGCCTTGGTGGAATTGAACAATTAAAAGATGTTGGCTAGGGTCCTAGAGAGATGAGCTGGTAGTTAGTAGAACGTTTGAAATTTAAATTGTGGAGGTCAGTTAATTGGGAATGCCGGTGTTTTAGGGTGTGATGTTGATCTGAGGTAGAGTGGAAGACAAGATCATTGGTGGAGAGGAGGTAAGGCACTGAGAGGCCAGGGTGTTGGAATATTCATTTATATGGGTATTGAAATCAGTAAGAATTATGGCAGTTGTGTTGATATTAGAAAGAGTCAGGGTGAGCCTGAAGCTAATTCTTCAAGGAGTGAGGGAGAGCGAGTTAGAGACTGGTCGTTGACCTCAGCAAGGAAGGGTAGAAGGTAGTAGAGCCTGATGACATAAGATTGAATGATTGGGGTTTTTAGACATGGAGAGGAAGAATAGTCTGAAAGTGGCAATGGAGAACAAGGCCTAATTTCCAGGCCCAGTTGTGGGAGGGAGATTTTGGTGAGAAAATAAGAGGGCTTATTTTTCCATTGAAAAGGGCTGTAGGGAGAGCAGTGTTCTCAGGGGGAAAAACCAGGCTTTAGTTAGAGTAAAAGGTAAAGAGACCATTTAAGGGAGAGGAAGGTAGAGGATATTTTGCTGATGATTGACCTTGAAATTCAGAAGCACAGGAGTTGGGAGGGGAGTGAATGGAAGATGAGAAGAGAGGAGGGAATTAGTCTGGTGGTTCTGACTTCTTGTGGGAACTGTTGTGAACAGAGATAAAGGGTATAATGAAGTTAGTCCTTACAGTTTTTAAGATGGGATGATAGAATGCAGGGAGACTGAGTATTGAGGGGGAGGGAAGGGTGAGGTCCTGTAGAGATCACTCACAGTTCTGGGATCTACTCTTCACTTGCCAGTGATGTTGGGGAGGCTATGGAGAGATGGAGGCACACAGTCTTACCCTTCCAGAGCACTTGAATTTCTGATATCCTTTTGTAACTCCTACTGATGGGGGCTGGGGGCTGGGGGGAATGGGTGGTCTTATTTGGAACACAAGGAGCTGAATAAATGATCAATTATGTGAGGTAGAGTTTATCATTTCCATTTACACATAAGGAAACTGAGACTTAGTGAGGTAGAGCATCCTGCCCACAGCCACATGGCTGCTGGGTGGTGGAGTAAAAGGAGATGAAGCAGTCTTAAACAGTAAAGTAGATGAGGAGTCAAGGAACAGTAACATTCTGAGATAATAGTAGATTGTCATTGGAGCTTTCATTTACTTTCAAGATCCTACAATATCACTTGGATTTATACTGAATTCTTATATATTTTTTTTACCTCATTATATATTTTAATTTTTTATTTTTGTTCTTCTTATCACATCCTTTTCATACTGAATTCTAAATGGGAGATTTAATGAACAATCTAGTCTTCTCATATTGAATATGTTCCTTGTGTTTATTGTCCAAAAACTTAAAAAAAAATTATGGGAAAGAAACCCAAAGAAACTGCTTTCTGGTTGTTTTATTCTTAACCCACTTCTATTTTTTTTTTTTTTTTTTTGTGGTACGCGGGCCTCTCACTGTTGTGGCCTCTCCCGTTGCGGAGCACAGGCTCCAGACGCGCAGGCTCAGCGGCCATGGCTCACGGGCCCAGCCGCTCCGCGGCATGTGGGATCGTCCCGGACCGGGGCACGAACCCTTGTCCCCTGCATCGGCAGGCGGATTCTCAACCACTGCACCACCAGGGGATCCCTAACCCACTTCTAAATCCAGTTCAGCTTTATCTTCTCCAGGGAGCATTCCTTGATTGGTCTCAGCTGAACTTCATTTTCATACAGTGAGCTTATATGATAGAAATATTGGTGTGTGTGTTTGTGTGTGCATGTGTGCATTTGTTTCATGTCCCTAGTTAGATAGTAGACACCCTGAGGGTATTTGTCCTTTTGATTCTGTACTCCATATCAGAAGCAGTGTGATTTAGTCAAAATGGGACCTGATGTATCTGGCTCTGCTACTTATTTGATATCATATTTCAAATCATTCACTTCACTTCTCTGGTCTGTATTTTATCTGTAAATGAGGGGAGTTTCACTGAAATCTTGGAGGTCCTTGAAAGTTATAATATTCTTTAATTAACTGGCTATCAGAGTAGTTGGCTAACTGGTGCCTATACTTGCATTTGAAAGGAACAATTAAAAACTATTATTTGGTATAACTGTGGTTACTTACTGTGCAGCTTAGTGTCAATGTAAGGTTTGGGCAGTAGCCAGACAGGATCAGAGTGAGAAATAAGACTGGAGAGAGAGAGGGTGGGGCCAGATAGTACTAGTAGTGTTTGTAAATGTGGGACTGAGAAGACTAAAGATGTTTGAAAATCGTTGGCACGGAGGTGATAACTGAAGCTGTGGGAATCCATGATGTTTCAGAGAGAGACTGAGGACAGAGAACAGAGCCAAGGTCAGAACTTGCAAGAGAATCTATATTTAGGGGGCAACTGGAAGAAAAGAACCTGGAGGAAGCCAGTAAATTTTAATGACAGCGGAAATTTAGAGAGGAAAAGAATCCCAAGAGGGAGGCAGTGCCAGTAGTGTCAGATATTGCAGAGAAGTTAAGGAGGGCAAGAACTAGAGAAACTTCCTGAAGTCACATGACATCCAGAAAGCAGTATCATTAGAGCAGTAGAGGGTAGAGTTATTAATGAACCTGACGTAGATTCAGCAAATCAGTGTTGAGTTTCTACTGAATATCCAGTGTTGTATAAAGTCTATGCATGTGTACACATGCACATACACACACACACAGACACACAGACACACACACACTCACTCTCCTCTCCTGAAGATGACTGGATGGGGCAGGATGAAGAACACAGGAGGAGGGACTTGCCTTGAACCTGAGAAGAGATGTGTTATCATCTAAGATAGGAAGAAAGAGTGGGTTTGGACACAGTTAAGCTTACTGAGAGAGAGACAATATGCCTTATTACCTCAGTTTTTCATTCCTATTAGATTATTGTTTCTAAAACATATAGATCTTGTTGACGTAGTAATTGATTTTACATATCTTATGAACAATTCCATTGGATTTTTCTCTTATTTTCCTTGACCTCTTTGTAGTATTATTATGTACTATGAACTACCAATTTAAAACACTCTTTTTGGCTTTCACTAAACTTTTTCTCTTGATTCTTTCATCTCTCTGACCATTTTTTTCTAGACTTCTACCTCCAGTCTGTATTCTGTGAAAATGACTGTAGTTCTGTTCAATAAATTTCAAATCTCTTATTGCTTTATACATCCTGTCCCTGGGCTAAGTGATTCAGTTTCATGGATTTAGCTGTCACCTAACTGTAACCTCTCCAAAGAATTTCAAAACTGGAAAAGTTTTGTACTTCCCCTAATGAACACTTGGGTACTTTGTAAGAGCTTCAAGTTCAACAACATCAAAATCTACTGCATATTTTCACATACCCCATTCAAATTTGCTCTTTCTTCTGTATTTTGTGTCTTTGTCATTGTGTGGCCCGTTCCAAATGTCTATTAATGCTTTCGTTCAATAGCCTGTTAACTAATCTGACTTCCTGTAGAGGTTTCCCCCCAGGTGGTGCTCCATCATGCCAGCAGAATCTCTCTCTGCACATAGAACTGATTATGTAACACTTACGCTCAGAAATGTTTGATGGCTTCCCATTGCCTACAGAATAGAATCTGAACTCTTACTATGGTATCCTTCATAGAACCACAATTTCTATGGTTTCTTCATAGAACATAGCTCAGCCTTTCTTGCCTCCACCCCTGCCATGATCCACAAAGCCCAGTCACATAGGTTTCCCCAAGTAATCTAGTTACTTCTGCTGTTCTCTGTGTGGAATGTTTTTACTTTTCCACTCTACCATCAAATCCTATTAACGAGCCATTGTCCATAACAAAATGACACATTTTTCAGGTCTGCCTCAACCTTTCCCAGTTGCACTCAGTCCTTTGCTCTTCTACTCTGTTTTTAAAACCACTCTTATAGCATTTATCACAGTCAGTTTCATAGATAGTTGAATAGGAGTCGGCCTCTCCCATGAAGATTTAATTTGGGAACACATCTAATGTTGCCGTATTGCATGTATCTTCACAGTGCACTCATCCAACACAGTGTAAGCAGTAAATGAAAATTGCCTGAATGAATGGATGAACAAATGCATGACCAGGTAAAATATAAAATCCTTTGGCCTGCTGCTGCATGGGGTGCGTATGTTTCCCTGTGGATGCCTTGATGCCACCTCAGTCTTAACAATTCCAAGATGAAACTCATTAGCTCCCCAAACTACCTACTTTTCTTGCTCTCTAATTTGGCACACTGGTTTCTCAGTCAGCAGTACTTGGGTTCATATTTTGACCCTTTTCTCTCCCGTTCTCATCATGTCAAGTCAGGTTGCCAAGTTCTATTGATTCTGTCTCCAGTGTGCCTTGCATCCACTCCTATTTCATTTTTCTGCTAGTTTAGGCCCTTAGTACCTCTGACTTGAGGAGGTCTCCTAATAGTTTTCGAACAGATTTTCCTGCTCTTGTCATCCTCTTTGACCTATTGTTAAAATCATCTTCCGAAAGCACAGAAACTTTCAGTGGTTTCTCCCTGCTTTCAGAACTAAATATCTAGATACCAACTTATTTTTTAGAACTTGTACAGGCTAATCAAAACTTACCTTTTCTGGCATATCTCTGATTGAGCCTTACAAGTATCCCACACTTCAACCAAAGTGGTCTGCCTCTTACAATAGCTTTAATATGCCCTGAATTTCCTAATACTTTCTTTTTCTTTTCTTTTTTTCATATTGTTCTTTTGCTTAGTGAAATTGTTGAGAAGGTGTTGAACCTCTTCTGTAGTCTAACTTCAAATGCTACCTCTTTCTTAAAACCTTTTTCAAGCCCCTAAGTTAAAGCTGTATATGAGCATTCCAATTTCCAAACCCCTAAGTTCTTTATTTCATTCATTTTTCATATTCTATATTGTGTTGTGATTTTTCTGTACTTGTATTAAGTACATTGGAGTGAAAGCTCACTAGGGACAGCAACCCTATGTTATTATCTCTGTATCTCTAGTAGTTCCTAGAACAGTAGTGTCTTGCATATAGTAGATGCTCAAGAGTATTGATGAAATTAAACTGAGATATGGGATAACTAAAAGAATATGCTAGTGAAGAGAGCTGAATTTATAATATCAGAACTGAGAAAAGACCTTTTGTAAAAAAATAATCAGGTCATTAGTAACTATAAGAAGGAGCCATTTTAGGGGCTTGATAGAGGCAGAAGCCAGATGGGAAGGAATTAGGGCACGAGTGGGTACTAAGAGAATGGAACCATTGAGGATAGACAATTTGCTGTAATGTAGAAGGTAGCTAAACTCTTAAGAAATGAAATATGGCCTGCAGATTTGGAAAGAGACTTGTGAAGGAAAACCACATGCTGGGTTTGAAAGAAAAATGAGTGTGTTGTCAGAAACGTAAGTGCCAAGATTACCCCAAGTCACGCATTTTTGTTTTTCACCTTGGCAGAGGAGAAGCAGTCCAGTGAGTCAGGCCACTGAAGCTAATAACGAGTTCCAGTGTACTGAGGCCACAAGATTAGATTAAGTGTGCGAATCACAGAATAAGAAGCCTTGTAACATAACCATGTTGGGCATTGGCAAAGGTGATGTTCCTGAGTCAATGAGTTTATATTCTTGTGTTCCAGTTCATTCTGATGAAATTATTTATTTAGAAGAGTTACTGAGCCAACCATATGTATATTTTTAAGGAGGTATCTCCCCCTAATTATTACAGGTATGTTTTGAAATGTATGACATTTGAAATAGAATCATTAAGCTCAGAAACCCTAATGGTGGAAGCTGTTGATAATGTGTAGTAGGGCCAGGGAGGCAGACAGTGAAGGTCTTTCCATTGCACTTGAAATGACATTATGGGGGAGACTTCTGTGGCCCATCTGTAGTTAGTTAAAAAAAAAAAAAAAAGAAAAAAAGGAAAAAAGAATCATTACTTAGCTAAATTAGAATATTTTTCAAGCGTATTTTAAAAGATAGATATAGCTTCTGATAAAATCACTTAATATAAAAACAATGAAAATATTTAAAGAAATTGTGGCTTATATTTCTTGATAGGGTATCGTTTCTGTTTATCTATAATCAGGGGCATTGAATTTACACAGTGATAGCCCAGAGTTCCTGAAATAAATATAGCTATTGGATTTAGTTTCCTTTTGACTCTGTTGTATGAAATACAATATTGGAATATTTCTATTTAGTTTATGAGTCTTTACTTCATATTCAAGACTGTGATTACCTAATTAGAAAAAACATACGTATATATACACTTACATACACATATACCTTTTGGACAATCAGTTTAATTTTTCAGTATTTATCTAGATATTGTGTGACCATTTCAAAAGGCAGAATACTCATTTCTGAAGCTCTGGAATGTTAGAACTAAAAGGAATTATCTAGGCCACGGTTCTTAACCTTAAAGTCCCTGACATTGTAAACAATTCAGGGAATAGCTTTCATGAGATTTTTCAAAGAGGTATCTGACCATCAAAAAGCTAACCATTAAAATAGTCTAATTGGTACTTTTCACAGATAATGAAACTGTAATGGGGAGTGGGGATTAAGTCACTTGGCCATGGATACTGCTGTTAAGTATCCTTGTTTCTTAATTCCCAACTTTTTCTTTAATCATTCCAGTAGAAATAACAGTCAAAAAACAATTCCCACCAGTTGTTTAAGGATTATTTGTCATTCACTTAAGACATAGCCTCTTTAACAAAATATTTGCTCCAATGTCCTAAGAAATTTTTCAATGGAAATGGAATACTATATATGGTATATAAAGTAACATATGCACAGGAGCTCCAGAAGGAAAATGAAACTTTCTGTTTATCTTCCCCTGCCTTGTTCTGCCCCCCCAGCCCCCCTTTGCCACATTTCTTTTTCATTTTGTCTTATGTTCTAGTCATGGCCTCTGATGAATTTGATTAGAATAATTCAATCTTTTGATCATTCTCATTTTTTCACTCATTAATTAGTTTGAGCAGTATTTCTCGAGTGCCTGTTCTATACCAGGTACCATGCTAGGTCTTAGGAATAGAATGGCGAGCAAAACTGACAGTTCTTCCTTCTTAAAGTTTGTAGTCTTAGAGGAACTAGTCAGGGAGTTTTGCAGAACTAGGCTCCCTGCAGAGGTGCCAGCTTATTTAAGGATCTCAAAGAAGGCCACTGTGGTTGGACAGAAGAGCAAGGAGAGAGAGAGAGATGTACAAGAGGAGGCTGGAGAAGGAGGCAGGGGCAGGTCATGTAGCTACTTGAGGCTAAGGTAAGTAAGAGCAGTGGGGAGCCATGGAAGGATTTCAAGCAGGGGGATGGCATGGTGCATTTTAACTTTTTGGCTATTATGAATAATGCTGCTGTGAACATCCGTGTACATTTGTATAGTTTTTTAAGTAGGCATGTTTTCATTTGTCCTGGATATATGTTTAGGAGTGGAATTGCTATGTCATTTGGTAACTCCATTTCACCTTTTAAGGAACTGCAAGACTGATTTCCAAAGTGGCTATACCATCTAACATTCCCATCAGCAATGCATGAGGGTTCCAGTTTCTCCACAATTTTGCTAACGCTTGTTATTGTCTTTTTGATTTTAGCCACCCTAGAGGGTGTGGAGTGGTTTCTCATTGTGAATCCCTTGCCTTTTCCTAGCAAGGTTTTAATCCTGGCAGTTAGGATTCTCAGTGTTCTGGTACCAGGCCTTTTATCTATTTTGTTTGAGTCAGTGACTTATTATTCACAAAATACGCCCTATACTTTCTAAAACTCTTTTAAAAAATTTCTCTGTGTGTGTGTGTGTGTGTGTGTGTGTGTGTGTGTGTGTGTGTGTGTGGGGGGGGATGGGCGGGGGTGCTTGTGATTTGCAAAGCCTTGATCTGTGCCTTGTAGTCCTTCCTTAAAGGGCCAGCTGAATTTCTTTCTCCTTCATTTGAACACATCGAGCCATGTGGAATAGTTGATATTTGACCATTTACCTACAAAACAGCAATTTCAAATGGTTCAACTTAATGTATTTCTTCTTTTCTCTAATCCTCAAATTATTACCATTTCCTTTGAGTTTTTTCTCCTGGCCCTTGTTTGTACCTCTCATATTATTAATATGCTTATGTGGTATAATGTCTCTTATCGGGCTGAAATCTCAAGGGCAGAGGCTGTTCTGTAATCTAGTATTTTTTTTTTTTTTTTTTTTTTTTTGGTGGTATGCGGGCCTCCCTCTGTTGTGGCCTCTCCCGTTGCGGAGCACAGGCTCCGGACGCGCAGGCTCAGCGGCCATGGCTCACGGGCCCAGCCGCTCCGCGGCATGTGGGATCCTCCCAGACCGGGGTGCGAACCCGGTTCC
The DNA here is from genome assembly GCF_002837175.3 of Physeter macrocephalus. Taxonomy (NCBI): domain Eukaryota; kingdom Metazoa; phylum Chordata; class Mammalia; order Artiodactyla; family Physeteridae; genus Physeter; species Physeter macrocephalus. The sequence goes on from NC_041229.1 coordinate 37,646,345, forward strand.
CCTGCATCGGCAGGCGGACGCGCAACCACTGCGCCACCAGGGAAGCCCTGTAATCTAGTATTTTGTACATAGTCAGGGTTTGGTAATTGTTAAAAATTTTTTAAAGGTATATGTGCATTATACAGTGAATCAATATAGACAAAAATGAATCAGTATAAACAGTACATCAATGTAAACATAACTGAATACAAATGCACAGGTGTTGGAATGACTAGACTTATTGAAAGGAATCAGTAAGCATAACTTAGGACTGGTTTATTGTGGAAAATGCACCTTCAAGATAAGTTTGAGGTGGTTAAAAACCAGAGTTGGTCAGAAGAGAAGACAGTTTGGAGACTAAATTAAAAGCTATTAGGAGTGGAAACAGAGAAGAGTCTGATTCTCATGACCAGGGGCAAGGAACGGGTTTGTCTGGCTGGAGTGAAATGTAAACTGGAGCTAGAAGTAGGTATGGTGGAGAGCCTTGGCACTCTGAAAGCTATTACGAGATTTAATTTGATTTGGAGGCAATTGGGTACCAGTATATGCACTTTCATCATAATAAATACAGGTGCTATAGGATTGTTGGAGTGATGCTTGAAGAACATTATTTTTGTAGATTTGAATATTATATATTAGAAAGTGAAGAGACTAACATCCCTGAGTGAATCCAGTTATGAGATGATTCCAGCTTTTTTCAGCAAAAGTGTATTGAGCTAGAGTGAGACATGAAAATGGGAAATAAAAACCATATTCAATGTGAAAGAAAGGAAGGGAAGAAGAAAAGATAATATAAACTGTTTCTTGATGGAAATGACTTCATGCAGTTGGAGTGTCTATCAAGTTGGGGTGAACACTTTCGGGAAAGGTAGTTCTGTGGAAAACATAATAGGCAACATGAACATTAATTTTTACTCATATTTTTCCCAGAGAAAGGTTATTTCTGATGACATAATTAGGTCTCTTCTGGTAGGACTGCCATGTCCTTTTTAGTACTTTTTAGAACTTTTGAGCTTTTTTTGTATAGAAAAAATTAATTTTATATTATCAATTTCAAATTGGAAATCTTTCACTTCTATCAGTATATCCAAGAAAAACTCCTTTGATGACTTTTATTCTCTATGACTGTATTAGTCAGCTCAGGCTTGCATACAAAGCAATACTATAGACTTGTGGCTTAAACAACAGAAATTTATTTCTCACAGTTTTAGAGGCTGGGAAGTCTGGGATCAAGGTGCTGGACGATTCAGTTCTCAGTGAGGACTCTCTTTGACTGGCTTTCAGGTGGCTGTCTTCTTGCTGTTTTCTTACATGGCCTTTCCTGGTGTGTGCTTGCAGAGTCAGGTAGGGATGGGGGCAATGATAGGCTTTCTGTCTTCCTCTTCTTATAAGGCCACTAATCCTATCGATCTTAACTTATACCCCACCCTTATGACTTCATTTAACTTTAATTATCTCCTAAAAGCCCTGTCACCAATTATAATCACTTTGGGGCTCACAGTGAGCTTCATTGTAAGAATTTGGGGAGGGGGCACCATCAGTTCATGGCAACGACAGACTTCATTTTTATTTTTATTTTTTTATGGTAAGTGGCCCTCTCACTGTTGTGGCCTCTTCTGTTGCGGAGCACAGGCTCTGGATGTGCAGGCTCAGCGGCCATGGCTCACGGGTCCAGCCGCTCCGCGGCATGTGGGATCCTCCCGGACCGGGGCACGAACCCGTATCCCCTGCATCGGCAGGCGGACTCTCAACCACTGCGCCACCAGGGAAGCCCCAGACTTCATTTTTAAATTGGCGTTCACAGTGCCAACACACATGCCCTTATAGTGGGAAAAATATTCATTTTTCTAATACTTCTAACATAATGTTGTCCAAAAGACATAATTCCTTATTTTGTGAATACCAGGTCTTTAATTGTAGTTCTTGCTGTCCCCTCCACCCCCCCAGTAAATCTGTGGGTACAGTCACTAGGGGACATTTGTATTCTGACTTGTAATATGTCACAGCTGAAAATAGTATTAATGAGAGGTGAAACAGCAACTTTGCCATTATAATTTTTAAATTTATGCAGCTAATCTTACTTGGGGTGGGGTAATTTCTGTGTAGTAACACTCATTTGTCATAAATAATTACAGCTAATATTGATACTTACACGTGGTGCTACATGCTACTTTTTTTTTAGACGCTTTACGTATTTTATTGTGAGCAAGATAGGGAAGCGATCTGTGGTGAAGGATCTTGGAATAGTAAACAATAACAGTGTCTGAGAAGAGGGGCTCATAGATGAGTAAATAAAATACAATGTTACAGGTATTATGATAGAAATATGTACAGTGTACAGTGAAGGAAGAAGTAGTCATGTTTACAGGATGGATAGGGGCAAAGAGGGCATGGAAATGTACGAAGGACGAGAGGCAAAGGCAGCAGGATTAGCAAAGGTGCAGATGCATGAAATAGCTAAAGAACTTAGAGAATCTGCAAGCCATTCCCAACGGGTTCAGGTGAATAAGAGCTCCAGCTAGATATGTAGAACAAAGGCCAGATCATGGAAGACTTCAAGTGTTGTGCTAAGGAGTTTGGGCTCAATTCTATAGGCAGTGAGTAATCACTGAAGATTTAAGCAGGGAATGCAAGTTAAAACCACAATGAGATATCACCTCACACCTGTTAGAATGGCTCTTGTCAAAAAGACAAAACATCACAAGTGTTGGTGAGTATGTGAAGAAAAGGGAGCCCTGGTAGACTGTAGGTCGGCATATAAAGTGGTACAGTCGCTATGGGAAACAGGATGGAGGTTCCTCAAAAAATTAAAAATAGAACAATTAAAAATAGAACTACTGTATGATCCAGCAATTCAACTTCTGGATATTTATCTGAGAAAAACGAAAACACTAACTCAAAAAGATATGTGCACCCTCATGTTCATTGCAGCCTTATTTCCAATAACCAAAATATGGAAGCAACCTAAGGGTCCGCTGATGGATGAATTGATAAAGAAAATGTGCTACACACACACACACACACACACACACACACACACACACACAACAGGATATTATTTAGCCATAAAAAGAAGGAAATCTTGTCATTTGCAACAACATGGGTGGATCTTGAGGGCATTATGCTAAATGAAATAAGTCAGAGGAAGACAAATACTGTATGATCTCACTTATATGTGGAATCTGAAAAACAAAAACCGAACTCACATAGAACAGATTGGTGGTTGCCAGAGGCAGGGGATTAGGGTAGGAGGGAACGGGTGAAATGCGAAGGTGGTCAAAGTACTTCTGGTTATGAAATAAAGTCATGGGGATGTGATGTACAGCATGGTGACTATAGCTAATAATACTGTATTGTATAGTTGAGAGTTGCTAAGAGAGTTGATCTTAAAAGTTCTCATCAGAGACTTCCCTGGTGGCGCAGTGATTAAGAATCCGCCTGCCAATGCAGGGGACATAGGTTCGAGCCCTGGTGTGGGAAGATCCCACATGCCGCGGAGCAACTAAGCCCGTGCGCCACAACTACTGAGCCTGCGCTCTAGAGCCCGCGAGCCACAACTACTGAAGCCCGCACGCCTAGAGCCTGTGCTCCGTAACTAGAGAAGCCACTACAATGAGAAGCCCGCACACCGCAACAAAGAGTAGCCCCTGCTCGCTGCAACTAGAGAAAGCCTGTGCACAGCAACGGAGACCCAATGCAGCCAATAAGTAAATAACTAACTAAATAAATAAATTTATTTTAAAAAAAAGTTTTTATTGGAAGAAAAATTGTAAATATGCACGGTGATGGATGTTAACAGTACTTCACTGTGATTATTTCATAATATATACAAACATGGAATCATTATGCTGTACACCTGAAACTAATATAATGTTATATGTCTGTTATATCTCAATTTAGAAAAAAGTTTTAAGCAGAGGAATGATAGGATCAGATCTGTTTTTGAAAGATCACTTTGGTATTAGTTTGGGATGATATATTGGATGAGTAGTTGAGGGAAGAGGTGTTGAGCTAAAACAGTAAAAATTAGGATAGAAAAAAGGATGCATTCAAGAGATGATAGGGAGGTAGACTCTACGGGACTTTGGATTGATTGGATGTGATTGGCTTGGGGAAAAGATAATGATGGTTTAGAAAAATCACTTGGTAAGTGAGAGTGTTGCTGAGCACTGCCCAGGGCCTAGCTAATATTTTCTAACCATGAGTTTTAAATGGCCCCAATGTGAAGATTTATTCCATTAGCACAGGAGAAGGTAGATAGTTATTCAATATATTGATCTGAATTTAGGGATTAGTTAGGGAAGTGGTGGTCAGTGGATAAGGATATCAGCATACTGAGTGTTTGGTGAGAGAGAGTATAAAATGTTACTGTGTATTCCAGGTTGGATGGGGAAGGAAGTGAAGGGGGATAGAAAGAGCAGTAAAGCATGAAGGATAATAATGACAAATGGAGGAGTTGAGGGATGAGTTGTCACCACTAGGTTGAAGATTAGATGAAGGGAAAGTTAAGAAAGTGAGATATTTGGAAAGAATAGCATCTGTGGTCAGGTATTGGTTTCCTTAAGTTTAAGATTACAAAGGCTGGGTAGTTTCCAGAAATGATAAAGTACAGTGTGTGACTACAGAAACACATTGCTAAGGTGGGGATATAAATGAGGGATGTAGAAGTGAGGAATTTTGAGCTAGATTGTTGCTAGTTTGCCCTTATGGGCATTAAAATTCCCATGATGAAGGCACTTTTGGAGTAGAAAGAAGCTTTGGAGTAGAAAGAAGCTTTAGAGAAGAAAGTGAGCCAGATTAGAAAGTTCTTACTGAGTGAGGAGGAGTAATTAAAAGGCGAGTGGATGATAGTTACAGAGAGGTTTTATACCCAAATCCCATGAATCTCAGAGGAAGAAGGCTTTTATATATGAAGATGGAAAAGTAATACTAGTGTAGAAGCATGAGAAAGGAGCTGGGGAAATGCTGGCTTCACCTTTGGGCTTTTAAGATGTGGGACAAGAAAGTTTTCTTTAGAAAAGGCTGCAGTGAAGTGGATTCCTGGAAGGAGATCTCAGTTGAAGCAAAGAGGTGGAGGGGAGAATTTGGTTGAAGATGTAAGAGAATTTATTCAGTATGGAGTAAAAAGTCTAGTATAAAGGTTAGGAAAAGTTAGGAGCTGAAGGAAGACTTGGGCAGGGAAAATGGATGGAGAAAACACATAGTCGGACTAGAAGGTCTGGCATTTTTGAAGAAGTTCAGGATGACAAGGATAACAGGAATGTTTGGATTGAAATTTATGTAGTGAAGTTTATGGGCCTAGGAAAACCAAAGTGTCATTGGTTACTTAATGAGATTAGCAGACTGCAATCTTTGCTCGGAGTTCAAATGCCTTGCCAATTACAAGATTCTTATTCTCTAGCAGTTTATAATTTAAAAAGGAGGAGGCTGTGTAACCAAAGAGCTCTAGTCTAATGTGGAAAGTGTTAAGTGCCATTTTAGAGTATAGGCAGAAGTGTTGTCGACTGAGAGTTTTGTTCCAGCTGGAAGACCTGGGGAAGGTTTCTTGGAAAAGCTAGCCTTTTAACCGGGTCTTAAAGCGTAAGTAGGATGTTAATAAATAGATTGGGATAAATGGGCATTCTTTTTGGAATGGCATGAGCAAAGGTATGAATTCAGGGAAATACAGAGCTTGTTTGTGGAACAGTTCATAAAAGGTCAACATAGAGAGCTTGACCTCAAGATGAGCAGTGGGGAAATGGAAGAGAGCAGTGGAAATTAGCTTGTATTATTGTAGTAGCCATGGTGATCAGAAGCATGCATAGAGCCCATATGACAGGAGAAAAATAACTGCTGAAAAAGAACTGCATTCTGTGGCCACCTTCAGTCTGAGTAGCCACTTCATGTTTATACCAGAACTTTCAGGAGTTCTGGTGGTGGTGGTGGTGGTGGTGTGTGTATTTGTGTTTGCTATAATCACAAGTATTCCCACCCTTGTCCCCTCCAGCCCCTCGTTGCCTGCCTGGAGTTTAAAACCTTTTAGCGCTTATTTAAATACAACAGTGTAGATCACAATATATACCCATGTTTATGTGTATCTGAAAAGAGAAGTTAATAATTAAAGGCTGTTTTCCACACTTTTGCTTGAAAGACTGATTCTTTGAGACTGCAAAGTATTAGTTGCAAGACCTGGTTTTGTTTGTTATTTTATTTCTCTTAGATTTGTTTATTTCATACTTTGGCTCTAAAGAACTATTTGGTGTCTTAATGGTACATGCTATAATATTCCTATTGATAATATTATTTTTAGGTATACACTACCCATAATTCCAAATTGTGTTTTATTGCCTTTACATGTTTTTTCTGTTTTCCCAGAAGGTCATATACATAAAAAATAGTACCATGCATTTCAGCTGGTTCAAAATAGACTTTTTGAGGTGTTGATTGCTGTAACACTTAGAATTGTGTTTGGCTATACAGAATAGAAAACTCCATTAGTGATTTTAAAAATTGACTTCATTTATTTTACATAACCAGAATTCCCAAAGTAGGGAGTTGTTGGTGTAGATTCAGCTGCTCACCAGGAAAGGACTTTATGCTCTTTTGTGTCCTTCGCAAGCCAGCATTTGCTCATGTTTACAGGATGGCCACAGTATATCCAAGCTTTACGTTCTTGGTCCAGGCAAGAGAAAGTAGGAAAGGTTAAGGACCGCCTTGCTATTTCTGCTCTCCTTTATTAAGAAAATAAGAGGCTTCCATAACAATTAATAAACCACCCCTTAAATCTCATTGGCCAAAATTGTGTCACATTGTTTCCTAGACACAAGGGAGCCAAAAACAAGCATGTCATCTTGGGCTGGCCACAAACTGTCCTCACTAAAGTTGGGAAAGAAAGGGGTGTGTATATATATGGAGCAGGCAGCAAACAATATCTGTTAGAGTACTGTGCCTAAAGTTTGTCTATTTTACTTGTTATTTTAATGCACATGGAATTTAATTACTCAGAAATTGGTACAGGAAAAAAGGAAGAAATCATTCTCAGCCTATCAATTTCTCTTTCCTTGCATTATAACACTAGATAATAGAATTCTTATGACTGCTCCTTTGTATAATATAGATTCTTTGATACAAAAAAAATTATACAATTATACTTTGAAATAGTTAATAAAATAAAGAGATGTTTGTATTTGAAAAAACAATTTTGAAGTGTTCACACTGGAATGCCATTTTCATTCATTTAAGTGAAGTGACAGTTTATTTTGGGGGAGATGGTTTTCACATTGTATAAATATATAAAAACATATTGTAGATAGCATGATCTTACACATGGAACACTAAAAACTCTATCAAAAGAACTGTTAAAACTAATAAGCAAATTCAGGTTAAGTTGCAGGATACAAAATCAACATGCAGAAATCAGTTGTTTCTATATGCTAGCAACGAACTTCCAAAAAAGACATTAAGAAAACAAATTCATTGCAATAACATCAACAAGAATAAAATACTAAGGAGTTAAATTAACCAAGGCGGTAAAAGACCTGTACGAAGAAAACTATAAAACTATGGAAGAAATTGAAGAAGACACAAATCAATAGAAAGTTATCCTATGTTAATGGATTGGAAGAATTAATCTTGTTAAAATGTCACTGCTGCCCAAAGTGATCTACAGATTCAATGCATTCTACATAAAAATTCTGATGGCATTTTTCACAGATAGAAAAACAACTCTAAAGTCAGTATGGAACCACACAAAACCTGAACTAGCTAAAGCAATCTTGAGCCCAAAGAACAAAGCTGGAGGCATCATACTTCCTAACTTCAAACTGTATTACAAAGCTATAGTTATCAAAGCAATATGGTACCAGCATAAGAAAATAGACACATAGACATTAGAACAGAATAGAGAGCCCAGAAATAGAACCACACATGTATACGGTCAACTTGCCTTTGAAAGGGCACCAGGAATGCACAGTGGGGAAATGATAGACTCTTCAATAAATGGTGTTGGTGAAAATGGATATCCACATGCAAAACGATGAAATTGGACTCTTGTATTACATCACACACAAAAATCAACACAAAATGGATTAAACATTTAAAAGTAAGACCTGAGTCTGTTACACGCCTAGAGGAAAACATAGGGAAAAAGCTCTTTGGTGTTGGTCTTGAGAATGGTTTCTGGGATTTGACACCAATAGTTCAGGCAACAAAAGCAAAAATAAACTATTGGGACTACATCAAAAACGAAGTGTCCCTATAACAAAAGAAAAAAATAAACAAAATGAAAAAGTGACCTACTGAGAGAGAAAATGTTTTCAAATCCTATCTGAAGAGGGAAAAAGTAGACATACTGATCAAAAGGGACAAGTTTTCAGTTATAAATTAAGTTCTGGGTACCTAATACATAGCACGGTGACTATAGTTAGTAATACGGTATTGTATACTTGAAACTGCCAAGACAGTAGATCTCAAATTCTCTCACCAGAAAAAGAAAGGTAACTATGTGAGGTGATGGATGTTTCAGTTAGCTTAATTGTGGTGATCATTTCACAGTGTATACATATGTCAAAACATGTTGTACACCTAAAATATATACAATTTTTAGTAATCAAACCTCAATAAAGCTGAAAAAAACAATTAAAAAATGAACTGACAGTTTTTTGAGGGGAGATGATTTTCACATTATAAAAATAGTTTAGTAATCATTATACACAGGTTTATGATGGACAAATTTTAAAATAAAAATATGGTTCTTAAATATTTTCACAACCTCAAGGTGGATTATTCCATCAGAATCTAATGAAAAAGTTTTGACTTTTCATGTGAGGGAGACTTTTTATATGTTGGGAATGAAACTTTAGAAAAATATATTTTTTTATTAGAACTTTAAGTTTCAATTAAAAGTGTCTGAGATTTTTCTACCATTGATTTTTCTTCCTTAAATAATTAAAAATTTGTTTTACTGATAAAAGGAAATGATGTAAATCATTTCAGTTTGTGGCATAGGTATACTGTCACTGTATTTTTGGCCACAGGGCATGTAGGATCTCAGTTCCCTGACCAGGGATTGAACCCATGGCCCCTGCAGTGGAAACGTGGAGTCTTAACCACTGGACCTCCAGGGAAGTCCTGTATTTTTGAATTTAAGAAACATAATACATGTTAAGTGTATACACAGGCTCTGAAGTCGATTTTAAGGAAAATAAAGACACGGTCCTCCCTCTTGGGGTATTTAAATTTTAGTTGGTGAAACTAAATTTACATACCTGAGATCAGTAAACAGTAAAAGGCAGTATGTGATCAGGTATCAAAAGTTCTATAAGAATTTAAGAGAATAAAAGTAACTCTAGAGTGTGATTACTTATTGTAAAGGAAGAAGTGGATATTTAAGACAGGCCTGTTAAAAATATAGAATTTGGTTTGGTGGAAAGGTACAAGGTACAAAGACAGGCTCATCTTTCCATCTTCTGCTCATCCAGAACTGTTGAACTATTTGTAGTTTCTCAAGTGTTCTGTGCTCTTTGATAATTCTATACTTCTGTAGTGTTTTTTGTTTGTTTTTGGAATTCCCTTACTTGTTTGTCAGCCTGACAGTTTCCTATCGTTCAAGACTCAGTTCAGATATCACCTCCTCTGTGATGTCTTCCCAGAACTTTCCTGGGTAGAGTTAGGTGCTTTCTTTTCTTTTCTCCAAGTTTGTAATCATAGTCCTTCTTTCTCTTTCTCTTTCTCTCTCTCTTTCTGCCCTCACCCCACCCCATGTGCGTGTGTGTGTGTGTGTATGTAGAGTTATCACATTGCACCATTATCTACTTGTCTGTCTCTTTCACAAGCTTGTGAGCTTTATGAACATGAGGGTTTTGCCATATTTATCTCCAAATCATAGTGCCTGGTGTAATGGTTTTGCACATTAGCCTGATCATTGGATGAATAAATGGATGGTTGGATAAAAAGGAAGAATTAACCTGGAGCGTATTCATGAGTACTGGGGAAGCTAGTCCAGAGGGAATGTGGATGGTAATAATACTTAGCCCTATTCTTACCAATAGAGCTTGCAGTTTATCAGTATTTGGAGGTAAGATTGAATAGGCAAAGTAGGACTTGTTGGCAGTGGAAGTTTTAAGAAATAATAGTTATAGTTAATAAAATTTCTGAAATTGGTTTTTAACACGCCCATTTTTCAAACACTGTGCTTTTGTATCTTGTAGTGCTTCCACTTCTCATTCAGAGAATTCAGTGCATACAAAATCAGCTTCTGTTGTATCATCGGATTCCATATCAACTTCTGCAGAGAACTTTTCTCCTGATTTGAGGGTACGTATACTGTTTCTAAGTTCTAGTGAAGTATTTTCTGTTAGCTGTTTGTGGCCACACTATCAATATAACCTTTAGCTAAATAAGAAGGAGACGCTGATGGAAGTCTCAAAGATCTGAGTCTTTAGGTAATATCCCAGAACAGGCCATTCTTATTTATTTGTAAAAGAAAAATGTGTAATTCATCTCTGGGTTTGATATCTTTAAGATAATTAATGAATTTTGTTGTGATATAAAAGATTTTCATGAATACTCCCATAATGCTTTACTCCCAATAATAGCTAATATTTTTTGAGTACTTACCATGTGCCAAGTATGGTAAGTACTAAGTGCTCTAATGAAATATCTCTTGTAATACTTTTAGCAATTCTGTGAGGTAGAAATTATTATTACTACCATTCTACAGATGACAGTAACTCAGAGATTAAATAACATGTCCAGGGTCTCATAGCTAATAAATTTTTCAGTATTACAGCTCATGTAGTCCAGTTCTGGAGCTAAGTCACTTAAATACTGTGCTCTAGTTGCTACATACCTCATTATAGTATGTAGGTATTCCTCTATTTATTAAAGGTCTTGTTGCTATGAAATTAACCATATCAGTGATATCCTGTAGCACTTTGTACATTTTTGGATTCATCTGCTTTTGTTCTGCTGCTTGTCTATGAATGATGGGGAAAATGAATTTCATATGTAGTGATAACATTTAAACCTTACCTCAAAATCTTTTTATTCTGATCAAGTGACTGCCTTCTCATTGGTTATACTTTCACAATTTTAACTAAAACATTGTTCTCATTAATGAAGTAATTTGCTGTTGAGAATATATCTTTTTCATGTATTTCATTTTCAAAACCAGAATCCAACAAATGTAAGAAGACAGGTTAGAAGTGTGTGTAAAGGCTTCTGCATATTTGCCATTATCTCTTGTGAAATGTCATAAAATACTAAATTGGGTATAGCAGGACTTTAAACATTGCTACAGATGATAAACAGTTATCTTTATAATCTGAATATATGTTGTGCTGGTTAAAAAGGCCTCATAATATCATTAGCTGTTATCTTGAAGCACAGCATACATTTAGGGCAGAGTTTATCATTAATAATAGTGGATATAAGTCCACTGTTGCCTTTCATTAATTTATTACTATTTAAAAATACATATTTGATATATGTATCTAACCTTGGTTTAGTCATTAGATTAATAAAAATACATTAAAGGCCTCTAGGCCTCTTGATAATTTTGAAATTTTTTGGCCTACTTCTGGTCAGATTTTATTAAAATCTTAAAAACATCATTAAGATTTAAAATGATCATCGTTTTTAACTTCTTGTGACTGATAAAGAACTCAGGAATGGGAGAAATGCCGCTTTTATTTCTAGCCTGTGCTTATATTATTAATGTTATATTTTAGCTGCTGTTTCTTGCCTAAAATATGTTAAACCATGTGTGTATTCTTGTGAGGGTTAGCTTAGTTAAACTACTTAACTAGGCATGGGTGTGAATTGCAGTACATTGTAGGATGCTGAAAGGAGGCCTCCACTGTCAGCTTCTCTGTGTGCAGACCCCCTTTATTTCCTCAGGATGTCATGTATACCATAATAAGAGTGACTGGCTTACATTGGGACAAAATAAGGGTCATAATGTTAATCTGCAGATTAAATATTATAATTTATTTCTTATTTTTATTAGATAAAATTTTAATTTTAGAACAGGTTTAGATTTACAGAAAAATTGCAAAGATACTACAGAGTTCCCAGATACTTGACATCCAGTTTCCCCTATTATTAATATCTTACATTAGTATGGTATGTTTGTCAAAATTAATGAACCAGTGTTGATGCATTATTATTAACTAAAATCAATGCTTTATTCACATATCCTTAGTTTTTACCTAATGTCCTTCTTTTTGTTCCATGGTCCATCCAGGATACCACACTGCATTTAGTAGTCATGTCTCCTTAGGCACGGCACCTCTTGGCTGTGACAGGTTTTCAGACTTTCTGTTTTTCATGACCCTGTTAGTTTTGAAGAGCACTGGTCAGATACTTTGTAGAATGTGTGATGTTTTACCCATTATGAGACTGGGATTATGTCTTTTGGGGAAGAAGACCACAGAGGTGAAGAGCCATTTTCATCATATCATATCAAAGGTACATACTATCAACATGATTTGTCACTGTTGGTGTTAACATTAATCACTTGGTTGAGGTAGTGTTAGGTTCTTTCCCTATAAAATACTCTTTTTTCCCCTTCTTATCCTTATACTGTACTCTTTGAAAGGAAGTAACTATGCACAGTCCATGCTTAAGGAGCCCAGACTCTACCTTGTTAGAGTGGAACACCTTTTATTTCTTTTGCATGAGAGATTTGTCTCTTCTCCCTCATTAATTGATTTATGCAATCATTTATTTATATCAGTATAGACTCATGGATATTTATTTTATATATTACAGTCCAGTACTACTTTGTTGCTCAAATTGTTCCAGCTCCAGATTGGGATTTCTTTCAGTCAGATCTTGTGTCCCTTTGACATACTCCCATCATTATGGTGTTTTGCTATTGTTGTTGATTTTCTTGTTTGTTGTTTGTTTATTAGCTCTTCCTTACTTTCTGTCACTGCAAGATACTCCAAGCTCATCTTGATACTTCCTGCCCCAGTCCTAGAATCATCATCCATTTCTCAGGGAGCCAGATTTCTTTTATTGGAGAATGGTATTAGAAACCAAGATCTGGGCACTATGTGCTCCCTCCCTTCCTTCCTTCCTCTCTCCCTCCCTCCCTTCCCCAAAAAAGGTAACAAAGTACTTTTATTCTCCTTCTGAAGCAAAAAGTCATTTGCATACATCCTATTTGGAGATAATGAGTGTGGTGATCATATATGTAAGTTTGTCTGGACTAGTCTTATTTTATGCTGTTGTCCCTTCAGGTTTTACATTAGACACAAAAATGTCCTGAATTATTGCCTCTCTTAGCACTAGGATACTAAGGGAATCTGTTAAATTTATACATCAGGTCCATGACTTCATGAATTGTCCCCATTAGTGCCTTGTCAATTCAGCATCTTTCTCAACTTTGTGGGACCCTCAGATAATTTTTAATAGACAAATAAAGAGACAATTGTTAAATGTTAAATTAAGGAGAAGATGGTTTTGGGCAACCAAAGGTTAACCGTACTTTCCACAGTAGAGTGCCTGAAAGGACAGAGAAAAAAGGAAACTAATATGCTTAGGCTGACTGTTTTCCTGTTTCCTCATTTTAAAAGATATCCTTGATTATTAGATGTAATCTTTACTTGAATCACAGTCTTTTTTTCAGTTGTGGAAGGGAAATGAATGAGTAACATTTAATATCATTTAAAAAATGCAGCCTGATTTCAAATGTATGTGTAGGGTGGAGGAAAAACATGCTTCTAATAATTGAAAAAAATGTAGTGTGCTACCTGGATGAATATTTATACACGCCTTATCTCATTTAACTTTCACAACAATCCTGTGAGACAGATATCACTACCCCGTTTGACAAAGAGCAACCTGATATTCAGAAGAGCTGAATTAAATCATGTGCTTAAAGGCACACAGCTAGGTGTTGCCCTTTTATTGATATTTGGTCTCAGATTGGTCATATTCCTGTACAGCACATTATCCAGAGAGACTATTCTCCCATGATTTTGTCGCTAAGTTTTTTCAAATGTGAAGTGCGATTTTCTTAATTAAAAGGAATAACTTTAACACATTTTTGAGGTAGAAATAGCAGTTTTCAATATTCCTTAATGAGAATTGCTTTTCTAATTAATCATAAAAGATGGTTTTTCTAATAATATCTGATCTCTCCCCCTTCTCAATTTTGTTAGTTGATGATGTTCTGCTTTGATTATGTATACCTTTAGTGGCTATAAAATGGTAGTGTTCTAGTAAATTATAGGTGCAACGAACTGCAGACAGCTATGTTGTTCTTTGACCATGGTTTAGCTCTATTTATGAGATGAGGGGTTTGGTATGGTAGTTTGAACATCATCATTCACAGATGATTTGAAGTTGGTTAACCTCTAGGCTTTGAGTTCTCCACATAGCCTCACTGTTTATCTCTGCCCTGAGCCTCAACATTTTAGAAGCTCTGTTAGTAACAACTTTTAAATAGAAGTGTAAAGAACATAATGCATTGAAAAGCTAATCCTGCTTCATTAAAAATATTAAGTCAAATTGTATAGGTTTTCTGCTGCAGGCACCATGAAGTGACACTTTCCTGAAAGTTTAGTGTTGTAGTGGAGTAACAGCTGTGAAAGCTTCTGTTATGAATTTCTTAGTCAAGCAAGATTCTTTGCTCCTACATCAGTAAAGCAGAATGGAAAATCATTGGGGGTAGTGGACTATTCTAGATATCTTGAACTTGTATTTACTCAGGTGGAATTCTATTTGTGGTACTTTTTCACCCTGTGAGCCTTGTTTGTTGTGGAAAAAGTCATATACCGATTTAATCCAGTAGATGTATTTCTAAAAAGTTGAGCACAAACTTAGGCTTGATAAATTGAATCCTCAGTAACATTAGTGTTTTCTCTTTGCTTCATTTGTTCTTCACTTGGTAGTGCAGCTTATTTAATTTCATTTAAAAAACTTAAAATTCTTTCATATAGAATTTTTAATAAATTATTTTAAAATAAATTAGCAATTTTAAAAATCAGACTTTCTTTAATAAGAACACATTTTTAAAGTTTGACAGTGAACCTAGAGAACTTGTGTTTAGTCTTCAGTGAGCAAATAAATCAACCAAAGTCCCATGAAATACAGGATTTTAAAATTCAAATGCACAACTCTATTTATTTATAAATAGTATAAATTTTAATTAGTATAGTATTTATACTATGTAATAGTATAAATAGTAATTAGTAATAGTAATAAATAAAATAAATAGTAATAAATAGTAATTAGTATAGCATTGGGCTTTAAGCAAAGTATGTTCCTTAAATGGTGGTGATTAAAAGATAAGTTAAAAGTCAGGCTACACAGTATCCCCTTTCCTTTGTTGATGCCTGTGATATGGCACTTATACGGATGTTTGTCTACAATTCAAACTCAAATATTAAAATGAAATTGTATTCTGTGTTTTTTATCTCTATTTTAGAAGGCCTGTTTGATCTCAGAATATATATATATTTATGTATTTATATAGTTTATGTATACATAAATATATATGAGATAAAAGTTAACAATATTTTGGGTTTTGTTCTTAACCATCTGCCCTTGAAATATTTAATGGGCTTAAATCAAGCAAGTGTGATTATCCTTTCAAAATGTGTGTCATATTGTTCATATTTCTTTATGAACCAAAGGTCAGAGAAAATTGGATTATTTCTTATCTAGAGTGTGTACATGAATGTAATATTGACATATTCTGTAAGTATGCAAATCTAGTTGGAATGAGTTAAGTCTCATAGAGCAGATGTTAGGTAAACAGAGAACAGTGTCTATTATACATAATTATTTCAATAGCCAGAGCAAAAACTGATTGAAGTTAGCACTTATTATGATTAATACCACCACCCCTCATACCAACATCAACTCTTGAGAGCCTAGGAATTGAAAAGAACATCTTAGCGAAATAAAGGATACCCACCAAAACTCCACAGTAAGCCTCATACTTAATGGGAAGATGTTAGAAGCATTTCCTTTAAACTTAGAAACATGATGATGATTTCTGTCACCACTTTTATTCTACATTATGCTAGAAGTCCTAACTAGTAAAATAGGAAAAGAATAAATAATATAAGAAATGAAAGGAAGAAACAAAACTTTTATTATTTATAAATGATTGTATATACAGAAGACTTAAGAAAAATCTATATGTACAGTGGAAAAAGAGGTAAGCAAATCCATGATTATTATGTGATAGGTACTATGACAAAGGTATACCTTGGGAGCAGAAAGGGCAGAACATTCTAAAGCAGTTTACATTATAAGTAAATAAAGTACTACTACATTTAAACATACTTAAAGAAAAAACTTGGCATTTACAAAAACAAGAATTTAAAGAAAAATAAACATTCTGGAAAGAAAAAGAGAATCTACTATAAGATATATACAGATAAGATATATCTGTTGTCCTGTCTTGTATCCTTAGAACTCCATATTTCGAATGTGGAAGCTACCCAGGAAAAGTGTTTTGACTAATCAGTTGAAGAGAATGCGAAATACGAGGTTACTTTCTCTTTTAACAGAATGTCATATCTTTTGAAAAATGCTCATTTCCCCTTTACTTTCCATTGTTAACAGTCCCCTAGTTCTTATGTCTGATAGGCTTGTCTTTGTCTGATGCAGCTAATGCACTACCATAAGGCTAATCTTCCTCTGACATCACTTTCATATGTGATAGCCTGTTTAAAAATTCTTCAAGGGGATCCCCGTTTCTTACAGTAGTGAGTGCAGACTTCTAAGCCTTGTGTTCAGGGTTCTGTGTGTTTGATCCCATTACAGCTATCACACTGTATCTCTAACCGTCCCCAAGTGTAATCCCACCCCGATAGATAGGGATTCTTCTTTTAGTCCCTTACACAATATGTGCTCATTCTCACTTCCATTCATGATCACTTGCTCACATATCTGGAATGTACTTCTGCTCTTCAGTGAAGCAAATCATGGTCAGCCCATTTATCATAGACTCAGTCCCATCTCTGACCCTTCTAGCTCATTATGATCTTTTTTTTTCTGATGGGAGATATTTAGATAAAAATCAGAGAGAGAACAATGTTGAAAAAACTTTGAAGAAGTTATATGAGGAAAATTTGGAAGAGAGACAGTCACTAATTCAGTTCCTTCATCACACTTGAAAATGTTCACAGTTATCTCATTTCCATGCTTAATAGAGAAATGACTTCAGACCACACCCTCATGATTTCCATTTTATTGAAACTTTTCTCAACAAAATTACCTGACTCATATTTGTAAAATTTCGTATCTTTTATAATAACCTTGAGAGTTTTTTTTTTATTATAAAAGTAATACAGTATACCAGTTTGTGGAAAATAGAAATAGGATTAAGGAAAAAATAAAAATCACCAGTGCCTCTACTACTGTCACCATTACTTATAGTATTTGGTACACAAAAAACCTTCCTTAAAAGTTTTACGTAGAACTTTTACAGTTATAAGATTGGGTATCAGAGTAAAAGCTCTTCAACTCTACTCACCACAAGTTCATGATGTCAGCAGTTGGCTAAGCTATAGTAAGTAGGGTCTTAGATGCTATACTGTTGAATAGTCTACAGCATGTTTATTGGGTTTGTAATTATTTTGATGTGATTTGCAGATTATATTGCAGATATTATTAACCCCTTTAAGCCTTAAAAGAATAAAAGCTCTGAATTAACTCTGTTAAGAGTTTTTGTAAAAAGAGCCAAATAATTATAATAGAAACATATATAGAGATTATTAATAAATTAGAATGTATGGAAAAACTGATAAACATAAAAGTATATTTAATATAGTCATGATGCAACAGGAATAATAGTGGCTATATTCAGTTGATAGTAAGGAGATAAGGAAAACTGTTTGTGCCTAAAGTATATTTAATTAGGTAGAACACTTATTAACATGATCCTGATACTGGAGTAGAGAATGTTTCACACTTCAAAGCTAAGCATAGTAAAAGTGCTGCTTATATAACTTCTTTTACAAGACAGAGAGGGTTCCACATAATTATCTTTATATATGCAGAAAAGGCATTTAATAAAGAGTATTTGACCAAATTTTACCTGTTTCAGGTTTTTAGAACTTTTAATTAGAGGGGAATAGGTAAATACTTATTAAGCATTGTGCCTAATATTAAAACATTAGAAATAGTCCCATTAAAGAACAAGACAAGGTACCTACTATCATGCCTGTGTTATTTAGCATTCTTTATAAGTACTGTCTGATGCAATTAGATTAGAGAAATATAGTCTGCCCCCTGAATCCACAGGTTCCTTATCAGCAGATTCAACTAACTGCGGATTGAAAATATTTGGGGAAAAATATTCCAGAATTTTCAAAAAACAGAACTTGAATTTGCCACTTAGCAGCAACTATTTACATAGCACTTACATTTTATTAGTTTTTTTTCAGTAATCTAGAATTGATTTAAAGTATGTGGGAGAATGTGCGTAAGTTATATGCAAATACTACGCCATTTTATAAAAGGCCTTGAGAATCCTCAGATTTTGGTATCCAGTGGGGGTCCTGGAACCAATCCCTTGTGGATACCAAGGGACGACTGTACATGGGAGGCATATTACTGAAAAGGAGCATTCTTTTTATCTGGAAGTTAAGAAAGTCAAATGAAAATTATAGAAACAAAAGACGAATCAGATGACTGGTTACAGAAAGAAGCTTGGAAGTCATCTGTCCTAACAAACAAGTAAAAAGCCAAAAAGTTGAAATTTAACTCTTCTTAGATCCATCAGAGAATTGAGATCACAGGACAAATGGCTGTCTCCCAAATTAGAGAGACAGGCAGAGCAGAAACCCATCAGCAGAAACTGTCTCTGGAACTAGTAAGGGGCAGGACAACTTAAACTGTAATTGATGAATTGCTGGCGGATCAGTGTGGACAAGTCTGAGAGTTAAATACTCAAGGGAGGTCCCAGTCTTAGGGGGGCCTTCATAGTTTTGTGAGTTTTACCTATAGGAGCCCTACCAGGTTCTCACAGTGAAGACAGAAAAATCTCTTTTGCTTCTGGCAGAGGGAGGGGAAAAGCAGCTATTTTGAAAATGTCCAGAACATTCTGTTCTTCTTAACAAGGCCTGCCCTCAAAAGAAACTATTTTACTAGCCCAGCCTACTAGCTTTGTGAGAGCCTAACTGACCTGGGGGAAGGGAAATACCCAATTCCAGCCTCCTCTAACCTTCCCCATGGGAGAAGAGAAATACAGACTTCAGCACCCTCTAGCCAACCTGTCCTATCTGGGGGTGGGAGGGGTGGGGGGACAAAGAAGCACTTGTAAACATCACACTGCAGGGGCACAAGCTCATTAAAAGACAGAGGACTATGGGATTCAGTCATAGGACTATAGAACATTTCCCCTCCCACCTCCTCACCTCACTACGACATCATTAGGGGCCTGTTTATCTCAGCTCTTTTTACCTGGTGCATCATGTCCAACTTTCAGCAAAACATTACAAGGCATACTAAAAGCCAAAATTGATATGTAAGGATCAACAGCTTTCTATTATAAAAATACTTACAAATATCAGGAAGGGAAAGGTCCTATTTATAATAACAATTAAAAATATAAAATATCCAGGAATAAACTTAAGATATAGGAAGAAGCTATAGGAAGAAACTTTAAAACTCTGCTGAGTAATATAAAAGAATACTTAAATAAATGGAAAGTCTTACCTTGTTTTTTGATAGAAAGGCTCAGTATTGTTCAGATTTTAAATCTTGCTTATTCTGTAAATAATATGGTTAAGACTTGACAAGCTGATGCTCAAATTTGTAATGACAAAAGTCTGGAAACAATAGAAAGGTTTTTTGCTTAGGGGGATGGTTAAATAAATTATGTGTTTACAATTGAATACTATGTAGTATTTGGAAAGAAGAAATGGATTTTCATGTGTGGATATGAAAATATGTTCAAGATAGCTTAAAAAATTCAGGACAGAAGAGTGTGTTTAAGTTTCCATTTGCTGGGAATTGTTGGGGGAGGGCTAGAAGAAGCCGCGGATACATAAACAGGGGTATTAATTAGAGGCAGGTAGAATGAAAACAAGGAGATATGTTTGGAGGCTGTTTGTACAATTCCAAGTAAAAATTGATAAAGGGCATGCACTAGGGTAATGACAATGCAGAGTAAAGGACAGGTTTGAAAAAATATTTATGTGGACATAATGTGTTTAAGCTGAGTATTGCAGAATGTGGGAGAGAGGAGTCAAAGATGATGACTCCAGGTTTCAAACCTGGTGACAATTTATGGGTTCACTTCTTTTCTATCAGACTGCCCTTCCTTTGTGTACTTGCTGTTCCTCTCTCCTCAGCTAATAAACAAGGTGACCCTAATATGTCCTTTATCCCTTGCTCACCCCCAAACTCCCTACTCCTGTCTTTCTTATGCTCTTTCTTTCTCATAACTTCAGCTTTCATCACTTTATGGATGACTCCCATATCTTTACCTCTGGTTGTGATCTCTTTCTCAGCCTCTGATCCATCATATCACTTGCTTGCTGTACAGTTACAGTAGGATGTTATTATGTCATGGTCATAGTCTTAGTTCAGTCATACATCTGTTCAAGTTCAGCTGCTGTTGTGAGGTATATGTCACCTTGGAAAAGTTGCTTAACTTCTCTAAGGGTCAATTACCCCATTTAGAAATGGGAATAAAAACACTACTTCTCTTTCAAGGTATTATGAGCAGTAAATGAATAATGATCTTCTAAAAGTAGTGCATTAACCAGGTCAGGTCATGATGATATCTTCTGTGTATGAGGTAAAATGAAAGTAATGAGATAATATTTTATCTACCTACCTATCTACTTCTGTTTGTTTTTGGCAGAAATTGATATAAGCCATCCTTTACTGGGAAGAAGTGTTCTTTATCACAGGATTATATCATTCTAACTTTTTGGTTTTAAAAGTCTCCTTTCTTTTATGAAATGATATTGATCATAGATAGTTTTTTTTTTAATTTTTAAAATTTATTTATTTATTTTTGGCTGCGTTGGGTCTTCGTTGCTGTGCGCGGGCTTTCTCTAGTTGCGGTGCACGGGCTTCTCATTGTGGTGGCTTCTCTTGTTGCGGAGCACGGGCTCTAGGTGCACGGGCTTCAGTAGTTGTGGCACATGGGCTCAGTATTTGTGGCTCGCAGGCTCTAGAGCGCAGGCTCAGTAGTTGTGGTGCACGGGCTTAGTTGCTCTGCGGTATGTGGGAACTTCCCGGACCAGGGCTCGAACCCGTGTCCCCTGCATTGGCAGGCGGATTCTTAACCACTGTGCCACCAGGGAAGTCCCAATGGTAGTTGTTTTTGTGGTTATTTTAATGTTCTAAGTTATTTTTTTTTAAAAATTTGCAGCCCTATGTTATTCCCCTCCTCAACCTCCACAGTTTCTCCTATTTACATCCTATTTACATATTAATGTGGTGCATTTGTTATAATTGATGAACCAATATTGACACATAATAATATTAATTAAAATCCGTAGTTTACATTAGGGTTCAGTCTTAGTGTGGTACATTCTATGGGTTTTGACAAATGTATAATGACATGTTTCCACCATTACTGTATCATACAAAGTAGTTTAACTACCCTAAAAGCACTCTTAACTCCACCTATTTGTCCCTTCCCCTTCTCCCTGAACCCCTGACTACCACTGATCTTTTTACTGTCTCCATAGTTTTGCTTTTCCAGAATGTCATATAGTTGGAATCATCTAATACATAGCCGGATTGGTTTCTTTTACTTAGCAGTATGCCTTTGAGAGTCCTCCATATCTTTCTGTGGCTTGATACCCCATTTCTTCTTATCACTAAATAATATTCCATTGTATTTATGTACCACAGTTTGCTTATCCATTCAGTCACTGAAGGACTTTTCTGTTGCTTCCAAGTTTTGGCAGTTATGAACACCTTGCATTTTAAGATTTAAACTTGAAAATTTTTCTTGATATGAGGTGTGTTCATTCCTAGGGCTGTAACAGAATATACAAACTGGGTGGCTTAAAACAACAAAAATTTATTCTCTCACAGTTCTGGAGTATGGAATAAGAAATATATATATATATTGGTCTTCATCCTTAAATCTTCGTCAGAGCTCCTAAAACTTTTGTCATTTTCTAAGTGATAAGAGCCATAGGAGCATCTTTTGTTATAATACTTAGTTTCTGTCTCTGGTTCCAGAGTGATAAAAGTAAAAGCATCTTTTGTTACTCATAACACACCCCTTTGGATCACACCTGAGTTTATATTAATGAATGACTTTTGGAAAGCCCCTAAGGATGGGGCCTGGTTGTCAGGAGAATCCACCTTTGATTAGGTTTGGAACTTTCAGCCCCCTCCCATCTCTGGGGAGGGGAGAGGGGCTGGAGGTTTAGTTAATTACTAATGGCCAGTAATTCAATCAATCGTGTCTAAGTAATGAAGCCTCCATAAAGATACCCTTACTGAAGGGGTTTAGAGAGCTTCCAGACTGGTGAACACTTTGAGGTTCTGGGAGAGTAATATGCCCAGACAGGGCATGGAAATTCCACACAGCCTCATACCCCATTCCTTGCCCTATGTAGGTCTTCCATGTGGTTGTTTCTGAGTTCTGTCCTTCATAATAAACTGGCGAATGTAAGTAAGGTGTTTCCCTGAGTTTTCTGAACCATTTTAGCAAATTATTGAACCCAAGGAGGGGTTGTGGGAACCCCTGATTTATGAATGATTGGTCAGAAGTACAGTTGGCAACCTGGGACTTGAGATTAGTGCTTGAAGTAGGGGGCAGTCTTGTGGGACTAAGCCCTTACAATGTGAAGTCTGCACTAACTATGGGTGATAGTGTAGTAACTGAGTTATAGGACACCCAGTTGGTATCCACTGAGAATTGGAGAATTACTTAGTGTGGAAGAAACCACACATCTGGTGTCAGAAGTGTTGAGAGTAGAGGATAGAAATACAGTGATTTTTCTTTCTTTCTCATAATCTAAAATGAAGGTGTTGAGAGGGTTGGTTACTTCTTAGGGTTCACAGGAAGAATCTGTTCGATACCTCTTTTCTTGCTGCTGGGGAGGACCAACGATCCTTGGTGTTCCTTGCCTTGTAGATCCATCACTCCAGTCTCTACCTCCATCTTCATATGGCATTATCCCGGTATCTCTGTGTCTTCTAGGGATGTCTTCTTATATGGACAACAGTCATATTGGATTAGGGGTCCACCCTATCCCGTATATCCTCATTTAACTAATTACATCTGCCTTGACCGTTTCCAAATAAGGTCATGTTCCAAGGTGCTGTCAGTTAGTACCTCAACCTATGTTTATTGAGGGGCACAGTTCAACCCATAGCATGAAGTGATGCTTTCCAGACTGTTCCTCTGTAGATACTCGCCCTTTTTTGGTTGTTGTTCATGGATGGTGATGTAATATTATCCATATCTTACTAATTGTGGTTTCAGCTGAAAACCAGTGTCCTTGGCAGTGTTATAAAAAGAACGGGCTTCCTTGTGCTTGAATTTGGATGTACTTTCAAATATGTAACCAGTAAGATCCATCCCAGACGCCAGTCTGTGCCTCTTCAGATTTTGGTTTGTATGATTCATTTGCGTACTTTGTGGTTTGTCAGTGAAGTATAAAAATAGAATAAAGTGAAATTGATGTAAAATAATTTTCTTTAATAGAATTATCCAATGAAGAATAAGTTCATTATTTTTTTATTCACAGTTCTAGTACATAAAGAAGCTGTGAGAGATAGTGTATAACTTCTACAGACTCATTTTTCCCTTTCAGGTGATTATAATTTAGTGTTTTGAAGATTTCAGAAAAATTCTTTCCTATCTTTCTGTTACCTGACATTCCATGTGAAAACTGACCCATAAACTTGCCAACTTCCAGATCATCATTATAGACAAGGTTTCTGAATTTCCTTTATAGTAATTTCCTGATCAGAGAGAAGGAGAGAAAGGGAGGCAGGTTAGAATCGCATGGAAAGTTACTGAGCACTTCGAAAATAGTTTGATAAAGAGGGCATGGAAGAAAATGGGGGGAAAAAAAACATGGGAGAGAGCAAAACTGAATTATGTTTTAGGAATAAAAAATTATACATTTCAATCTGTGTGTTTTTATCCACCAGTAAGATTTTAATGTGATCAATACACTTTTCTTGAGAGTTAAGAAAAGGATTAAATATTGTATTAAGTGCTAGTAAAGAGCAGATTTTATATAATCTTATCTATTGATATAGCCAGAGCTCTTGAGGCAGGCCAGCATCTAATGCATCTGATCGGAAACAGAATGGATAGCCACTTAGTAACATGACTTTGGTCCAGTATGAGAAAGTGTTTTATGTATTCCAGGGGGTTTCTTCTGGGGGGAATTTCTCTCTTCCTCTCATATCTGAGGGTTATATAACTTTTTCTCCGCTGAAGACAGTCCATGTGAATGCTGACAAACCTAATGAATCAGTCTGGCTTTGCTGTCTTAGTTTCTCTACACTCATTTTAGGAAGATAGGACCCTGGTGTTTTTGAGTTGACCTCTTGTTTTGACGTTAACTCCTTTCTTTGTTTAATCTGCATTTCTTTTTTCATTACTGACATATCTGAAATGCAGTTCTCTTCAAGTAAAAAGCCTCCTGTATTACTCAACAATTGCTCGTATTTTTTTTTATAAACCTGGGGTCAAATTTGATCACTTCTTCCAACAAGCTATTTCATATGCATCTTTATTTCCCCTACCAC
This sequence comes from Physeter macrocephalus, assembly GCF_002837175.3. Classification (NCBI taxonomy): domain Eukaryota; kingdom Metazoa; phylum Chordata; class Mammalia; order Artiodactyla; family Physeteridae; genus Physeter; species Physeter macrocephalus. The sequence goes on from NC_041229.1 coordinate 37,671,014, forward strand.
AGACTAATCCAGGATTTTGATATTTCTGTCCTAGATTATTATCCTTTCATCTTTATCATATACAGTTTTGTGCACCTTTACGACCATGCCATTTACCTTTATCAGAGACTTGCAGTGGTTTTCCTTAACATGACTGGTCAAGTTTAAAATCCTTGCTCTCCCCACTCCCCCCATATTTTATTATAATCATTTCCAAACACACTATTGAGTTGTATCAATTCTCTATATATTCAATATTAACCCCTTATCAAATATATGATTTGCAAATATTTTCTCCCATTTGGTAGGTTTTCTTTTTTTGTTGTTGATGGTTTCCTTTGTTGTGCAAGCGCTTTTTAGTTTGATATAGTCCCACTTGTTTATTTTTGCTTTTTTTGCCTTTGCTTTTGGTGTCAAATCCAAAAAATCATTGCCAAAACTGATGTCACGGAGCTTATCCTTTATACTTTCTTCTAGGAATTTTATGCTTTCAGGTCTTACGTTCAAGTCTTTAATTCCTTTTAAGTTGATTCTTGTGTATGGTGTAAGACAGGAGTCTATTTTCACTCTTTTGCATTTGGCTGTCCAGTTTTCCCAGCACTATTTGTTAAAGAGACTGTCCTTTCCCCATTGTATATTCTTTGGCAATTTTGTTGTAAATTAATTGACCATTGATGAGTGGGTTTATTTCTGTGCTCTCTATTCTGTTCCATTGATCTATGTGTATTTTTTATGCCAATACCACACTGTTTGACTACTATAGCTTTGTAATATAGTTTGAAATCAGGAAGTATGCCTCCAGCTCTGTTCTTTCTCAAGATTTCTTTGGCTATTCAAGATCTTTTGTGGTTTCATACAAATTTTAGGATTTTTTTTTTTGTATTTCTGTTGAAAAATGCCAGTGGAATTTTGATAGGGATTGCTTTGAACTTTTTATGTTTTTAGTGTTAAAATTTACCTCTTTTTATATTGTGTATTCATGAAGAAATTATACTGGCTCTAGTTATTTTTAATAGTCTTTTCCTTTAAACTATATAATGTTTAAAGTTAAGTGGTTAACACACCATCCTATTACAGAATTAGAATTTTCTGAACCTCACTGTATATTTACCTTTATCAGTGAATTGTATATTTTCATGTTACTATTAGTGTCTTTTCATTTCAGCTTGAAGAATTCCTTTCAGCATTTTTTGTAAGGTAGATCTAGTGGTGATGATTTTATATGGCTGATCTAGCTTTTATTCATCTGGAAAAGTCTTCATTTCTGAAGGATACCTTTGTTGGATAGAGTATTCTTAGCTGGCAATTTTTTCCTTTCAGCACTTTGAATATATCATTCATTCCACTCTCTCCTGGCCTGAAAGGTTTCTGCTCAGAAATCTGCTGATAGCCTAATGGGGGTTTCTTTGTAGTTTACAGTCTTTATCTTACTGCTCTTAGGATTTTCTCTTTGTCTTTGATTTTTGACAGTTTGAGTATAATGTGTCTTGGAGAAAATAATTTTGAATTGAAACAATGGGGGATCTATTAGCTTTATGAACTTGGATGTCCAACGTTCTCCCCAGGTTTGGGAAGTTTTCAGCCATTATTTTTTTTAATAAGCTTTATTCCCCCTTTCTTTTCTCTTCTCCTTCTGGAACTCCAATGATTCTGCTATTGATTCTTTTGATAGTGTTCCATAGATCATGTAGGCCCTTTTTATTCTTTTTCATTCTTTCTTCTTTGTTCTCCTCTGACTGGGTTATTTCAAAGTTCCTATCCTCTAACTCATGGATTCTATCTTCTGACTGTTCTGTTCTGTTGTTGATGCTTTCTTTTGCATTCTTCATTTCATTCATTGAATTCTTCAGCTCCAGAATTCATGTTTGGTTCTTTTAATGATTTCTATCTCTGTTTATTTCTCATTTTGATCATGTATTGTTTTCCAGATTTGTTAAATTGTCTCTTTATTTTCTTGTAGGTCATTGAGTTTCCTCAAATGGCTATTTTGAATTCTTTACTGGGTAAATCACAGATCTCTATGTCTTTGCCTTCAGTTACTGGGGGATAATTATGATCTTTTGGTAATGTCACAGTTCCTTAATTCTTCATGTTCCTTGTACTTTTACATTGCTGTTTTGGCATTTGAAGTAAGTTGCTTCCTCCAATCTTTACTAGCTGAGAGATACTTTTTGTTGATCCTACTTGTGTTCTGGGCCTTTCTGTGACCTTGTATGGGTACATCAGCTCCACACTTCTTGCTCCCTCTGGTGGCAGAATTGTTAAGCTTGTATGTCTTCTCTAAATCTTACTGTGACCCAGGCTGGCTGTTGGTTAACGTCTCTTTCATTTTCCGGAGGGTGGTTCTACAGCTCAAGATTGTGGTTTCTCCCTTGCCCATAGACCCTGGCTTGTTTTCTGTGTACACTCCCTGTCTACCTGAGCTTACTCTCACTGTTGTTGCCCTTGGAATGTGAACAAGGAGCTGGCTGCAGAGTGGGGAGGGTCTGGATGTGGAATTTGGGGAATTGGGAGTTCTGGTGGGTCAGATTAGCGGATCTTTGGATGAAGTTTTTCCAGTGACTCATGGTGGCCTTCCTCCTGGAGTCTAGAATGCAGAGAACCACATCCATTTAATGCCCTCTGGTATTCTTACCTGCCTCTTCCCTGAACTCCTCCCTTCCCCCAGTCACGGAGCTCTTGCTTTAATAATACTCTGAGGCTGTGGGAGAGAGGTGGGTTTCTTTAGCAGTGTCCCCACAGCTGGGAAAGATGTGTGATCACTCACTGTTTTCCCTTTTCCCCAGAGGGATTCCAAACCTTTTTCTCCAGGCTGTGCCACCTTGTGGGGAGGGGTGATACTGGCAAAGGTCCTCTTACTCTAATGGGTCCAAACTTGTTATTTTGTTGTTGTTGTTCCAACTGGAGTGCCGGAACTTCTTTAGAAACCTGAACTTCCATAAAGCCTTTCTCATCTGTGGGTATTTGCTCAAGTCATTGTTTTCCAGGTACTGCAGTTAAGAGGGGTTGGTGTCAGTTCACAGGCTCCTGCTGGTTCCACAGCGTGTATCAGGTTCTGTCTGCTTTTTACACGATGCAGTGGTGGGGGAGACTCCTTCTAGGTCCCTCGTCATATGGTGCTGGATTCCATAGCTCCCATGGGGACACTTTTGTTCATGGATAGATACCAAATTTTAGATGTTAAAGGACAATGAAAATGAAGGATGCCTTATGCTACCATGGACCTAACATCACTTCTCTTGCTGCTTTCTTTAGAATAGTAAGATGCTTGCTATTCTGTAGCTAAGTCTAGAAGTTAGTAGGTCAAGAGTTAGAGAGATATATGGTTACCTTTATGACATGCTGTCTCAAATATTAATCCCTGTGTATTTTAGAGCAGAGGAATAAAGCACCATGTGAATAAGCCATTGTGAGAAGAGACAGTGCAAATTTATGCTGATGCTTCTGTTAAGTGAATAATAAGTATTTCTTATATTTTAATAGCATCTTGCAAATCCCTTTATGATGCAGCTATCTCATTTCATATTCACAAACCTGTAAGGTGGATATTAATATTACTGTAATAATATAAATGATGAAACTAAGACTCAGAGAGGTTAGTATGGTGGCTACTGCCACCAAGTGGGGTTTTTTTTGGGCTGGAAGGCAGTTAGGATATAAAAAACTTGTCTTCACTGGTTACCACAAATTTCTTATATATAAGTTTTAATTTTCATTCCCCTTTTTCACCTTAATTACTGCCTTGGGTAATTTTTTCTTTTTTCAAAAGCAGGACACGTGGGTTACATTTTTGTTGACTTGGCATATCTGAGAATGACTTCCACATTAGAGAGGTCACAGCATTTTCCTTCAAGAATCTGATAACATTTTATTGTCTTCTAGAATATGGTTTTACAGAGAAATTTGAAGGTAGCCTGATTTTGCTTTTCTATGTAAATTCTTTCTCTTTCTAAACATTTTTGTCTATATTTTCACAGTTTGTCTTTTAATTACAGTTCAAAAATTTTTGCTGAGATACACCCATATATGTCTGTTCACTGATTTTTATGTGGAACATGATAAACTATTTCGATCAGCAAACTTAGAAAACCTTTACTCATTTCAAAAGCATGTTCTTCAATTACATATTGGATTGTTGCTTCTTTCCTGTTTTAATATTTTCCTTTAGGGTATAGAATTCTTTTATTGGTTATCATCTTCTCTCATGATTTTTATGTCTCTTCTTTTCTACAAATTATTAGAGGATTTTTCACGTTTGCCCTGTACATAAATGCTGTCTTCTGAATAATCCATTCAGTTCTTATATTAACTCTAGCACAGATTTTATTTCTGCTGTTACATTTAAATTTTTTTGTAGTAATTCCTTATTTTACCCATTTCTCTTAATTTCAGTCTCTCCTTTCTATTCCTGTTTCCTAGGGGATAGGCTGGTTTCCTTTTGGGTATGCCATATAGTTTATACATTGTTTCTACTAATGCTTTTAGGAATATTTTCAGAGAACTGCTCTTTTTTTGAGCTTCAGGCTGATACTACCTTTTTCTTGTCAAACAATCTTTTATTTTAGGCCCTATTTTTTTTCTCTTCTGTTTCATTAAGGATAGATTGGTTCAGAATCAGTGTTTGCCAGTAAACAAAGGGTCTGGATTGCCCTTGGCCCTGCTTTGTGTACTTGTTTGAGTTCCTCTCTATATCTTGAGCTCTAAAGTGAGTTGTTCATGTATAACCTCCAGTGTATGCCTATTATTAAAAGTCTGTCATCTGGTGCAGATTTTCCAAACAAAGCTGTCCATCTTGCTTCTCTTCATTGTCTTGCTCTCTGACATTCTAGTCAAAGAGTATAAGAGAGCCTATGATTCTCAACATGCACTACTTGCATGCGTTTCCCTGTGTCTTTTCTCACTTTGCAAAGCTTTACTTATGAAGATTGTACCTCGTCATACACCTGTGCCTCTGCCAGAACTGCCTTTCTCTCCACACCTGTCTACAACACACATATTTTCTTGGGTTTGCAGCTTCCTTCTGAGTATAGAAATCTAGAAAGAGAGGAAATCATGGGGAACAACACTATAGCAACTATAAGAAGGTATACCTGTGCAATAGAGAACTAGTGCCCAGCTTTGGAAGTGACATAATCTTTGTATTTCCAAATCAAGTGGTAGACAGTGGGCAAAGGATAAAGCAGATTCCCTTTATGTGATCTTTCACATGTGTAGCCTTGTTTGGTTTTTTCAGTAAACTGTGTGTTAGTTATTATTCATATCTTTTGATCTAATTGTTTTCATAATTAGTAGAAATTCTTACCAGATTCTGGCAATCTTGTTAGTCTAAATTTTTACTATTATTAATTTTACTATTATTATTTCTATAAATAGAAAATACTTATTAAGTATATATTTTGTGTCAACACTGATGTAAATGCTTTAAGTGTATTAACTCATTTAAGTTATAATAGCCCTTTTGTGGCATACTGTAATTATCACCATTTTATAGGTGGAAAAAATGAGGCATAAAGAAGTTGAACACTTGTCTAAGAGTACTTAGCTAACATACAGCACAGTCAGGATTTGAAGCCAGGAAGTCTATATATTTGCATAGTGCAAGTTTTTATCCTGTTTTTCTGCATCTTCATGGGCCCGCCCTTTCTCTTTCATTCCCTACTTCTCTCTCTTCCTTTTTTCTTAACTTTCTTTTATGACTACATGAAAGACTATATCAGGAACTGGCAATGAGATACCATTCAAAAATATGACCTTTTTGAGTTCTAGAATGTGGAATATTAAAAAAGTATGTATGTGTGTATATATTTTAGTTCTTTAGGTATTGCACTAAGGTGACTTTCTGAAATAAATTTTTAAATTTTCAAAAGTATGAATTTGTTTAGATTGCACATTTATTGAACAGAAGTAATTTGTTCTTTGTAGTTCTTCCTTTATTGATTGGCCTTAGGTGAGCATTGGGCTGTGGCAGTAATGTCTAACCCTTTTGTGTAATCCTCCCTAAGCACCTAACTTAAACTAGGGAATGACTTGACTATCAGTAAGAATTAGATTCATTGGATTAGTGCTGCCAATGTGGGCACCACTAGATAGATGGCTATTGAACACTGGAAATGCGGCTGGTCTGGTTGAGATGTGCTAGAAGTATAAAACATACTCTGGATTTTGAAGGCTTCGTATGAATAAAAGAATATGAAATATCTCATTAATACTTAAAAATATTTATCACATGTTGAAATGACAGTAGTTTTGACTTACTAGATTAAATAAAATATGTTATTAAAATCAAGTTTTGACTGTTTTTTCTTTTTCTAATGTGACTATAAGACAATTAAAAATTACATATGTGCCTCGTGTTATATTTTTATTGGGAATTCAAAATTGTTTAAGGTATGGTTCCTCTTCTCTAGGGGTCTAGTACGGAAGAAGACAGACAGGCAATTAGAGTGGTGTAGTAAGTGCCAGATAGGAGCTCACGCATGGCGGACATCTAACTCAGTTTTGATGGCCTGCAGAAGATGACCTTTAAGTCAGTGGTAATACCTTGTTTTTTTCTCCCTTTTACCTTCTTTTGAGGACTCTTTTTTTTTTTTGTGGTATGCGGGCCTCCCTTTGCTGTGGCCTCTCCTGTTGCGGAGCACAGGCTCCGGACGCGCAGGCCCAGCGGCCATGGCTCACGGGCCCAGCCGCTCCGCGCCACATGGGAGCCTCCCAGACCGGGGCGCGAACCCGGTTCCCCTGCATCGGCAGGCGGACGCGCAACCACTGCGCCACCAGGGAAGCCCCATCTTTTGAGGACTCTTAAGTCTACTTTTTGGATGGAAGGAAATAAAAGTCAAAAGCTATTTAAAAAAAAAATTGAGAATCTTTTTTCTAGTAGTATTGGTTCTCAGTCTAATGAAACAAATTGCGGTTGAAGTAGAAGGCCTGAGTCTGCTCACAGAGACCACTGCTCCGCCCTCCCTCTAGACAGGCTAGGACAACCAAATGCATGGTCGTGCCTCTTGCTAAGTATGGAACACAGATCAGTTTTAAATCTGTTGAGTTCAGAGTGTCTGTGAGACATCTAGATGGAGAGGAACATTAAGCAGTTGGATGTATGGAACTAGAGTCCAAGAAAAATCTCGGCTGACAATGTAGATTGAAGTTAGGTAATGTCATAGATAAGGTATGAAATCAACAGGAAGTGAGTAAAGTGAGAAATGGACGAACCTTGAAGAAATAGGGAGGGTTGAGAAAAGGGTATATAAAGGTCATTGAAAAAGAATGGCCAGAGAAGGAAGAGTTTAGCCAGGAGAGTGTACTTTCAAGAAGCAGGCAGGTGCAGATAGTATCACATGTAGCTAGGAGATAGAAATAAAGACTGAGAAATACCCATTGTCTTTAATACTGAGGAGGTTACTGGGGAGAAAGCAGGTTCCCTGGAAGGGGTTGGGTTCGGTCGCAAAGCCAGATTGCAGAAGGTTGAGGAATTAATGGGAGGTAAAGAACTGGTGACAGTGAAGGTTATTGTTTAGCAGTGAAAGAGGTGAAAGGGGAGGCTTTTGGCAGTTAGCGGGATGTATCTAGCATACGACAATTACGATATTTAGCATACGACAATTGCGATATTTAGCGTACTACAATTGTGATATTTAGCATATGACAATTGTGCGCGCGCGCGCGTATGCGTGCGTGCGTGTATGTGTGTGGTCTCTGGGTTGTAAATCCATTAGAACCATGATTCTGTGCCTTTACATTCTTGGAATCCAGTGTAACATCCTTCATAAGGTAACTACTCAATAAATGTTGATCTTGATTTTAATGTATTAAATATCTCTTTTTCAGTACGATTCTTTATCAACATCATTTCCAAATTCTCTAAACATTAAATCTACATAAGAGTTTGATTTCATCCAAGTCTAAATGCACTAAGGCATTTGAGCATGGCTTAAGGGAAAGAAAATGGGCTTCCTAGTCCACCAAAACTATAATTCACATCTAGGCTCTGACACTTTTTAGCTATAGGATCTTGAACAAGTTAATTCTGGCCTCCTTTTCCTCATTTAGGAAATGAGGATGATAATACCTACTCTTATAGGGCTGTTGTAGGAGTCAGTGAGAAAACGTAGTGTTTTGTGTAGTACCTTATACAAAGTAGGCACTCAGTACATGTTTTATAGAAAAACAGCAACTTCACATGTTACACATGCCAGCATTATAGTCTTTATAATTTGATTTAAAGCAGTATATGTGTTATAGTTTATAACTTTAAATAAGACCAAGCATACACAGTTGAAATTTGAGTAAAAAATTAGCCTTTGAATAACAAAATGTTTCTTTCCTTGCTCTCTCCTCCCCTTTCCAATCCAGGTCCTGAGGGAGTCTAACAAACTAGCAGAAATGGAAGAACCACCCTTACTTCCAGGAGAAAATATTAAAGACATGGGTCTGTAATGGTATTTTTTGTTGAATTTCCTCCTCCTTTGTGACTGTACAGACTATTCAGTACTCTCAATGTACAGAGAACAGGCTGACTGCCTAGACACCTCCTGTTTGGTGGACTCATTACTGCCAGCCTTCCCAGCATCCAGTGTGTTCTGTAAGCTTAAGTCTAGACCTGTTGGTTGTGTTTGGATTTGGACTACTGGGAAGCATGCAAATTGAATGATATTCTGCTGCTTTTCTGGTTTGCTTTACTTTCACTGAAAGTAGATGACTTATTTTTAAAACTGTTGCTGAATTTTGTGAAAGTAAATTTCATTATTTTGAATTACTGCAGTAAGATAGTGGGTTGCATAGATAAAAAAATTGAATTGTCACTTTGTACAAGTAATTTTTCTTAAAGCACGTTCTCTCTTTTTGCTTCTTTATTTTTTCCTACTCTGAATAAATTTGTCAATTTTGGATAAATATATTTCATCGTCATTGCAAAGCAAGCCGTTTGCATGTAGGTGCCTTTCTTTGTCCAGCCTAAATAACTAAGCATTAACTTATTGTATGGACTGGAAACTGGAAACACACTTTTAAGCTATTTTTTTGTCCTCATGCTTTTATTTTGTTTCATTTGCGTGGTGATCTACAAAATACCCATAGCTTTTTTTATTTTTAAGATGTTTATTTATTTATTGAAGTATAGTTGACTTACAGTATTAGTTTCAGGTGTACAACATAGTTATTTGATATTTTTGTAGATTACACAACATGCAAAGTTGTTATAAAATATTGACTATATTCCCTGTGCTGCACATCACATCCTTGTAAATTATTTATTTTATAATTGGTAGTTTATACTTCTTAATCCTTTTTACCTGTTTTGCCCCTTTCCCCACCCCTCTACCCTCTAGTAACCACTAGTTTGTTCTCTGTATCTGTGAGTCTGTTTCTGTTTTGTTATATTTGTTCCTCTGTTTTTTTAATTCCATGTATATGTAAATGGTATGGTGTTTGTCTTTCTCTGTCTGACTTATTTCATTAAATATAATACCCTCCAGGTCTATTCATGTTCTTGCAGATGGCAAGATTTCATTCTTTTCTAGGTGTCCATTAACAGAGAAATGGATAAAGAAGATGAGGTATATATAGAACTACCATATGACCCAGCAGTTCCACTCCTGGGTATATATCAAAAAAAAAACAAAACAACAAAACCCCTAAAACACTGATTCAGAAAGATACATGCACCCCAGTGTTCATAGCAGCATTATTTACAGTTTCCAAGATATGGAAGCAACCTAAGTGTTTGTCAATAGATGAATGGATAAAGAAGCTGGTGTGTGTGTGTGTGTGTGTGTGTGTGTGTGTGTGTGTGTGTAAAATGGAATATTACTCAGCCATAAAAAGGTGAAATTTTGCCATTTGCAGCAACATGGATGGACTTGGAGGTCATTATGCTAGGTGAAAGAAGTCAAAGAAAGACAAATACTGTATAATATCTCTTATATGTAGAATCTAAAAAGTACAACAGACTAGTGAATATAACAAAAAGGAAGCAGACTCACAGATATAGAGAACAAGCTAGTGGTCGCAGGTGGGGAGAGGGAAGCGGGGGAGGGGCAATATAGGGGTAGGGGATTAAGAGGTACAAACTATTAGGTATAAAATAAGCTACAAGGATATATTGTACAACACAGGGAATATAGCCAGTATTTTAGAACAACTATAACGGAATAAAACCTTTAAAAATTGTGAATCACCGTATGTGCACCTATATCTTACATAACATGGTACAGAAACTATACTTCGATTAAATAAAAAGAAAAGAAAAAATTGTATGCTTGTGTTCGTAAAAGAACTCTGTAAAGAAGTAACGTAAGATGATTGAAAAAAAGATGTGGTATGTTTATATATTTATATATATATACAGTGGAATATTATTCAGTCATTAAAAGAAAATACTCATAGCTTTTGAGAAATAAAGTAATATATAGGAGAATACAGTAGATGGTTTTTCAGTCAAAGTAAACACCACCTTTCATTTGATTATCAATCATAATTTTAAAAAGCACTTAATAAATGCCTAATTTCCCCTGGCCACATGTCATTTCCTTGTGTAAAAATAAGCAAGCCAAAGAGGACCTATCCCCTAAATATTTTGTTATTGCCTGAGGTACATTTAGTTCCTTCACACTTAGCATTTCTCTCTTCTTTCTTTTAACTCTTGATTGAATACCTTCACATTCCTTTTCCCCCCTACTCACCTCAGGTATCCTAAGCTTGTTCTGCTGAGCTACCTACTAAGTTAGGTGTTATGTGTTATTATCACTGGATACTATATAATAACAGTAGTTATCACTATTAAGTGCTGTCTCATTTAATCATCTTCACAGTGATCTTCTGAGGAAGATATTAATCCCATTTTGTAGATGAAGAAACTAAGGCATAGGGAGACTACCTAGCTAGTAAAGTTATAGCTAGCATTGAGACAATTTTTTTTCCCTCTTCTGAGCCTAAAGCATATGCTATTTCCACTATGATAAATTACCTTATAAAAGATTTTCAAGTTACCACTCAATCTCTTTTGTTGTCTTCTCCACGTTTAGATAGCAACACTCCAGTTAGGACTTCATCCTTGGCTCATTTCCCTTTTCTCTCCTATTTGCTCTTTTTAGTTGATCATATCTAAATTAATAGCTTTACCTACCATGTATTTACTGATGACTCCAAAATTTGTTACTTCTAGCGTGAACCTCTGTCTTAATACGTATAAAACAAATGCCTGTGTCTTAGACACATGCCCTTGGATATTCTGTAGATATCCCTTATGCTCAGCATCTCCAAAACTGTCATCACCTTTATCTCTAAATTTACTCCTTTTCTTTTATTCTTTCCGTTGGTTAATATTAACACTGGTTGTCCGTTCACTCAAGGCAGAAATCTGGGAGTCATCCTCGGCTGCTTTTTTTTTCTGAACTCTGACATTCAATCAGTTACCAGATCCAGAGGAGTAATCTCTAAAAATTTCTTGAATGATATCTTTTTCTCTCATTTTCATGAGCCCTTGGTATAATATTTATGTACATTGAATTTCAGGTACATATGAGAAACTTGTAGGAATTTGGGAGAGAGAGCAGGGCTGGAAGTACATATTTTGGAATCATCAGAATATGGATATTAGTTGACAGTGAAAGGAGGAAAATAACCTAGAGAATGTATGGAGTAAAAAGAGGGCCAAGAACATAGCTTTGGTAAATGGTAGAAGAGGAACCAGGGAGGGAAATTGAGAAGGAATGAAGAGAATGTGATATAATATAAATTAGAGGGATCCAGACTATATACTTCTCTTGTCCAAATAGTTACTTTACTTTCTTACTTCTGTATTTTAGTTTAGGTTCTTCTCTGCGTTGAGTGCTGTATCAACATATCTACCCATTAAAAGGATACCAGCCACTGGGGCACAACTCACATGGCTGTGTTCCTTGAACCTTCTCCGATCCCATAGCTTAATGGACTTTCCTTCTTGGTATTACTTAGAGTATGTTTTTGTGCCTCTCTTTCTGCACAGATTGCATGCTCTCATATATTACATTTATTTGTATATATTTTACATCCTTATAGATATGTATTCTCAAAGTCATTTTGGTCTGCCTCATGGAAACTATTATTGATTCTTTGTGAACTCAGGGAAAATTTGAGAGGATTGGTAAATCTAAGCTCTTTTGGTACCACTAGGCAGTATCAGTATTGTGAAATTTAGAGGAATACCTAATATATTAAATAAAATATTCTGATTCAAAGTCATCTGTATAGACTTGATTATTCTTCAAAAAAATTAAATGTAATACAAAGGATAAGGCTGGTAACCTTGAGTGTATTCATATAGAAAAGACATTCGTAGTTGGTCTAATGTAAATCTGCAGTTTAGACATTTTTTAAAAGAGTAGTGTTAGGAACATCAACAGAATGCTTTAACAGTAGCAGCAACAGTCTCAGGGTATTGTGGCCTGTGCACATCAGCAGTAGAGGTGGCTCCAGACGGCAGTATCTCACCCTTTAACACAGGAGACAGACTGTGCTACTTGAGTGGCTTAGCTTTGCATGATGTGGTGGAAAGAAATTTGAATTTGCATTCATAGGAATTGCATTCAAGTCCTAATCTTAGCGGTTACTGGTTCTGAAACATTATACAATTTGTTTTACTTCTCTGAGCCCTGGTATTCTCATCTAAAAATTGTAGGTAATTAGAGGTTTTATATTTAAAGGTCATTTTGAAGGTTAAGGGAGGTACTCAGGTAAAAAGTACTTTATAAATTCTGAAGTGCTAGGCTGTCAGTGCTGGTTGTTACTATTGTCATTCGCTCTGGTTAAGATTCCTAATCACAGTCTCTCTTCTACTTGGTACAAACTCTGCTAGGCATAAATTCTCTCTTCAGAGTGACTTAGCTGCCACCAGCCTGAGGAAAACGGATAAAAGGGACAGAACAAAGCCAACCCTAATGATGATAATAGCAACATAACTATAAACCCTTGTATTGGATTGGCCAAAAAGTTCTTTCGGTTGTAAGTAATTTTCATTAAGAACTTTATTGAATAACGTATTCATTAACCAAATGAAGTTTTTGGCCAACCCGATATCTAGTAGAGTACTTTTAATTTTGGAAACACATTCGTGTATATTATTTCATGATTTTAGAATAAAGGGGAAGTTGTAACAAAACTTTGGGCTGGGACTAAGAGGGACATATCCTGTAGTAGAATATAGAATAATAAGACTGATTTTCTTGTGTGAGTGAAGAAAATTGGCTCTGGAAAAAATCAAGAAATGTTTTTAGTAACATTGAATAAAGCTTTCCCAGTTGAGATAAAAATTCATAAGGGCAAGAAAATGCAAGGCAAGTTTATGTATCTTTCTATAATGATTGGTTTATTTAATTTTAATAGCTTCCCTCTAAATGAAACATTGGAAATGCATTGGAAACAGTGATTCAAATAATTTAGCTCATACTTGAACATTCCCAAGGGAGCTATTTTGAAGGTTAGAAATGTTTGTTAGAAGATCAGTCTCATTTCAGATTCCATACAAAGCAGTCAGTCCTTCAAAGTGAGGAATAGAAAGCAAAGTCAGGAAGTTGCAATACCTTATTAAACATATTTAATGTTCCTGAGTTTTCCCAGAAGCCCCTTGAAAGGTTCTTAGAAATTTTTTGCTCCTAATTGTGCCTTAGTTTCTTGGAACAATGAAGATGTTCCTTTATCTGCTGCTTTGCTACAATAATGACATAGCAGGGATTTATGAATATTTTAAGATACAAAAAACCTTTGTATTGGGCATATGAATTCTACCATATTAAATATTATTTTGAGCTGGTGGTAGCTGAGTTACCCTGCTTATTAATTAACACGTTTTATAAAGCGATAACACTGTATAGATTCATCATTTATCATTTAATTAAACAATGCTTGTGATTATTTCTCTATAAAGTTTGACATCTGTTGCTTGGTCAGGAATATAATACCCTCTTATTGTACTGTTATTTTTTCTAAGAATCTATTTCATATATGTTTCATTTTCTGTACAGTATTTTCCATATAAATATAATCAGGTCAGGAGTTTCTGTTATTATGTTTTAGGTATTGTATAGTTAGAGGAATGGTGGTACACACTAGACTGTGGCCAGAAGAAGACCAGCAGGTTGGAGAGATGATCTAGGAACTATGATTAGATGATTGGTGACTGTGACTTGAGACATTTACTGTTGTTCCCACCTTTACCACTACTCCTCCACTCACTACTCCAACTGCCACACCTAGTCTGTCCATCAGGGAGAGTGGCCATCTTTGTTTCCTTGTGTCTGTCTCAGGGTAAAGGATGTCCCTCTGCTTCTTCAGTCCTTCCCATTTATTCCACATTCCTTCCCCAGATTAGTGTGTGGTTAGAAGCTTGGATTTGGCATTTGAGGTCTCTTTGAATCACTGATTCTGTGATTTTTTAAATCATAATTTAGACTAGCAATCAGAATTCTTTTAAATTTTGTTTCTGAAAAGATGATAGTGCAGTTTTTAATAGTGCACATGTATAGTAAATTGTGGGCTCTTTTCCTTTTCAGCCAAAGATGTAACTTATATATGTCCATTCACTGGTGCTGTACGAGGAACTCTGACTGTTACGAATTACAGGTTATATTTCAAAAGCATGGAACGGGTAAGGCTTGTTGGATTCGATTTTTATATGTACATCTGTGTGTTGTTTGTTCATCTTTGGTCATTGTTAATTAAAGCATTTCTAGTTAATATTTTTCTCAGCTATAATTGTACAGTATCAGTTGCTCAGTTTTAATTGTTTTTTCCTTCCTTTAGGATCCCCCATTTGTTTTAGATGCTTCTCTTGGTGTTATAAGTAGAGTAGAAAAAATTGGTGGTGCTTCTAGTCGAGGTGAAAACTCTTACGGACTTGAAACTGTGTGCAAGGTAACTGTTGTAATACGTATGCAATTTTTTTTTTTGTTTGAAAAGCTTTCTATTAAATAGATATTTTAGAAACTTCCAAAATATCAAATGGATTTCATGCTAGAAGCGTCATTCTGGTAGAAGAAAACAACATTTAGGAGTAATAAAAAGGTGATTGGTCGTGAATTAGACTTGAATTTTTTGGACTGAACACAAAGTACTCTCACATTCATTATTTCATTTTTGAGCCTCATAAAAATCTTGAAGTAGGCATGATGGACATTATTACCTTTAATTTACAAATTAGAAACATAAGGCTCTGAGCAGTTAAGGCTCATAGTACTTTGTAGTGGAGGAACTGATTATGATACAATTACCTCTCTTTCCTATTTCTAGTTCTCTTAATTTTTCTGCTTCTAAAACAATGGTGAGGAAAACTTCATGTTATAGACCTTCTGTATTTTCTTGTCTAACTGGTATTCCTTAAGTGCATTGATACTTGAATGAGGGTTAGATTGTTATAATTTTAACATTCAGTCATAAATATTTAATACCATTGACACTTCTAAGGTCACTGTTCTCCTTACTATATAGCCTAATTAACAGCTGTGTACATCTTACTTCTAGATCATCTTTTTCCTTTCTTTTGCTGTTCTGCGAGTGCCAAAAAAGTGAAAGCAACAGCATATGCATAACTTTCAAGATCCTTTCTCATGCCAATCTTAGAAGCTTTATGAATCTAGTATTAAAGCTAATGACTTAGTAATTATTTGTGTGCTTTTCCATTATAGTTGGAAGGGCTCTAAGAGTATAATAGCTGTCAGCTGTGTGACAGACACATTGCCTCCTGATTGCTCTTCTATGGTCTAAGAGTAAATAGAGCATAGAATATAAGAGGACATGAAAGAGGGTGACTTTGAAATTTTGATTATTTTAAATATAACTTTTTCCATAGAACATGACCATTATCAATAAACCCAAATATTTGTAGGGGCCCTGCTATGGTACTTTTGGAGAGCTCTGTTTAACAGAGTGATTATGAATATCTCTATTAGTTGTAAAGGAATTTACTGATGAAAAACAAAATATCAGCGTAGGTTCTCACACATTTGTTTTAAAAGGTGGTAGAGCTGGCATTCTAATTTTGGATCACATTTATAATAAAATGTTGTGCTTGTTCATGTTCTGTAGGTGCATTGTAGTAGAGTGTGTGCTCAGTTTTACAGAATGCAGTGGAATAAAGCTATTTTGAATTCTGTCTAGATGAAACCACTTAAATAAAATGAATAGTCTTGATATTATTCTTAATCCCGTTTATTTTCTTAGTGCTATTAAGATCTCCGTAAATTGGAACATGAATATCTGCATTCAGCCTGAGCATAGAAAACTGCTTGAGAACAAATAAGGGAAGGGAATTTTGCTCTTTAGATCTGACTTTAGAGCCTGGATGATATCAGTCAAACTATTCAAAGTTTTTGCTAGTAGATAGTTGAAGGACTTGGGACGTGGACTGGAGGAAGACCTTTAGGCAGAGTTTGGTTCTATCAGTCTAGTAGCAGGAGCCTTATGAATTGAAGATCCAATGGAAATGAGTCCTGGCAGGGGATTATAAATAGGCAAATGATCACCAAGCATAATGGGAATGAAGACATTTATGAAATATAGCAACAGCTAATCAGGTTTTTAATAGGGAAATTCATAACAGACATTGGGCTTTCGCAGGGAAAGGACATAATTTTTTTTTAAGATTATTTTTGGCTGCATTGGGTCTTAGTTGCTGCATGTGGGATATTCGTTGAGGCACGCGGGATCTTTTGTTCCAGTGTGTGGGCTTCTCTCTAGTTGTGGTGTGCAGGTTTTCTCTTCTCTGGTTGTGGCATGTGGGCTCTGTAGTTTGCGGCAAGCGGGCTCTCTAGTTGAGGCATGCGAGCTCAGTAGTTGTGGCGAGGGGGCTTAGTTGCCCCGTGGCATGTGGAGTCTTAGTTCCCCGACCAGGAATCAACCCGCGTCCCCTGCATAGGAAGGTGGATTCCTTACCACTGGACCACCAGGGAAGTCCCAGGACATAATGTTGATAGTGTGTATCAGCCACGTAATATCATGACTTCAGATATAGTATCTCTAATCTCCAGTGCCTGCATCAGATGCTGACTCCTTCAGTGGCCTATCTTGAGTTCATAAGCAGAGGGAAATTTTCTGTCCTCTGAATTCTGCCTTGTATCAGAGTGTCTTGTGTTTATTTTTGTTTCTCTCAATAAGGCATTGTAATTTCCCTGCCTCCAGGAGCTGTTGTCTATTTTTGTATCCCACATTCATTCACTTTTAATTTAATGAACAAATAGTTGCCTTATTTGTTCATTAAATAAAAAGTGAACAAACGATAGGTGACTTGGATCATAACTCTTTTCTAGGATATTCGGAACTTACGGTTTGCTCATAAACCTGAGGGGCGAACAAGAAGATCTATATTTGAGAATCTAATGAAATATGCATTTCCTGTCTCTAATAACCTGGTAAGAGGTTTCTCATCTTTGAAAAAGCTATATTATAATTATTGGTGTAGTGTCAAGAAACTTGTCTAGGCTATTTAGAATCTTTCTGTTTACAATCCCACTTTGCCAGATGTCTAGTTTAGGTTTAACCTATAGGACCAGCTTTTTAAGGTATAAAATGAGGAAGCTGGACTAGCTGATTTCTGAGGTCCATCCCTGCAGACTGACATTCTGTCATTATATGATCTTTCTATCCAGGGTATTTCCATGATGAAAAGCTGTATGTGGTTTTCATTAGGATGTGAAATCTTTTAAATTGAGAGCTGAGAGTTAAGTCTAGCAATTTCAGGAGGGAAAGGTGGATAAATACTTAGAACTGAGTTCCTACTGTGTGCTATTAACAGTACTAGGTTTCCTCATTTATTTTATACAATCTAACTTCTACAGTAGCCCTATGGTGCTAAATATTATTTATCCGTATTTTAAAGTTGAAACCAGGAGCAGGTAAACAATTGACTCAGTGGCGTAGTTAGTCAGAAGTAAAATTTAGAATCAATCCTGGTCTTCTGACTCGAGTTTGAGTGTTTATCATCATAGTTGTTCCTGCTATTCTGTCTACATTAATGATAAATTAAAGTTTCTTTTTTGGTACAGATTGCATGTCCCAAAATAAAAAGTTTATTCAGTATGTTTTAGAAAATGTAGCATAATCTTTAAAGCTGCTTAACTGCTGATATCTGTGATGTCAAACTAATTAATTATATCAGAAGATGTCTTTTTTATGTAATATCTTTCATTATTTAAAAGTAAACCTAAAACAGCTACCAAAGATACCTGAAGGAAACATGGTGATATGTTAGCATTGATAAATCTTGGTGGCAGACCTTTGTGCTTTTCTGTGCTTGAAAATATTTAAAAAAGTAAGTTTTCAAAATTATTAAACTAAAACAACAATATAAAGAAGAATACCAATACAAAATATCCTTACAGATAAGTAAATGAAAACGTGGGGTATGATAAGGTTACATTTCTGATTCATTACCTTCTTAAATGTCTTTTTTAGCTATTAACCCTTTACTTTTTGTAGCCTCTTTTTGCTTTTGAGTACAAAGAAGTATTCCCTGAAAACGGGTGGAAGCTATATGACTCTCTTTTAGAGTATAGAAGGCAGGTAAGTACTTTTTTTTTTTTGAATTTCAGTATTCTGTATTCTTTTCATTACAACAAAATGTTCATGGATAGAAGTGAATAGCTTTATATAGTTTTGTGGTTTTTGTTGTTGTTTCTTTAATAAAGGCTAATCTTGATTTTTTTGATTGCCTTACAGTTTCTTTAAACAGCTTTTCAGACTATGCCAATGATCTTTCATGAATCTTTACTTATCTAAGAGTTTACAAGTAAATCAGTTTATTTAAAAAATGTTTAATAATTTTAAAAATAAAAATAAAATTGTAAATATATTTACATGTCATTCGCATTACTCACTCAGATTTTTCTTTTCGGGTATCCTATAATTTAATTCTGAAAACATTTCCTAATAATTCTACTGCTTATAATTTAGCTGCACATAAAATTTTGAAAGTTCTACCTTTTCAGAAGACACACTTCTACATAAAATATTAATAAATCAAATCTGATAGTATACAAAAGAGCTAATACTTCATGACTAAGGTGAGTTTGCTTAATATTAGAAAATCTAATAATGGATTCTCCACAGTAGGAGATTAAAGCAGAATTCAGTCTTGAAATCTGTGTTATAGTGTATCATTCTCCCTATTCTTCCTCAATATACCACTTCCCAGAGTTCCTATACTGCAATACTTAAACTCTACCAAAAATAGTCTTTATTTTTAACTTTCCACATGTTCACTGTGCATTCTTGAGAATTTTTCAGACACATTGATTGTTTCCTGGTAATTGTTAGATTTGATATTCAAATTATTCTAGAATTCAAATATGACAAACATTAGGCTGTGATTTTTGTATTTAGATTTTAAACATTGCATTTTAATTACTATGAAGCTTCTGATGTTTTAGGTTTGTTTTAGAAAGCCAGGAAGAATAAAAAACCATCACTGGAGAACTAAAGATATCCAGATGGTTTGAAACTGATTTTGTTGCTCAATTGCATGTGGCAAGTAAAATTTAAAATTAGTTATAAAACCATCAGTTATAAAACCATCAGCTGGCAAAATACGAAGCAGAATACAAAATAAATGGATCAGCTTTTAAAAACCAAGAGTCTACAAGTAACATTGCAAAATTTTTGCTAAACCAAAAGTCCAGTGTCAGAATTAAGTGGCAAAGCAATCAGAAAATCTAACAAATGTGTGTAGAATTGTAAAAATGAAGAATATTCTTTGGGAATCTGGGCAAAAATTTCTGTCTGTTTTAGTAGCATTCAACATAGAACTTTGGAAAGGAGATGAGATAACTGTGTCCAGCGAAAAGAAAGAAATTAATATGAAAAATAGTAAGTTGAAGAGTGAGTGTGAAAAAACAAACAACCCGATCAAAAAATGGGCAGAAGACCTAAATAGACATTTCTCCAAAGACATGCAGATGGCCAACAATCACATGAAAAGAGGCTCAACATTGCCAATTATTAGAGAATGCAATTCAAAACTATAATGAAGTATCACCTCACCCTGGTCAGAATGGCCATCATCAAAAAGTCTACAAATAAATGCTGCAGAGGGTGTGGAGAAAAGAGAACCGTCCTACACTTTTGGTGGGAATGTAAATTGGTATAGTCACTATGGAAAATAGTCTGGAGGTTCCTTAAAAAACTAAAAATAGAGTTACCATGTGATCTGAAAAAGATGAAAACTCTAATTCAAAGAGATACATGCACCCTAATGTTTCATAGCATCACTATTTACAGTAGCAAAGGCGTGGAAGCAACCTAAGTGTTCATCAACTGATGAATGGATCAAGAATATGTGGTGTATACACAAACAGACACACACACACACACACACACACGAATATTACTCAGCCATAAAAAGGAATGAAATATTGCCATTTGCAGCAATGTGAATGGACCTAGAGATTATCATACTGAGTGAAGTAAGCCAGGCAGAGAAAGACAAATATATAATATCACTTATATGTGGAACTAAAAAAGTAATACAAATGAACTTGTTTACAAAACAGAAACAGACTCACTGACATAGAAAACAAACTCATTGTTTACCAAAGGGGAAAGAGGTGGGGGGAGAGATAAGTTAGTATGGGATTAACAGATACACACCACTGTATGTAAAATAAACAACAATGATTTACTGTATAGTACAGGAACCTATATTCAATATCTTGTAATAACCTATAATGGAAAAAAATCAGAGAAAATATGTATAACTGAATCACTT
This sequence comes from Physeter macrocephalus, assembly GCF_002837175.3. Taxonomy (NCBI): domain Eukaryota; kingdom Metazoa; phylum Chordata; class Mammalia; order Artiodactyla; family Physeteridae; genus Physeter; species Physeter macrocephalus. The sequence continues at coordinate 37,691,718 of NC_041229.1, forward strand.
TGCTGTACATTTGAAACTAATACAATATTGTAAATTAGCTATACTCCAATTGAAAAAAAAGAATAAATGAACAGCTATACGCATTCAGAAAGAGAATTATGAGATTAGGAAATGCGGTAATCAGAATACAGCATTGAACTCTACACTGAATGATACAGATGCTTTATGGTCTTTGACTTACTAGATTAATTTGTTGGCTTTTTACTGCAGAGTTAGACACTTTGAGTCAACTAAGTTAAAGTCTGGTGGAGAGGACACTGTATTTGGTGTAGTTAGAAGACTTTTTTTTTTTTTAACTTAAGTTTATTACTGAAGAAAATGAAGATAACCTCTTCTGTTTGTTTCTTTCCTTGTTTTCATTGAGGTATAATTGACATACGACATTATATTAGTTTCAGGTGTATACCATAATGATTTGATACTTATATATATTGTGAAATGATCACCACAGTAAGTCTAGTTAACATCTAGACAGTGTCACCAGAAATAGTTACAGGATATTTTTTCTTGTGATGAGATCTTTCAAGATTTATTCTCTTCGCAACTTTCAAATATACAATACAGTATTAACTGTAGTTACCATGCTGTACAGTGTATGCCTGTGACTTACATTTACTTTATAATTGGAAGCTTGTACCTTTTGGCTCCCTTCACCATTTTGCCCACTCCTGACCCCCTGCTTCCAAGCTTCCAGCAACCAACCATCAGTTTGTTCCCTTTATCTGTGAGCTTGTTTTCTTGTTTTTTTTTTTTTACGATTCCACATATAAGTGAGATCGTCATACAATATTTGCTTTTTTCTGTCTTACTTCACTTAACATTGTGCACTCAGGTTCCATCCATGTTTTCACAAGTGGCAAGATTTCATTCTTTCTATGGTTGAATAAAATTCCATTATATATAGAGATCTCTCGCTCTCTCTATATATACATGTATGTATATATATATATACACCACATTTTCTTTATTCATTCATCAGTGAGCACTTACATTGTGTCCATATCTTGGCTATTGTAAATAATGCTACAATGAATGGAAGCATATATCTTTTTGAGTTAGTGTTTTCATTTTCTTTGAATAAATACTCAGAAGTGGAATTGCTGGAACATATAGTAGTTCTATTTTTAATTTTTTGAGGAACCTCCTTACTGTTTCCCAGCAACACTGCACAAGGGCTCCCTTTTCTGCACATCCTCGCCAACACTTGTGATTTCTTGTTTTTTGGGTGATTAGCCATTTTATTTTATTATTTATTTATTTAAAAATTATTTTTTAGTACATCTTTATTGGAGTATAATTGCTTTACAGTGCTGGGTAATTAGACATTTTAACAGGTGTGAGGTGATATCTCATTGTAGTTTTGATTTGCATTTCCCTGATGATGAGTTGTAGAGCATCTTTTCATGTGTTTGCTAGCCATTTGTATGTCTTTGGGAAAATGTTTATTCAGATCCTTTGCTTTTTTTTTTTTTGTTTGTTTGTTTGTGGTACGCGGGCCTCTCACTGTTGTGGCCTCTCCCGTTGCGGAGCACAGGCTCCGGACGCGCAGGCTCAGCGGCCGTGGGTCACGGGCCCAGCCACTCCGCGGCATGTGGGATCTTCCCGGACCGGGGTACGAACCCGTGTCCCCTCCATCGGCAGGCGGACTCTCAACCATTGCGCCACCAGGGAAGCCCCCTTTGCTCATTTTTAGTCAGAGTTTTTGTTGTTGTTTGTAAGTTCTTTATATATTTTGGATATTAACGCCATATCAGGTGTATGGTTTGCAAATATTTTCTCCAATTCATAGGGTGCGTTTTCATTTTGTTGATGGTTTTTCCTTTGCTGTTCCGGGTAATCTCTTAATATAAATGTTGAGACTAAAGATAAAGCATCAGAATATTCCTTTTTTCTTCTTTTAAATTAAAAAAAAATTGGATGCGGTAATACCCACACTCTGTATAAAATTCAAAAGGTATAAAAGGGTATACTGAAAGGAAGCTTTCCCTCTGGCCAACATTGTTCCCCAGCGATCCCAGTTCCTCTCCCTTTAGGAAATAATGTTACTCATTACCTGTATATCCTTTCAGAGACTTTATGCTACACAGCTTGTATAATGTGTATACAGTATTATTTTTAAAGCAGATAATAGCATTCTGTGCACACTGTACCCTTCTTTTTCATCTAACATATTTTGGAGATTATACCATCTCAAAACACACGGCCTCTCTATTCTTTTTTTCTTTAAAATTGATATATAATTCACATACCATAAAGTTTTCTACTTTAAAGCGTACACCGTTTTTTAACATATTCATAAGGTTGTGCAGCTATCACCACAATCTAATTCCAGATCGTTTAGAAGACTCAGTTTTGAATCCTAGCTCTAGCACTTGCTTAGCTCTCACACTTAGATATGTGCTGTTGAATGAGTCACTCATGTCACAGTGCCTTTATTTTTTTACTTGGTGATAGGAACTGCCTTATAGGATTGTTTGAAGGATGAGTGATATACAGAAAGGCACATTATAAACCATAGAAATCGATCCAAATGATTATTATTATATTTATTACATTGTAAAGCTCTAAAAACAGAAGTTATGATTGGTTGGCTTTTTGTGTGCTGCCACTGAAACACAAAAGGAAAGCCACATTAAATTTGTAGACTTATACGTTATAGTGCCTAAAGAAATTAGATCATGTATTTTTTAAATGGGCAAAACTGTTAGTAACCATTTGTTATATAAGAGAGTATTTCTTTAATTTTCTCTTGACACATGTAGTGATTATACACAGGACCCTGAAATTTGTGGATAAGGTCAAGAGAAATCATCAAGTTGCTAAAATAGTAAAAATCAGTATATAGAAAATGAGCATGGTCTTCTGCAGAAATAATCATATGGTAGATATCTTGCTTAACAAATTTGGAGAGCACTCAAGTGCAGTAAAGGAGAACAGAATTTATCCTCAGAACTGGAATGTAAGTAACTAGGGAAAGCTATAATCCAGTTAATTTGGTTGTAAATTGACTGACAAATGGATACATTAACTGAAGGGCAGTGATTTGCATGAAGAGTAGAAAGATGTATGCCAGAGATCAACAGTTGTCCTTATATCTTTAGCACTGTCTACAAAGAATGTATATGCTGACTAGCCAACTCCAGTTTTCTGCTTGGAAGGCCTTTACTTTAGTGGAGTTAGGTGTGTCAGCTTCTCTAAGAATGAGGAGGACAATAGCCATTAAGGTAATTTAAGTCAGTGATTCTACTCCCACCCATCCATTTTTCTGAAGAATATGACACAATCTCAGTGGTAACAGTTCTCCCTGGTAGTGATTTTTCAAGGATATGGGAAGGCAGTGAGAGAGAGATGGGAGTTACCTGCCTGGGTTAAAGATGGTACACTAGGATCTCAGGAGATCTGACCCTCTCAGCTTTGACTCCATATTTTCTAAGAAAACTTCAGAAACTAATTTTGCTTCTTGTAGAAGCTTCCTTGTGGTTCATTGATTTTATTCATTCATATATTCATTCATTCATCAAATTCATGTAGCACCTACTATGTACTAGTGGCTTAAACAGAAAGACATAATCCTGACTCCCAAAGAACATATGTTTAATGGAGGATTCAAAGAAGTAAACTAACAATCAAAATACACAGTGATGAATATTGTGAATAATAGAGCAAGTACTCTGGTGGTAGAATATGAAGCCATCTGGAAACTGAAGTTGTTTGGTATAGGCTAGACTAGAGTTTAGAGTGGCCAGAGATCAGTCTGGGGAAAGCAGGAGTGTGAAGGTCTTTGCCAAGTCCCATAAAGGGTTCTATACTTTATGTGAAAAGGAATAGGTAGCCATTGATAGTTTTTAGGCAGAAGAATGATGTGATAGCTTTTGCATCTTAAAAGAATTTTGAGGCAGTGTGGAGAATGGATTGCGGAGGGACAGAAGAGAAGTGACAATGGCCTGAATTAGGGAAGTGACAGTGAAGATTGAGAGAAGTGAGCAAACTTTTTTCAGGCACTTTTGGAAGAAAAAAATCATAAAAATTAGTCATTCATTGGAAGTAGAGGGTGAGGGAGAGTTAGAGGTGGTATCCAAGTTTCTTGGTTGAGTACCACCTCTATAAACTTACGTATTCATTTTTTCATTGTACATTTTTTATTATAGCATGTACATTTATTTTAAACATCTCTTACTTAAACCTTTTTTTTTTATTTCTGGAAATTAGTAAGGATCTTACCTGAACAGTTATCTAGAAAGTTGAGGAAAGCAGGAGGGAAGGAGAGATGTAGATCATAGGAAGCAAGTTGGGACTAGGCTAATTAAATGGGGTAAATAGTATTTAAGGCACTAATGAAGAGACAGACCTTGGCTAGGGATAGGTGGAAAGTCTATTGATAATATTTATCACATGATTACTGTGATTCCTTTCTTAATTTTAATATCCTCCTGGGTGTTCGGCAACAGCTTTGGAAATACCCCTTTAAAGGAGAGTACCTCCTGCCCTTTGATTTCAGATTTTTCTTTTCTTTTTTTTTTTTTTGGTCGGTATGCGGGCCTCTCACTGCTGTGGCCTCTCCCATTGCAGAGCACAGGCTCCGGACGCACAAGCTCAGTGACCATGGCTCACGGGCCTCGCCGCTCCGCGGCACGTGGGATCTTCCCGGACCGGGTCACGAACCCGTGTCCCCTGCATCGGCAGGTGGGCTCTCAACCACTGTGCCACCAGGGAAGCCCTGACTTCAGATTTTTATAACAGTTTTGTGAACCAGGATAGTAAAATTTTTCTTGAGGCACAGTGTACTTTTTTAATTAAAAGGATAGTTTTAGAATGTACATGGAATTCTTTACAGCTGCCTTTGGTCAAGTTACAGTTTGTGCCACAATTTCTTCATCTATGAAATGACAGTAATGAAACCTGAATAGAGTAATATGTGTGTGTGTGGGAGGCGGCGGGGGGTAGGGAGGAAGGGATAGAGAGAAAGGCTGCTGGCATAGTGCCTGCACATAGTAGGTGCTCAATGTTTTTATTTTCTGTAATTTGTTTTCTTTCAGTTTTGTCTTTTTCTGTTTATTATGAGTTGTCAGAGGTAATAAAATTAAAAATATATGTATTTTCTTAATTCCAGCCATTTAATGTAATGGCTTTATTTTCTTTGGAATGGAGGATGGAAATTTTAAAGTGTCTTATTAAGTAATCCTATATGTGAAGTGGTATACTAGTTATAAATATGGCAAATATTTAAGGACCAAATGAGTTTAATAATTGGTGTGTTTTTAAAAAATTGTTTTAAGTGTTTCTCTTGCCTCTTTTTTTTTTTTGGTTTTGCCTTCCATTACTTCCTTGTTTCTTTTAATATGTTTTACATCAGTAACATTTTATTAATACTGTAAAATTCACTTTAGATATATAAGTGATAAACATGTACGTAGCATTCTGGTGGACACTTGGTGGCTGCCCTCAGAAATTTCTGTGTATAGATGAATGGCAGCAGAATCACTCACCAGTCAAACTGTATGAGACTGTGTTCTTTTTAAAGACAAGAACATTTTCAGTCTTACTGTTTCCTTGCTTTTCATTTGATGTGCTTAGGACAGACCCAACACTCAATCAGTATTTAATGATTTAATAAATCTATTAATATAAAATTGAATGCCAAAATGAACACAGATCCCTGTGTTAGAATATCTCATTCTAAAAGCCTGGTCACCACAGGCAGACAATAACTGTTCCAACAACTTAAGTGATAGATAGTGGAGAAAAGAGAAGTTGAATAGGAGGCTTCTGTTCTGATGTTTTAAAGTATTTTTGTTAGGCAGTAATTTGTCGTATGTTTTATTTCACATGTAGGGAATTCCAAATGAAAGCTGGAGAATAACAAAGATAAATGAACGGTATGAGCTTTGTGATACATACCCTGCCCTCTTGGTTGTGCCGGCAAATATTCCTGATGAAGAATTAAAGAGAGTGGCATCCTTCAGATCACGGGGCCGTATCCCAGTAAGTGTGAAGCTGTGCTGAAACTTTCCCATTGCTTTTGTACTTCACATAATGATGAGGATGACAAATGGGAGAATGGTTGCAGGATTAAAATAGCTACAGCGGCAGGTCTTCTCTGGGGATATTAGAGAATGAGTTATTTAGTAAAATTAAAACCAGGGGAAAGACTTAGACTAAAGACATTTCTGGAGAATTTGAGATGGATATTAGAGAGCTGCTCAAAATTGCATGGTTCTTAACTCAAAAAGTTGGCTCTGTATTCACTATTTCTTTATCTTATTATACATCTTTGGTCATGGTGATAAATGCTTTTTTTCCTTTAAATCCTAGAAAGAAGAAAACTTTATAAATTTATGATGAATTACTGTGTTCTAGAAGGATAGCTCAAATAATTTTAGGTACAAAAATTCAGATTCTGAAGACTTTATAGTTGGACAGTTTTGCTGATATAGTGCTCAGACTTTAAAAGTGGGGTTTACTTAGCCCCCTTTTAATGTATTTTTTTCTAGAGACAACACTTCCAATAATCAGTGACTTTCATAAATCAATATCTGATTAACGAATTAGACCAAGTTTTCCACATGTCAGAATTGGCTTGAAAGAAAGGTGATGATTTTTCATAGCAGCCTCGTATATCCTTTTATGGCTAGGCTTTGAATCCAATTAGAAAGCAGAGTTTTATACAGTAATGATTTTCAGAAGAATTATAAACAGAGAAGCATGTAAAGGGTGTGTTGCCATTTTTTCCCCCCATTAAGGTTTTATCATGGATTCATCCTGAAAGTCAAGCCACAATCACTCGGTGTAGCCAGCCCATGGTAGGGGTAAGTGGGAAGCGAAGCAAAGAAGATGAGAAATACCTTCAAGCCATTATGGACTCCAATGCCCAATCTCATAAAATGTTTATATTTGATGCCCGGCCAAGTGTTAATGCTGTTGCCAATAAGGTGAGATCGTCTTCCAGTAATTAAGATTATAGTTACAGTTTCATGAGTTTGGTGGGAGCCACAGTGCACTAGAAAGACTTCGGACTTTTCAATGATAAAAATGTAGATTCTAATCCTGGCTCTTCTACTTGATAGTATAACTTAAAAAAAAGTTTTTATTTTATATTGGAGTATAGTTGATTAACAATGTTGTATTAGTTTCAGGTATACAGCAAAGTGACTCATTTATACATATAAATGTATCCTTTTTCAAATTCTTTTCCCATTTAGGTTATTACAGAATATTGATCAGAGTTCCCTGTGCTATACAGTAGGTCCTTATTGGTTATATGTTTTAAATATAGCAATGTGTACATGTCAATCCCAGTATAATATGGAGTCAGGTATTTAATCTTTTTCGTAACTTTAATTTGCTTATTTGTGAAATGAGAATCATAATAACTAGCAGGGTTGTTTTAGGGGCAAAACTCACCGGATAAAAAATAGTGCATAATCCTGCTTACTTACATAAGAAATAAGAAATAGGTATTCATCAATTACTAGTTTCTCTTTCCCTTCTCCAAACTGGATAATAAACTGAGCTTGTGACTGACAAAAGAAGTCTGCACAGCACTGTTGTAGAAATCATGCAGTGTTCTCAGTGACCAGTGCTGCCCTCTTCTGGCAGCTCTCCACCTGTACAAGCTATTCAGACTGAAAACTTGCAGTTAGCTGGAGCAGTGGTCCTGATTTCTGCTGTAGAATAAATATTAGCATTGTGGAAATAGAAATTCTAGTCCAGTTGACAAAATCTACCATAGGAGAAGGAAAGAGAAGAGATACAGTTTAGCTTTAAAAAATTACCTCACATATTAGCAGAAAAAACCCCAAAAGCCCCCCCAAAACTAAAACACCCCAAATCCTATAACTAAATAAGAGAGAAACACCATTAAATCTTGGTTATACTTCCAGACCTATGTGCAGATGCGTGCACACATATATTTGACACAGAATGGGATAATTGCAACTTCCTTTTTTTAATTGGTGCTGTTTCTTTCTGTCAGTAAATATCTGTAACATGATAATTACTAACACCAGTTGTTTTTGGATATTTAGGTTATTTCTTTTTTTTTTTTTTTTTTTTGCTATTATAAACAGTGCTGGGGTGACCATCTTTAAATTAAATTATGGATCATGTACCTAATTATTTCTGTCCTATTTAGTGTTTTGAGGACATTGTGAATTTCAGACATTCTCTGTTAAACTGTAAGTATTTCCCCTTAAAGGAGAAATGAGACAATGTGTATATGAAGTTGGTACCCCAGAGACTGGCATGTATTTTTCCAGTAATTACTTGTTCCCTTCCGTAAACCTTATACCATGAATTAGCAGGAATGAGACTTAAGATGTTATCTAGGATGAGAGAAGGAGAGAGGCATATAAGGCAGAAAAGGGGGTAGAGCAAAATGTTACATTCCTCGTCTTTTTTTTTTTTTTAAACATCTTTATTGGAGTATAATTGCTTTATAATGGTGTGTTAGTTTCTGCTTTATAACATAGTAAATCAGCTATACATATACATATATCCACATATCTCTTCCCTCTTGTGTCTCCCTCCCTCCTACCCTCCCTATTCCACCCCTCTAGGTGGTCACAAAGCACCAAGCTGATCTCCCTGTGCTATGCCGCCAATGGACACCTAGGAGGTTGCTTCCATGTCCTGGCTGTTGTAAATAGAGCTGCAGTGAACATAGTGGTACATGACTCTTTTTGAATTACGGTTTTCTCAGGATATGTGCCCAGTAGTGGGATTGCTGGGTGGTATGGTAGTTTTATTTCTAGTTTTATAAGGAAGCTCCATACTGTTCTCCATAGTGGCTGTATCAATTTACATTCCCACCCACAGTGCAAGAGTGTTCCCTTTTCTCCACACCCTCTCCAGCATTCACTGTTTGTAGATTTTTTGATGATGGCCATTCTGACTGGTGTGAGGTGATACCTCATCGTAGTTTTGATTTGCATTTCTCTAAAATGATTAGTGATGTTGAGCATCTTTTCATGTGCTTCTTGCCAATCTGTATATATTCTTTGGAGAAATGTCTATTTAGGTCTTCTGCCCATTTTTGTATTGGGTTGCTTGTTTTTTTGTTATTGAACTGCATGAGCTGCTTGTAAATTTTGGAGATTAATCCTTTGTCAGTTGCTTCATTTGCAACTATTTTCTCCCATTCTGAGGGTTGTCTTTTGGTCTTGTTTATGGTTTCCTTTCTTAGTGTCTTATAGTTTTCTGCATATAGGTCTTTTGTCTCCTTAGTTAGGTTTATTCCTAGGTATTTTATTCTTTTTGTTGCAGGGGTAAATGGGAGTGTTTCCTTAATTTCTCTTACAGATTTCTTATCATTAGTGTATGGGAGTGCAAGAGATTTCTTTGCATTAATTTTGTATCCTGCTACTTTACCAAATTCATTGATTAGCTCTAGTAGTTTTCTGGTGGCATCTTTAGGATTCTCTATGTATTCTCATGTCATCTGCAAACAGTGACAGCTTTACTTCTTCTTTTCCGATTTGGATTCCTTTTATTTCTTTTTCTTCTCTGATTGCTGTGGCTAAAACTTCCAAAACTATGTTGAATAATAATGGTGAGAGCGGACAACCTTGTTTTGTTCCTGATCTTAGAGGAAATGGTTTCAGTTTTTCACCATTGAGAATGATGTTGGCTGTGGCTTTGTCATATATGGCCTTTATTATGTGAGGTAAGTTCCCACTATGCCTACTTTCTGGAGGGTTTTTATCAGAAATGGGTGTTGAATTTTGTCAAAAGCTTTTTCTGCATCTATTGAGATGATCATATGGTTTTTCTCCTTCAGTTTGTGAATATGGTGTAGCACATTGATTGAATTGCGTATATTGAAGAATCCTTGCATTCCTGGGATAAACCCCACTTGATCATGGTGTATGATCCTTTTAATGTGCTGTTGGATTCTGTTTGCTAGTAGTCTGTTGAGGATTTTTGCATCTGTGTTCATCAGTGATATTGGCCTGTAGTTTTCTTTCTTTGTGACCTCTTTGTCTCGTTTTGGTATCAGGGTGCTGGTGGCCTTATAGAATGAGTTTGGGAGTGTTCCTCCCTCTGCTATATTTTGAAAGAGTTTGAGAAGGATAGGTGTTAACTCTTCTTTAAATGTTTGATAGAATTCGCCTGTGAAGCCATCTGGTCCTGGGCTGTTATTTGTTGGAAGATTTTTAATCGCTGTCTCAATTTCAGTGCTTGTGATTGGTCTGTTTATATTTTCTTTATCTTCCTGGTTCAGTCTCGGAAGGTTGCGCTTTTCTAAGAATGTGTCCGTTTCTTCCATGTTGTCCATTTTATTGGCATGTAGTTGCTTGTAGTAATCTCTCATGATCTTTTGTATTTTGGCAGTGTTAGTTGTTACTTCTCCTTTTTCATTTCTAATGCTGTTGACTTGAGTCTTCTCCCTTTTTTTCTTGATGAGTTTAGCTAATGGTTTATCAATTTTATTTATCTTTTCAAAGAAACAGCCTTTAGTTTTAGTGATCTTTGCTGTCATTTCCTTCATTTCTTTTTCATTTATTTCTGATCTGATCTTTATGATTTCTTTCCTTCTGCTACCTTTGGGGGTTTTTTGTTCTTCTTTCTCTAATTGCTTTAGGTGTAAGGTTAGGTTGTTTATTTGAGATTTTTCTTGTTTCTTGAAGTAGGATTGTATTGCGATAAGCTTCCCTCTTGGAACTGCTTTTGCTGCATCCCAAAGGTTTTGGGTCGATGTATTTTCATTGTGATTCGTTTCTAAGTATTTTTTGATTTCCTCTTTGATTTCTTCAGTGATCTCTTGGTTATTTAGTAGTGTATTGTTTAGCCTCCATGTGTTTGTATTTTTTACAGGTATTTTCCTGTAATTGATATCTAGTCTTATAACGTTGTGGTCGGAAAAGATACCTGATACAATTTCAATTTTCTTAAATTTACCAAGGCTTGACTTGTGACCCAAGATATGATCTATCCTGGAGAATGTTCTATGAGCACTTGAGAAGAAAGTGTATTCTGTTGTTTTTGGATGGAATGTCCTATAAATATCAATTAAGTCCATC